>NC_057735.1:42344525-42369893 GCF_004010195.1 Chiloscyllium plagiosum | reverse complement strand
ATAGGATGCAGAGCTGGGCTGAGAGGTGACAAATGGAGTTTAAAGTGGACAAGTGTGAGGTGATACACTTTGGCCGGAGTAATCGGAATGCAAAGTACTGGGCTAATGGTAAGATTCTTGGTAGTGTAGATGAGCAGAGAGATCTCGGTGTCCATGTACACAGATCCCTGAAAGTTGCCACCCAGATTGACAGGGTTGTTAAGAAGGCACACAGTGTTTTGGCCTTTATTAATAGAGGGATTGAGTTCTGGAACCAGGAGTTTATCTGCAGCTGTACAAAGCTCTGGTACGGCCACACTTGTAGTATTGTGTACAGTTCTGGTCACCGCACTATAAGAAGGATGTGGAAGCTTTGGAAATGGTGCAGAGGAGATTTACTAGGATGTTGCCTGGTATGGAAGGAATGTCTTATGAGGAAAGGCTGAAGGCCTTGAGGCTGTTCTCGTTAGAGAGAAGAAGGTTGAGAGATGACTTAATAGAGATATACAAAATAATCAGAGGGTTAGATAGGGTGGACAGGGAGAGCCTTTTTCCAAGTATAGGCACGGCAAACACAAGGGGACACAACTTTAAAGTGAGGGGAGATAGGTATAAGACAGATGTCAGAGGTAGTTTCTTTACTCAGAGAGTAGTAAGGGTATGGAATGCTTTGCCTGCAACGGTAGTAGATTCGCCAAGTTTAAGTGCATTTAAGTCGTCATTGGACAGGCATATGGATGTACATGGAATAGTGTAAGTGGGATGGGCTTCAGATTAGTATGACAGGGCAGCGCAACATCAGAGCCAAAGGGCCTGTACTGCGTTGTAATGTTCTATGTTCTATAAGACAGGCAGGTAGCTTGGTCGAATGACCTCCATCATGTCCCACAGCCTGGAACTGTAAATGGTTACCTCGGCTGGGCCCAAAAGCAGACCGATGAAGAGGTTCTCAGATCCTGCCCATCCATCTCCAGGTTGGATAGCCAACAGTGAGGAGCATAGGCTGAAATGCAAACCATACTTGAGGAGCTGCCTCTTCAAGTAATGGAACAGAGATGTAATCTCCCACATCCCCTGTACACATGGGCACCAAACTTCTCAAGACCACAGACATTACGGGGGTATGGGAGCCTATGGAGCTACTTAACCTGAACAGGATGGCTCAGTGCAACACCCTCCATGCCAAATCCCCAGTGGTAGAAAGGAGACCTCCCACAGAGATAATCTTCCACCATATGTCTCTGCCACTTCTCGAGGATGGAACATCATGGTATGGAGTTTCTGGATAGTTGGTGAGGGTGGGGAGTCAAAGAATCATACAGTACAGAGGAGGCCTTTAGCCAATCAAGTCTGCACTAACAACAAGTTACTCTACATCAAGGGTGGCATGATGGCTCAATTGTTAGCACTGCTGTTTCACAGCGCCAGTGACCCGAGTTTGATTCCATCCTCAGGCGACTGTGTGGAGTTTGCATTTTCTCTCTATGTCTGCATGGGTTTCCTCCAGGTACTCTAGTTTCTGACCACAGTCCAAAGATGTGCATATTAGGTGAATTGGCCATGCTAAATTGCCCACAGTGCTCAGGGATGTGTAGGTTAGGTGCATTAGTCAGGGGAAATGTAGGGGACTGGGTCTGGGTGGGATACTGATTGCTAGACTGTGGTGATACTGTTCTACTACCTTTGTTGGCCCAAGCGGCCTGTTTCCACACTATAGGGATTCTATGATCTAAGCTAGTCCTATTTTCAGCACTTGGTCCACAGCCTTGAACATTATGACATTTCAAGTGCTCATCCAAGTACTTTTTAAACGTGGGGTTTTCCACCTCAACTGCTAACCCCCCAGCAGTGCATTCCAGATCCCCAACACTCTCTCTGGGTGAAAAAACCTTTTTTCAAATTCTCTTGAAACCTCCTTCCTTTCATCTTAAAATACTGCCCTCTTATTATAGACCCTTCAACTAAGGAGTACAGTTTTCTTTAGTTCATTCATGGATAGGGCCTAACAGGCTCGGTGAGCTTTTATTATTCACCACTAAATGCCATAGACAGTTAAGAGTCATCTATATCGCTGTGGGCCTGGAGTCATGTGTTGGCCAGACCAGGGGAGGATGGTGGTTTCCTTCCCTAAAGGCCATTAGGAAACCAGGTGGTTCTGACAATCAACAATGGTTGCATGGTCATCATTAGACTCTCAAATCCAGATTTTTTTTTAAATTAAGTTTAAATTCCACCATCTGCTGTGGTGAGATTTGAACCTGTGTCCCCAGCACATTACTTGGGTTTCTGGATTAACAGTCCAGTGATAATACGATGAGACCATCACCTTCCCAAAGTTGCTTGCTAACTGTAGTGATTGGAACAAGGCCAGCCAGCTGAAACCTGATAGCATATGAGTTCCCTGATTGGGCTGTTAATCTGGACCAATCAGGGAGCTCAGGTTGACATAAAAAAGGGTTGCGTGTCAGAGGTAAGGTACCTGATTCTGAATGAGGCAATACTTCAGTCAAGGCCTGTTTGTGTGTCAATAAAGGGTGCCTTGGTGACAGGATACTGGCCTCTGTGGAGTTATTTCACTATTTACCTGTCCATGCCCCTCATTATCTTATATACCTCAATCGAGCTTCCCTTCAGCTTTCTCTGCTCTAAAGAAAACAGCCTGAGCTTATCCAGCCTCTCTCCATGGCTAAACTGCTCCATTCCAGGCAATGAACAAGTGAATCTCCTCTGTACCCCGCCTGTGCGATCGTCTCCTTCCCATTGTGAAGGGTGGTGCAGGATGTGCACCAGCAACCTACACAGGATTGCTCCATGCAGAGTGTAATGATACTCGAGGGGTAAGTGTGAGATGACTCAAATTGGAAAGCTGGGGTTCCCGAGAGATGACTTGATGACCAGGGCCAACATGAAATTGTGTTGAAGCCAGTGGGTAGGGAGAGAGGAGGTTCAGGTGGGAGCCCACCTCATGCTTTAAGAGATATTGACACCACAAGTGCCATGGACTTTTCTTGATGCCGTGGATGGCTCAAGCTGTGGACTGGATGCACAGTGACTCAGAAGAACCACATTATATTGCTAACATTGTATTGCCTGTTCCTGCACTGTCCAGTGCCACCTTGACTCTGGTCAACTTGATAGACTGAGCCATCTCTTCCATCAGCCATGTAAGCCTGTGTCGGCGAAGGGACAGATTCTTGAGCAGTGGCTCTTTTTTGTGGTTTGTTTGGACAATTCCATTATTGAGTATCGAATGTTGGAAGAAAGACTATTTGAAAGGCAGCCTGGAATCAGCCAAGTAGGTAACAATCACTCATGGGTCTATTGAGTGGCCAATGGAGGTGGGCAGTTAGAGACAGGAAATCACATGATTAAAACCTCCATGGAACTTCCAAGGAGAGGTGGCAATGCAGTGGAAGGAGTTATTGAGACTAGTCATCCTAGTGTACCTCCGGTGACAGCTTATGGTCACAGAATTAAGCAATAATGAACCTATCTCCCACAATCTGGATCCGCAACAACAATTTTCCAACCAGAAATTGAAAGTTGGAAATGTTTGACAAAATGGTTTTATCCGGCTGATGTCAGAAATTAGGTAATGTACATATATCCTGGTTGATTGTCAACTTTGTCTGATCAGTGAAAATGTTGATGACAATTAGAGTGGCTTATCCAAATGTCTCTGGCAAAATATCACTTTATTAATATAGTTTAAAATTTGAAAATTAATCCTAAATCTCCTTGCTCAGGAATGGCCTACTCTCAGTTCATTTAAAAATGTTATATTTCCATTTACTTAATGCCTTTTCATAAGAAAGCCTCAAAAAGCCACACACAGTGAACAATGTCTGCAGTGTTATGCAAGCAGAGCTATCATAGAATTCTTACAATTTAGAACCAGGCCATTTGGCCCATTGAGTTCAAACTGATCCTCTCAACAACATCCCACCCTACCCTATCTCTGCATTTCCCATGGCTAATCCACATAGCTAGCACATGTAATGGGGCAATTTAGCACAGTGTTATGAAGTTGAAGACGTGTACTGTACTTTAAGAGAGAGTGAATGCAGGCACCTGTCATGTGACTGACTAGCAATCTCAGAGTGTATTGAAAAACTGAAAATATGTAACATTTGGCTGTGAAACAAATACCTGATATTGGTTGCTATGTTTTCACAACAGCTTGAATTTAACCAATCAGTTTAAATTATGCCCAAAGATACCAAAACCCAATTGAATTTGAATTTAATGTTTGACAACATTGAACTAATGAGATGATCTGATGTTTGAGGTATTGAATAAGTCAGCATTTTGGAGAGTTAACCAGAGAGAGAGCAACCTGCCATCTAGAGAGAGGCTGCCATTCAAAACACCCTTTATCAGAGGAGGCTTAGAGTTGTAAATAGTTGTTATTTGATATTCACCTTTAGAGTTAATGAATAAATTGATATCTTTTCTTTAAATAATGGAATTTAGGAGTTCTCTGTCATTCATACTTTAACAGATTATGAGGTGAGCTTTCCTGGGTGTTTGGTTTAATTAATAGAGGGGTTCACTGCCATGTCATAACAATGGCCAGTCCACCCAACCTCCAACATTTGTTGGAGGAAACTGATGCAGGCACAGGAAGAACATGCAAACTCCACATAGGCATGGAATTGAATCTGGACCCCTGGTGCTGTGAGGCTGCAGTGCGAACCACTGAGCCACCGTGCTGCCCCATCATTCTACATAGCTAGACATTCTTAAAGGCAATGTGAGGAATGACAGGATTAGCAATATTTGGTGCAGGAGGAATATTGACTGAGAATTGTCAAAACACTGTGCTCTCCTTCGTTTAGTTCCTTGGGATCTTCTACATGACTTATAGAAGCCCAAAGTAATCTCATGTTACCATCTCATCCATCAAAGGATCCTTCCGCTCCCCCACTATTGGACTAGGTGCTTGCATAATTTATGCAATGTTTGTTTCCAACTGTTTGCCCCACAAACTTAATTTCAACCACTTAAGTGCCCCACTAATGGGGCAAATATTGATCTTGTGGCATTTGGTAACATTCAGAATAGTTCAGGAAGTTGTGGTTGTATGAGATTATGATTCTGAAAGAGTTAATGTCTGCTTTGCCTTAATTCTGCCCAGTGGAGAAATCTTCACTCACCCTCACAGGGAGCAGTTGCATTCTGTTCGGTTCCCAGCAGTCCCCAGTGACTATGCTTGATGAATAATGTCACTTGTACTTATTACTGTCATGCAGTAAACCAGCTTATTAAAGAAGACTGGTGTTTGTTCTGTAAAATCTCTACAGTGGTGTATCCTCTCCCACCAATCTGAAGATAGGCAAAGCAGGATTGTGGCAACAAACAGTCTCAACCACCTCTTTCCTAATTCTTCACACTTGTAAAGGTGGCACATGCTATGAGGTGCCAATCAAGGCAAATGCCACAGATATGGGTCCTACTTCCAGTCTGTATACATTCTGAAAGCAATCTGTGTTGACACATCTGTGTATAGGGCTGAGGAGTACTGAACTTTGGGGAGTTCCAACTTAAATCTGAGACATTGAACTGACATGCCATCTACATCCTTAGGTGGGCATGAACAATGCCTTGATGCCATCTTGAATAAGGGCAGGGCAGTTATTCACTGTGTCCAGACAATGTGTTTCCCTTAATCAGTATTACAAAACAGATTATCTTGTTTTTTTGTTGGAGTTTTGTTTTTTGAGCAAAGTCACATTTGTCACATTACAACACTTGAAAACTGCTTTTGTTTTTATTCACTTATGGGACATAGGCATCATGGGCTGGCCTGCATTTATTGCCTGTCCCTAGCTGTCCTTGAGAATATGGTGGTGAGCTGCCTTCTTGAACCACTGCAGTCCATGTGCTGGAGGTTGAATCTCAATGCTGTTAGGGAGGGAATTCCAGGATTGTAACCCAGTGACACTGAAGGAACAGCAATATTTCCAGGTAGGGATGGTGAGTGATTGGAGGGGAGCTTGAAGGTGGTGTTGTTCTCATGTATCTGCTGCCCTTGTCCTTCTGGATGGAAGTGAATTAGAATTAGAATTAGCTTTTCTTGTCACATGCACTCAAATGAGTGCAGTAAAAAGTTTGTAATGTCACCTCTTGATGCCATCTTAGGTACTTCAGGTCCCCTGAAGTACCTCAGGCAAGCGGAGAGTATTCCAGCACAGTCCTGACTTGTGCCTTATAGATAGCGGACAGGCTTTGGGGAGTCAAGAGGTGAGTTACTTGATGCAGTATTCCTAGCCTCTAACCCACTCTTGTCATTACTGTGTTTATGTAGTGAGTCCAGTTAAGTTTCGAGTCAATTGCAATGCCCAGGTTGATGATAGTAGGAGATTCAGTGATGGTAATGCCATTGAATGTCAAAGGTCAGTGGTTAGATTGTCTCTCAAAATACATGTTAACTGTCTGGCATTTGTGCTGTCTGGCAAATGTTACTTGCCACTTGTCAGTCAATGCCTGTATATTATCCAGATCTTGAACATGGACTCCTTCAGTATTTGAGAATTGGCAAATGGTGCTGAAAATTGTGCAATCATTGGTGAACATCCCTACTTCTGACCTTATGATGGAGGGAAGGTCATTGATGAAGCAGTTAAAGATGATAGAAGACTACCCTGAGGAACTCCTGCCGAGATGTCCTGGAGCTGAGATGACTGACCTCCAGCAACCACAACTATCTTCCTGTGTGCCAGGCATGACTCCACCCAGTACAGAGTTTACCCCTGATAGCCATTAATTCCTTGATGCGACGCTCAGTCAAATGCAGCCTTGATATCAAGGACTGTCACTCTCACCTCGCCTCTGGACCTCAGCTCATTTGTCCATATTTGAACCAAAACTGTGATATCATCAGGAATAAGTGACCCTGGCAGAACCCAAACTGGGCATCACTGAGCAATAACCTGCTGAGCAGATGCTGCCTGATAGAGCTGTTAATGAGCACATGTCTTCAGTACTATTGCTGGAATGTTGTCAGGGCCCATAGCCTTTGCAGTATCCAGTGACTCCAGCCATTTCTTGACCTCATGTGAAGTGAGCTGAAAATGTGTTGCTGGAAAAGCGCAGCAGGTCAGGCAGCATCCAGGGAACAGGATTCTTGTCACATGCACTCAAATGAGTGCAGTAAAAAGTTTGTAATGTCACCTCTTGATGCCATCTTAGGTACTCAGGAATGATTCCTGAAGAAGGGCTTATGCCCGAAACATCGATTCTCCTGTTCCCTGGATGCTGCCTGACCTGCTGCGCTTTTTCAGCAACACATTTTCAGCTCTGATCTCCAGCATCTGCAGACCTCACTTTCTCCTCATGTGAAGTGAATCGAATTCACTGAAGAAGATATTTATGATGCTGAGTCCAAGATGAATCATCCATTTGGCACTTCTGGCTGAAGGTTGCTGTGAATGCTTCAGCCTTTTGCACTGATGTGCTGGGCTCCTTCTTCATTGAGGATGAGACTATTTGTGAAGTCTCCTTCTCCAGTGAGATGTTTAATTGTCCATTCATGACTGGATGTGACAGGACTACAGAGATTAATCTGACCCATTTGTTGTGTGATTGCTTAACTCTGTCTATAACTTGCTGCTTATGCTGTTTGGAATGCAAGTAGTCCACACACGCGCACACCATATCCAGGAACACACACATGTACAGCACATCCAGATACGTGCCCACGCACCATATCCAAATGCACACATGTATGGTACATCCAGACACACACACACCACACGCAAAACACATCTAGACACACACACACCGCACGCACAACCCATCCAGACACAGACACACACAAACACACACACCACATGCACAACACATCCAGACACATACACACGCATGCGCACACACACCACATCCAGACACACACATACTTGCGTGCACATATTTGCATACAAACACATGCGTACACACACATGCACACACACATGTGCACATACACAACGCACATGCAAACACCCAACACATCCAGACACACACACACAGACACAAGCCATGCCAGAGTCAGAAACATGCCTCATCTTAACATACACCCACACTCACACATGCACACATACACAGAGATCACCTTTTCATTGATCACTTCTGGTTCCCAGACTAGAAAAAATGTAGCTGTAGTTAAACAGTTGCTACATCATCACTTGCTCTCTATATAAATTGGGATTTAGTACTTAAATGATGAAAGGAGTATTTCTCATTAACAACAAAATATCTCACTAAATTTGACTAACCAGAAAATATAAAAGCACCTGAACAAAATTAGAAGAGAGTGAGGCACATTAATCTCTTGACACAAGGTTTTGTTGGATGGTATTGTCAAATTGAAGAGATTCACCAGGATGTGGTGGGAAGTATAATGGAATACGGAGAGGCTGAATAGGCTGGGACTTTTTTCCACTACAGCGCAGGAGGTTGATGGATGATCCTATAGAGGTTTATAAAATCATGAGGGGCATAGGTAAGGTGAGTGACAGCTGTCTTTCCCCTAGGGTGTGGGATTTCAAGATTAGGGGGCATGTTTTTAAGGTGAGAGGAGAAAGATTTTGAAAAGACATTATGGTAATTTTTTTTTACACAGAGAGTGGTTTGTGTATGGAATGAACTTGCAGAGGAAGTAGTGGTTGTGGGTACACTTAAAACATTTAAAAGATATTTGGATATGTACATGAATAAGAAATGTTTCGACGGATATGGACAAAGTGCAGGCAGTAGTTTAGTTTGGGATTATAGTCAGCATGGACTGGTTGGACCGAACGGTCTGTTTCCTTGCTGTATGATTCTATGACTCTCAAAAAAACTGGCTACAATCAGTAATCATTTAGATGTTCTTATCCAGAGAAAGAGAGAGAGAGAGAGCATGAGGGGAAAAGAGTTAAACCAACTGAATTAGATCACAATCAGTTTCTGTTCTCACCACAGTAATCGTGGCCTCTATTTTTATTTCATTCTATAGAGTGCCATTTGCTTCATTTTCATTCTTGGGCTGCACAGAAAATAATAGAAAATTCTCGCTGCCTTGTACATTGTTCAATAAATAAAATGCTGCTAAGCCTGTATTTCCACCTACGTCTCCACCAGAGAGAAAAATAAGAAGCTGCTGCTTCTGAACTTGTGACCATCAGGAGATTCAATGTCTCGTTACGCATTCCTTTCAACCAGTGCAGCAATGGCCAGCCATTGAGCTTTCAACGAATCAATAATGCTATGAGGGGCAATAAAAATAACTCTCAAGATATATCCAAACTTTCATTAGATTGCTGGAATTTCTTGCTGGTTTGAAGGATGTGGTTAGTGATGTTGGCTCTAATGGAAGCTTTTTTTAAAAAAAGCTTTAATGTGTAATGTGAAGGAAGTTCTAAAGCCTTCTAAATCCTGTGCTGAACCTATAAAATTATTAATCGAGGATGTATGTTCTTTCAGTGATCAAAGTGAGGACAGACCTTCAGGGCAGACCAGAAGTATCACTCATTGCCTTAGACCATAAGACTGTGAGACATAGGAGCAGAAATTAGGCCAATCAGCCCATTGAGTCTGCTTTGACATTCAGTCATAGCTGACAGGCTTTCCAACCCCATTTTCCCACTTTCTCCCTATAACCTTTGATCCTCTTGGCAATCAACAACTTATCTAGCTTTGTTTTAAACACACAGAATGACATGGCCTTGACAGCCTTCTGCGGCAATGAATTCATCACTCTCTGGCTAAAGAAGTTTCCCCTGATCTCTTCTAAACGGTTTTCCTTTGACTCAAAGGCTGTGCTCACAGGTCCTTATCTCTGCTGCCAATGGAAACATCTTCCCAATGTCCACTCTGTCCAGGACATTCAGTATTCTGAAAGTTTCAATCAGAGCCCCCCTCATCCTTTTAAACTTCATCAAGTATAATCCCAGAGTCCTCAAACATTCCTCACATGTTCAGCCTTTCATTCCTGGGATCATTCTAGTGGACCTCCTCTGGACCTGCTCAAGGGCCAATGCGTCTATCCTGAGGCATGGGCCCTAAAATTGCTCTAAATGTGGTCTAACTAGACCATTACAAAGCCTCAGATGTACATTCCTACTTTTATATTCTCATCCTGTCAAGATGAATGACAACATTGTATTTGCCTTCCTAACTACTGACTCAATCTGCAAGTATCCTTAAGAGAAACCTGGACTAGGACTCCCAAGTCCCTTTGCCCTTCAGATTTCAGAATTTTCTCCCCATTTAGAACATTGAACAGAATGCAACAGGAAGTTTGCTGTCTGAAAGATAATCTTTCTCATTTCCCTAGATTTTCTATTTCTCTTCCCCTTGCAACTCTGTTTTTTCTCATTCTCACCTACTCGGTCTGCAGCTTTCCCATTGGTCGTCATCTCTGTCTTTCTTTTGAATCTTTCCTTTTCTGTTTTATCCATCTGTTTCTTATTTTGCTTTTACTCTGTTTCAATGTCCATTCACGCTCCCTCTGATTCTAATTCCCTATCTCATAAAATATGATACATTTCCACACTTGGCCAAATTCTGGAAAAGTTCTAGAGATTGGAAAGGAGCAAATATCATCTCTTTATTCAAGAAGGGATCAAAACAGAAAGCAGGAAATTTTAGGTCAGTTATCTTTTGATTTGATTTGATTTATTATTGTCACAGTGAAAAGTTTTCTTTTGTAAGTGGTACAGCCTTTCATAACATACAAAGACAGTCAGAAACTTTTTCCCCGGGTGCAACAGAGTGTTACAAGGGGACATAAATTTAAGGTGAAGGGTGGAAGGTGTAGGGGAGATATCAGGGGTGGGTTCTTTACCCAGAGAGTGGTGGGGACATGGAATGCGCTGCCTGTGGGAGCAGTAGAATCAGAATCTTTGGTGACCTTTAAGCGGCAATTGGATAGGTACATGGATGGGTGCTTAAGCTAGGACAAATGTTCGGCACAACATTGTGGGCTGAAGGGCCTGTTCTGTGCTGTATTGTTCTATGTTCTATGTTCTATGTTCTAAAGATCATAGGGTGATCGAACAGAGTGAGGAATACAAAGTTATGGCTACAAAGAAAGCGGACAAAAAGCAAGATCCACAAATTTGAGAGGTCCATTCAGAAGTTTTATAACAGGGGAAAATAAGCTGCTCTTGAACCTTGGTATGTGTGTTTAAACTTTTGAATCTTCTTCCTGATAGAAGACATTGGAAGAGGTTATAACTGAGGTGGGAGAGATCTTAGGTATTGTTGTTGCTTTCCTGTAGCAGCAAGAAGTGTAGATGGAGTCAATGGATGGAAGGCTGCCTTGTGTGATGGACTGGGCTGTGTTCACAACTTTCTATAGATTCCTTACAGTCCTGGGCAGAACACTTGCCGTGCCAAGCTGAAATACATCCAGGTAGAATGCTTTCTCTGATGCATTTATAAAGGTTGGTGAGGGTCCTTATGGACATGCTGAATTTCCTTAGCCTCCTGAGGAAGAAGAGCTATTGTAGTGCTTTCTTGACCATCACATCAATGTGGGTGGTCCAGGACAGAGTGTTGGTGACTATCACTCCCAGGAGCTTGACATTCTCACCCATCTCCACCTCAACACCATTGATGTAGATGCTTCTTGCTGTTCTGTCATAGGAAAAGTGTTAGAATCACTTAGGAGATTATATCTGGGCATTTGGAAAACATTGAGATAACTACGAAAATTCAGTGTGCTTTTGTGAAAGGCAAATTATGTTTAACCATTCTATTAAAGCTCTTTGGAGGAGTGACATGCCTGGTTAATAAAGGAAAGCCATAGATGTACTATACTTGGATTTTCAGAATTCAAGAGATGCTACATAAAATGTTGTTGTGCAAAGAAGGAGCTAAGGGTGCAGTGGTAATATATTAGCATGGTTAGACAGAAATCAGACTTTGTGTACAAGTGGATCTTTTTATGATTGGATTTGATAAGTTGAGACCTACAAGGGTCTGTGGTGAGGTGTCAACTTCTTGCAATTTATATTAATGAATATAAAGCTGTACCAAGCATCTGATCTGTACCAAACAGATCCTGGGAAGAACAGAAGACTAAATATGAGAATAAATTACACTGAACCTTTTGGACATAGCTAACTGGAGTAGAAAGTGGCTTCTTATACAGCATCACAATGATATAAAAAAAAAGTAAGTGAGTTTGTAAGGTGCTGTTTTAGATTTCAGAAGGAATGTTAGATGAGCAAGTAAAAATTTGGAGAGATGGAGGCAAAAGAAAAGTAAGCCATATACACGGGTAAAGCCCAATAGACAGAAAGACACAGCAGAGATAGAACGGGATGAAAATGAGGCAGAAATAGGAACCCAAGAGCAGTCCCATTGATGAGAAGCAGGGTATCAGTAAGTCTGGGCTGTGGTATGTGCTGTGATGTCCACCTATATCAGCGTGTGGTTGGATTGCTTGTGAGTTTTGCTATCACCATTCACTTTCTTGACTTAGTCTAAAGAAGCAGTTGGCTTACAGTGATCAAACCATAAGGGAATCTTAATGAGCAGAGACTCTTGTCTTAAAAAGATATAGTTTTTTGCACAATAAAAATCAGGTACAAGTTACATTCATAAGTTAAATATTGTTATTAAGATTAATGGGACACATGAGACATATGGAAATAGATCTTCACCTTAAAAGATCCAAACTTCTTGTTCCTATCCCCACATAAATCTGTATGACATCATCATTCTGGGTGGAGTTGAATGCAATCTCTCATATTAACCCTTTCAGAATCATTACCTAATACAGCATCTCCCCTGATTCCCTTAAGGATCCTTCCCATAATTTACATTTACACTTGAAAGTAAATATTTACATTTACCACTGACCCATCTCTCCTCAAGTCTCTGACTTCACAAATTCAGATAACATGGAGATTTAATAATTCATGCAAAATGAAGATTGGTAAATCCTTGAGGACTGTTGACCTTGTTTCTTTTCTTATCCCAGTATGGTCTGTCAAGTCTCTCTACATTGGAGCATGTTGTATCTCTTGGATGTCTTCTGCCAAGGATATTGTTCCTGTTATTTGAACTGTTAGCTTTCCATGGGGTCCATAATCTTCTGAATTTCTTTTGCAGTGAACCCTTCCCCACTGAATCAGTTAGTTTCCCCATAACAATATGTGGGACCCTTTCATCTCATCAGTCTCCTTCATGAACACTAACTGCTTTGTTGAAACACATGTCGCATGAATTCTCCAAGCCATAGGTAAAGGTGTAGCTGAGGTCCTTTCATGACTATTAATTGCCTCAATAGATCAATAGTGGATGGATTTCCACCATCTCTGGTAAATGTCGAGACAGTTCAGCCATGGCTAGGTAGGCAAGATGGCAGGAGGGCAATTGCTGAATTTTATGAACCTCTCCATCTCAAAATGAGTGGCAAGGAAACATAAAATCTACCATTAGACAACCTGAAGTGCACTCCCTCCAAGTGACTTCCTACTGTGGGGAATTTCAAGACTAAAGAGCACACGTTTTTTAGGTGAGAGGAGAAAGGTTTAAAAAGGACATGAGGGGCAAGTTTTGTTTTACATGGAGTGGCTCGTGTGTGGAATGAACTTCCAGAGGAAGTTGTGGATGCACAATTACAACATTTAAAAGACATTTGGATAAGTCAACGAATAAGAAATGTTTCAAGGGATATGGACCAAGTGCAGGTAGGTGGGACTAGTTTAGTTTGGGATGATGGTCAGCATGGACTGGTTGGACCGAAGGGTCTGTTTCTGTGCTGTATGACTCTCTGACTCTTTGTGACCATTAGACCTTCTCAAAATACTTCAGTTGTGGCTTAACTAGAGCTTTATGTAGTTGAATCATGGTCTATATCCCTTTTATTCTAGACCTTTACATATAGCAGCCAGCATTCCATTATTTTTTATGATTATTTTCTGAACTCATCCATTTCATGATCCAAGGACTCCCTAATTCTGTTTGAACAGCCACCATTTCCAACCTATTACCATTTACCAAATAATCTGCTCTATCTCACACTCACCCTACATTGAAATCTACTTGTTCCCATTTTGTCCATCCATGTAATGTATCCATGATGAGTGGTTGTTTTTTGGATGTGGTGCAAGGATATAGTTGGTTTCTGCAGGAATTGGTATCAGGATTATTGTTTCTCTTTACCAACAATACTGACCTTATTTTGGATAGTTGGGTCTCAATCTCAACGTTAGCAGATGAGACAAACCGTGAAAGCATTGTGACCTGTGAGGAAGATAGCAACAGGCATCCCCAGGAGAAGCCCTGAGGGGGTTGGCGAAATGACCAGACATAGCAGGTCAATTTTAATTCAGGGGCGTGTGAAGTGATATATTTTATAAGAATGAGGTGAGGCAAAAGAAATAAAGTGTGATAGAGTTCTAAAGATGGTGCAAGAACAGAGAAGCTTGGGGATAGATGTGAAAAAAAAAATCAAGATGGCAGAAGGGTGACTGAAAAGCGTGTAAGATCCCAGGCAAAAAGAAGGAAGTTATGATGAATCTTGATAAAATTGCTGGACTTGCCTCACCGAGAATGTGTGTGTCCAACTCTGACTACCATACTTGAGAAAGATGTGAAGGCTTTAGACAAAATATGGTAACAACTTATTAAAAGGATGAGAGACTATGGATATATAGTTGGATCAGAAAACCTTAGGTTGTTATAATCAGAGAAGAGAAACATTGTGGGTTTGCCTCCAACAGAATATGTTACCTGATGGGGTAATGCTTATGTTACCCCTGGTTCCAAAAGAAACTGGACATAGATGTTGTGATGTTACAGAATCCAACAGACACTTATTACAACTAACCATTAGACACAAACATTAGCTTACACAGAAAACCTGGACCAGTAAGTTTCCAGTATCATGCCATGCTTCAAATAATCCTCAGACATAAGATCTTTAAACCTCTAGGATACGTGCTGTGATACAATTATGATATCATGAGCATGCCACTTGAAGGTATACTGACGTTCTAACCATAAGACATAAGAGATAAAAACCAACAAAAATCCCAAACAGGTATTGCAAAACAAGTGCATAATATGGTATTATAATTTGAGAATTTGGATTTTATAAAGTAGAGGTAAACTAGCTGCAAGCTTTCATAGAATCCCTACAGTGCAGAGCAGGCCATTTGGCCCATTGAGTACCCACTGTCCCTCTGAAGAACATCCCATCCAGCTCCATCTATGTCCCCCAATCCCTGGGACCCTGCATTTTCCATTGCTAATCAACCAAGCCTGCACATCTCTGGACTGTGGGAGGAAACCAGAGGAAACCGATACAGACACGGGGAAAATGTGTGATGTTCACACAGAATGTCACCCACAGGTGGAATCGAACCCAGGTCCCTGGCGCTGTGAGGCAGCATTGTTAGCCTGGTCCCTGGTGTAACACCGACATTGAGCACTCTTATTAGGCAGGGGAGCACACATTTCTCTGTTTGGTCATTTACGGTGGTAAGAAAGCTACAAAATAAAGAACTCTGATTCTTGTAAAAGCTGTCACGCTGTCAACTTGTATCAGTCCTTGCAGAGTGAAATGGACAGGGCTAAAATGAACTCTGGTTTATTATTGGAAGCTGTTGGTATGGGCACAGCACTGTCTAATTGCAGTATTTTACTTGACAGCTTTTGTACTCCAATCAAGTTGCAAGTTCGATAAGACAGCAACATTAACCTTGAATATTGTACACAGTACCTAAGCAACATCTTCGAATATTCCTTCAGTTACTTTGTTCATATTTAGTGATTCAACAAAAGGAGATATTAAATTCTATTTCAATGTTTTAGGATTTTTATTGAGGTTGCAATGAGGTTCAGCTGCAATCAGAAAAACACTGTCGTTATAATCATAAAATATCAAACATTCACAAAGTCAATTACATCAAGTCCATTCGTAACAGAAAGAGGGGAATGTTTTTGTCTTCCTGTGTTAATTTAGTGTTTAATCATAAGGTTGGTTAGGTTTGAAGCTCATTTATTACAAAATCCAAAAGGGGCTTTTGCCCAGTTGATAAGCGCAATTGCTCAACAAAATTACATCCACCAACATGACTATTTTTGGCAAAATTCAGAATATATGTTTCAAAAAATGCTTTACTGATGAAATTTAGAGTTGCATTTTTTATTTAACTTATTTCCTAATCAAGTTGTTAAGGGATGTTACTGCACACCTCTGGAACAGGTGGGTCTTGAATCTGGGATTCATCATCCATGAGAAGGGCACTACTACTGCTCCTTAAGAGGGTCCCCTTTGATGTTACAGTTTATGGATGTAAAAGGAAGAGCAGGACATTAGCAGACACATCTTTGACTCGGGTGTTGTGTAGGAATTAATTATTGGTGCTTTCCTTTTGGACAGATACCATATCCAACTGATGTTTAACATTCTTCTCCTGGACCCTTAGGCTGAATTCTGTCTCCTCTCTTTGGTCTTACTGGAAAACTCCATGAAAAGCTGATGGTAATTTAGCTTCCAGTGATCACCATTTTTATACAACTTGAGAACTGTCTGGCATCTTAAACAGGATGTCGGAAATACATGGTGAGGGAAGGCTGAGCTTTTTCTGATATGATTTGATTTATTATTGTCACGTATACCAAGATACAGTGAAAGGTATTATTTTCAATGTTATCCAGGTGAATCATACCTTACATAAGTACATCAGGGTAATAGAACAGAAGGTAGAATATAGCATTACAACTACAGAGAAGATTCAGAGAAAGATCAACTCTAATATATGAGATACATTCATAATTCTGATAACAGCTGGAAGAAGCTGTTCTTTGATCTGTTGGTACGTGTTTTCAAACTTTTGTATCTTCTGCCCGATGGAAGAGGGTAGAAGAGAGTGTAACCGGAGTGGGAGGAGTGTTTGATTATATTGGCTGCTTTCCTGAGGCAGCTGGAAATGTGGACAGAATCAATGGATAGAAGGCTGGTTTTCATGATGGACTGGACTGCGTTCACAACTCTCTGTAATTTCTTACAGTCTTGGGCAGAGCAGTTGCTATACTGAACTGTGATGCATCCAGATAGGCTGCTTTGTATAGTGCATTTAAGCAGGTAAGGCTTAATCTGTTCTGATGTTAATGGTTCTGAAAGACTATTGCTGAAGTTGCGTTAACTCAACCTAGTCTGACATTCCATAAAATCTTTTATTGGAGACAGGGAGTTCGACTCTAGCCTTCGTAGAGAGCAGGTATGTTCTGTACAGTTCCAAAGAGTCCTTCATAATTATGTCTCATTAGTAATGTAAACTGTAGTTAATGCTGATGCTGGTGGGATTTGATGCATAGACCCCCACCATAAGAAGAAAAATCCAGAAGAAAAAGTAATGCTTGAAGAACAGTGAGCCTGCCACTTCAAGAGCGTTACAGATTTACAAAGACACGGGCAGCAGAATGTGATTACTGACAGAGGCAAAGTGGTTGCAACTGTGGAGGCAGCCATAGATCAAGCTCCAAACACAAACCTCCACAAAACAACCTGGTACGTAACGTGGAGAGAAGAGTATGTGCTAGGAAATGAGTAATAAAAAAGCTTTACACTTCAAAACAGACAGAAATCTTAACAAAAGAGACTCTGTAAGGAGTTTCAGGAGGAAGGGTAAATATTCCCAAGGGTAAAGGAGATAACTTCAACAAAATGTCACAAAGACCAGAGAGGAAAGCCAAGGCAGTGTGAAAGAGAATCCTTACCTCCCACAGGGACACTGCCAGCATTGAGAACACTCTCCATGAGGCCCAACTACAAGGGACAGTAAAATGACCAGAGAAATCATTCACATTGATGCTGCAGAAGCATCGGGGAAGATCTCAGAATTTGAGGAATCTGGAAGAGAGCAAAGGTAGAGAAATATTGTGAAATATTGTCTAGCAGAATAAGTCAGGAGAACTTCAGATTTTGAAACGTCTGGGCACAATAATTAAACCGTGGCTTTGCCAGCAAGGTTTATACAAGTTGCACAAGAGATCTGTACTTAAACATTTCTGTTAAAGGTGCTTTGGGGCGTACTCAAAAGTTAAAGAAAGCATGAATGTGAGCAGAGATCTGTATTCCATAGACTTTTCTTACCAGCAGAACTTTCTTCAGAAAAATATTTCATCATTGAGCCAGGGCTGGAGCAGGATAGCATTAGTGAGTGAGATAGGTTGAGACAGTCTGAGTTTGGAAGGAGAGATACTTCGACACAAGATAAGAGAAAAATGGAGAGCGTGAGGTTTGGGGTAAGGATCGATAGATTCAATACAGAAATGAAGAAAACCAGTAGTCAATGTCACAGAAGTGGCAATTGCTAACTTCAGTTGAGAAATAATTAAAAGCTATTTCGCAAAAAATTAGCACAAAAACAAAGGCCAAATAAACAAATCATAAACAGAGTAAGTGACTGACCTTACCATTCACGAATTCAGCATAAAGAAGGCTTTTGTATGTCATGACCCACTCTGTCCACAAATGAATATTATAATCACAATAGAAGATTATAAAGCAACTAAGCAAACTTTGATCAGTCCAACTAAAGTCATGAGAACTCTTGAATTGCTCATGTTTTCCCACACATAGAGGCTTCATTTCTGGCCTCATTGTTTCTACATTCTGCAACCTCCACAGCATCAAACAGAGAAAGCACCGCATGAACTCCTGGCAAAAAAAAACTTTGAAAGCTTTCTGACACACTGGAAGCATAAATTACAGACACAGCAACCATTGAAAGAGCAAGTCGGTTGTCAGTCAAAGCAATTGCACAGCAAGTGCACAGCAAATGCTGAAAATTAATAGAGGCAAACTTATTCAAGTGACGCTTTGTGAACAACAATGTCAGCTGATCATTAGTGAAAACTACTTACCTTACTATTAATGAAACTGTTATGTGTATTTTAGATAATAATCCTAATCTAATGAACATGATAAAAACTCTGTTAACATGCGATACTTACATTTGTGGTATGTAAATTCATTTGTTCCTTAATCAAATGCAGCATTCAATTGGATCATTGTACCAATAAATGAAATTATAGCATTACATGAGGGTACCCATGATTGGCTTGACTACTCCTTTTAGCAATCTTTTGGCTCACGTGTTACATCAAGAGATTTGATGGTCTCTGTTGTAAACTCACAGCGAGTGTAGATGTGCAAAGTTGAGGCACCTGGGACTTGATCTCCATTCCTTTTACTCCTTCACAAAGGAAAGCAGGGGAATTGTACCAGAAGAAGCAGATCTTCTACCTTTCATTTGACAAAGACAGGCCAGCAACCATCACCATAAGGTCTTTACAATCCAAACTGCTTGGCACAATGCCAGGTCCCATCATTTCACAGGCTAATGTTGTTGCAGATTCCTCAGCATACACTGCAGCGAGTTGCCAATTGGGAGAGCAGGACTCAGTACAAAGTTAGCTCATTTCTGCAACACTATATTGAGAATACGGATGTCTGTGTACATTTGTCAGATCTCCTTTGCATTGTTCAGCATCGAGTGTGTACTGAGAATAATTACACATGGGTTTTAGAAAGCAACATAGTGATTTTGGACGCAAATTATTTTCTGGTACTCAGGGTGGATGAGAAAACTGACCAGAGCACTGAAGCACAGGAAGTCATGAAAGTGGGAAGGGTAGGTTTTGGGGGGATAATTAAGAATAAGTAAGCAATAGTGGAATAAGGGAAGCAATTCTTTGTCAGTAAATAAGTACAGTTCACTGTAACTGAGAGTGACAGGTCGGATGCATGTGTTGCCTGCTGAGTGCGGGTGCTTGGAGGTACCGATGTAGGTGAGAGAAGAACCTGCAGTGGGAGAGGGAAGGATGCAATTGTCATTGTCCATGTGGCTATCAACATCATATTTGGAACTAGGAAAACATTCTGTTGAAAATTCATGAATAACTAGTGTTAGACAAAAAAGTAGAAACTCAAACATCTAATCTTTGGACTTTTACCTGTGCCATGAGCAAAGTAGATTGGTGAGATGGATATGTGATTCATGAACTGGTGTAGAGAAGTGGGTTTGATGCATTGAGCATTGGCTCCAGCACTGGGACAAGTGGAAGTTGTACCATTGAGATGGACTACACCTGAACCCTGCTTGGACTGTTGTGGGAGGTGACAGACTAGTGGTATTACTACTGGATTGTTAATCCAGAAATCCAGGTAATGTCCTGGGAACCTGGGTTCAAAGCCTATTCACAGCAGATAATAGAAATTGAATGCAATAAAAAATTTGGAATGAAGAGACTAATGCTGACTATGAACCCATTATCAATTGTTGGAAAAAGCCATCAGGTTCACTAATGTCCGTTAGGGGAGGGAAACTGTCTTCCTTATCCAATCTCGCCTATACGTGACTCCAGATCTACAGTAATATGGTTGACTCATAATTGCCCCCTGGGCAATAAATGCTAGCCCTAGCCAGCGATGTCCTCATCCCATGCATAATGAAAGGAATGGTATTGGGCTACAGTAGAAGACCTTAAAATAACTACTGGGGGAACAGATCAAATGAAGAGCTATATGGTAAAGTAAAGGGAAACAGCAAAGTAATGGAGCAGGCCAACAACTTGAATAATATCGACCAGAGTTTGTCAGGAAGAGACCGAACACACAAATGTAAGACATCACCAGAAGATAAGGCAAGAGATTGCAAAAAAAGTTTCAAAACAATGGTATTTAAGGCTTTCTAGCTGTGTGTATGCTGCATTTATAATGAAGAGGATGAATTTACAGTACAATTAGGGATAACTATGAAATATGACCGGCATCACTGAGATGTGACTGAAAGGTTGACCATATTTCGTGTGAATACTAAGGGGCAACTTTTTCATGCAGAGGGTGGTGTGTATGTGTGGAATGAGCTGCCAGAAGAAGTGGTGGAGGCTAGTACAATTACAGCATTTAAAAGGCATCTGGATGGATAGGAAGGGTTTAGAGGGATATAGGCCAAATATATCCATGTGGCTATCAACATCATATTTGGAAAATGGGACTAGATTAATTTATGTTATCTGGTCAGCATGGACAAGTTGAACTGCAGAGTCTGTTTCCATGCTGTACATCTCTACGACTCTATATTAGGATCTGAATGTATTTGAATATCACAAAGGAATATCAGAACCTGGGAAAAAGTGGCAGTATGCCTATGTTAATTAAGGAGACAATAGTTTAGTACCAATAAATTGCCATAATATAAAAAGTTGATATATAGAATCAGTTTGAATAGACATAAGAAATGTAGAAATAAAGGAAAAAGATCACTTGTGAGAATAAAAATAAAATAAAGAACTGCGGATGCTGGAAATCTGAAACAAAATTTAGAAAGGGCTGGAGAAACTTAGCAAGTCTGGCAGCATTGTGAAGAGAAAGCAGAGTTAACATTTCGAGTGTACATGTTTTCAGATTTGAAATATTAACTTTGCTTTCTCTTCACAGATGCTGGCAGACATGTTGAGTTTCTCCAATGATTTCCACACTTGTGAGAATAGATTATAGGCCTTTGAACAGTAGTTATACTATGGAACGCAATGTACTGAAAGGAATAGATAGTGCCAGATTGAAATGAGCCACATTAATCATGGGTGACTTGACATTGGAGATTGACTGAATTAGATTGGCAAAGATGGCCTGAAAACTTATTTAAAGATTGTTTTTGAGACAGTTCAAGCATTCAAGAGTGAAACTAGCTGCCCCAGGTCTGGTAATAAACAATGAAGCAAGATTAATCAATTAATGTAAGGGAGCCTCTGGAAACCAGTGATCAGAGCATGATCAAAGTTCATATTCAGTTTGAAAGGAAAAAGTGTTTTAAACTAACTAATTGTGTGAAAGTGTACAGGCAGTGCTGACTATGGTGAACTGGAAAGCTAAGTTAAAATGTAGTTTGGCAGTAACAGATCTTCAAGGAGATATTCATTAGTTCTCAGCTAAGATTTACCCTCGTGAGAAAGAAGGACTCTCTGCCAGGTAACACCATCCAGGTCTGCATATGGAAGTAAAGAGTCATATTAATTTGAAAGACACTGTACAAATCTGCAAAGATTCGGGATGGGTCAGTAGGTTGGACAAATTTAAGAACAAGTGAAGGATTACTGGCAAGATAATAAAGAGGGAGGGGGCAAAATATGAGAGCAAGCTAACAAGTAATATTAAGATCAGATCATAAGAGTTTCTAGCAATAGTGAGATAATAAGAGTTTGTGAATCACAAAAAGCTAGAATCCAAGTTCAGCATGTAATGGGGAAAGCAAATGGAATGTTGGCCTTTACGTTAAAAGGAATGGAGTGTAATAAAAGAGAGGTCTTGCTGAAACTATGTAAGCTGCTAGTCAGACCACATCGAGAATACAGTGAACAATTTTGACCCTTTTATCTAAATAAAAAAATACACTGACTTTGGAGGCAGTACAGAGAAGATTCACTTGATTGACCTGGTTAGAGAGTGATTTTATTATGAGGAGAAGTTCAGTTGGTAGGCTTGTACCCATTGGAGTTTAGATGACTGGGAATAGACCTATGGAACATGTGATATTCTCAGGCAGCTTGAAAAAGCAGATGCAGAGAAGTTCTTTCCTCTTGAAGGGAGAGTCTAGGAGTAAAGAATATAATCTCAATGGTAGGGTTTGGTTATCTATTTAAGACAGAGATGAGGTGCATTCTCTTCTCTCAGAGGCTACACATCTGTGAAATTCTTTCTCACTGAGAGCTGTCAAGGCTGGGTTGTTAGATACATTCAAGGCTGAGATAGACCAATTTTTAGTAAGGGAATCAAGGGTTATGGGGAAAAGGCACAAAACTGGAACTGAGGATTATCATATCAACCTTGATCTCATTGAATGGTAGAGCAGACTCGATGGGCTGAATGGCCTACTTCTGCTTCTTTGGGGCAGCTCAGTGGCTCAGAGGTTATCACAGTTAACTCACAGCACCAGGGACCCGGGTTCAATTTCAGCCTTGGGTGACTGTCTGTGTGGAGTTTGCACATTCTCCCTGTGTCTGTGTGGGTTTCCTCCGGGTGCTCTGGTTTCCTCCCACAGTCCAAAGATGTGCAGGCCAAGTGGTATGGCCATGTTAAATTGCCCATAGCATTGAGGAAAGTGTAGGTTAGGTGCATTAGTCAGGAGTAAATGTAGCGTAATGGGGAGTGGGTTTGGGCGGGATACTATTTGGAAGGTGGGTGTGGATTTGGTGGGCCGAAAGTCCTGTTTCCACCCTGTAGGGATTCTATATTATCTATACATCTTATGGTCTAATGGAGGAAGTACTTGAATAGGATATAAGTAACTGAAGTGAGTGGGGTACCCTGGAGAGTGTGTCTGAGGAATTGATAATGGAAAACAAAGAGATGGCAGGACATTTGTATAGATATCTTGTGTCTGTCTTCAATAAAAGTCTTAGAAAACCTCCCAAAGATAATTGAAAATTGAAAGGTGACAGGGAGGGGTGAACTTAAAACCATCAGCATCATCGGGAAAAGGTATCAGATGCTTTCACCCTACTCAATCCTTGCCTACGGACCAATCCAGGAGAAAATGACCCACAACAGGGTTAAAGGGACAGCAGCAGGATGCTAACATCTGCCTCCTTGTTCCATACAAAGGGAGGATATCTAAATTAATGGGAGAGGACTCAGACTGTTCATGAGGGATGCTGTAACTTTGATACTCCCTAGCAACCAAGTAAGATTCAACGTGCTCTGCAGTGCTGTGATGCTATCCTCTTACCAGCACCATGAATAAGATTTGCAGCAGAGAACGGCGGGTGCTGGGCGGAAGTGAAGTCGGAGCGCAAAGCCGGTCAGGAAGGTAAGTGATTGTTATTTGAGTGGGTGTGTTCGGCACAAATGATGTTGGGAAGAAGAGGAGGAACATACTACAGCGGGACTTTGGAGAACTCGGAAGAAGGCTGAAAAGCAGGACGTCCAGGGTGGTTATCTCTGGTTCGCTTCCAGTTCCTCGGGCTGGTGAGGCCAGAAACAGGGAGATAATGGACTAGAACGTGTGGCTGGGGAACTGGTGCAGGAAGCAAGGATTTAAATTCTTGGATCACTGGGGTATGTTTTGTGGTAAGCATAAATTATACAAGAGAGATGGTTTGCACCTTAATAGGTTGGGGACCAGCATTCTGGCAGGCAGGTTTGCTACTGCAACACAGCTACATTTAAACTAAGTAGTGGGAGGGAGGGGACAAACTGGACGTTTAAGAAGGAAATTGAAGAGAAAGTTAGAACAAGGGAAGTCAAGAAAGACAACTGTATCAACAAGGCAGAAAACTCAAAAAGGGATCATGCTGTAAGGTTGAGTGAAATAGGAGTTGATGGGAAGGGTGAGTGCAGTAACAAATTAAAAATACTATATATGACTGCACGAAGCATTAGAAATAAGATGGATGAGGTTGAGGCTCTTTTGGAAATTGTGGGGATAACTGAGACGTGGCTTCAAGTGGACAGGGCCTGGGAAATGAATATTCAAGGCTACACGTGCTATCGTAAGGACAGACTGACGGGCAGAGGGGGTGGGGTGGCCATGTTGGTAAGAGATGATATTCAGTGCCTTGCACGGGACGACCTAGAATGGGGGATGTAGAGTCAGTATGCATAAAGCTGAGAAATTCTACGGGTAAAAAGACCCTCTTGGGAGTTATCTACAGGGTCTCAAACGGTAGTCTGGATGTCGGATGTAAGTTGAATCAGGAGCTGAAATTGGCCTGTCACAAAGATGTTACTATAGTTGTTATGGGGGATTTCAACATGCAGGTAGACTGGGAGAATCAGGATGGTATTGGACCTCAAGAAAAAGACTTTGTGGAGTGCCTCCGAGATGGATTTTTAGAACTGCTGGTGCTGGAGCCTACCAGGGAGAAGGCAATTCTGGATCTGGTATTGTGCAACGAACCAGAATTGATCAGGGACCTCGAAGTGAAGGAGCCATTGGGAAGTAGTGACCATAATACAATAAGCTTCAATCTGCAATTTGAGAGGGAGAGGGTACAGTCGGAAGTGACAATATTTCTGTTGAATAAAGGGAACTATGGAGCTATGAGGGAGGAGCTGGCCAAAGTTCAATGGTGCAATACCTTAGCAGGGATGACAGTGGAGGAACAATGGCAGATATTTCTGTGTATAATGCAGAAGATGCAGGATGAGTTCATTCCAAAAAGGAAGAAAGATCTTAGGAGGAGGAATGGGTGGCCATGGCTGACAAGGGAAGTTAAGAAACATATAAAGTTAAAGAGAAAAAGTATAACAAAGCAAAGATAAGTGGGAAAACGGAGGACTGGGAAGGTTTTAAAGAACAACAGAGGATTACTAAGAAGGAAATACGCAGAGAAAAAAATGAGGTACGAAGGTAAACTGGCCAATAATATAAAGGAGGATAGTAAAAGTTTTTTAGGTAT
>NC_057735.1:42333447-42343121 GCF_004010195.1 Chiloscyllium plagiosum | reverse complement strand
ATTGAATGGTGGTGCAGGCTCGAAGGGCAGAATGGCCTACTCCTGCACTCATTGTCTATTCTATTGTCTATTGTTCTCAAGATGCTCAAAATTCCACCCCTACAGTGTTCCCTCACTTGTGTTATGTAGGTACCACATCTGCACAAGGCCAGCCTGTCCACCACTAGCTCCTTCCCCACGTCTGAGGAAGAAGATGCAGGATTGCTCAAAGGATGTTACGGCAAGGCTGTCTCCTTCACCCGTCATGAAGTCAGGCATTGATTCAGCGGTGGGTAAATTATCTAGATTCGAGTCGGGAGCACAGGCTATTGAGCATATCACTGCCACATCTCAGCAGCTGGCTCAGGAAGGGACACTCCCAAACCACTAGCATTCAGGACTGCTGGAGACCAGGCACCTGCTCAGCCCCAGCGGGAGAGGACCCCTTGGTGTTAATCTGTGCAAATACATAAACTGACACAGGAGTAGTGGGCAGGGACACTTTCTAAACTGGATTGAAGGTTGGAGGAACAATGCTGGCTCTGACATGTGCATCTGCTCAACACCAATGATGAGGCAACAGAGGGAGGTACCTGAACTTCAAGTGGTCTGGCAACAGCAACTGCAATGTAAGGTGCTACTGTGCTCCAAAGTGGAGTAATGAAATACCGAACTGGTGTAAGAGTGTCATAGCGACATGGTGAGGATACTCCTTTTGCAAATGCAGGCCTCCATGGATGGAGGGTGCAGGCAGTTGCTGCTCATTAGCCATGCCTTGAGGTATTGGGGAACACTGGTTGAGGAGAACATCTGCAATAGACCTTGGCGAGCTGCTGCTACCCATTCTCATTACCAGGTCAGAAATTGGCACCGGCTAGATTCTCACCAGATCCTCTCACATAGACATAAGGTGTGTTCGGCTAATAATGAGACATTAATGGATGCAAATAGATCTTTCGCCGCACCCGACTGAGATTCTCATCCAGCCTTCTCGACATCCAAAATCTCATTTTCATTCTCGTGGTATTTGTGTTTTTGGTAATGCACATGTGCAGGAGAAGGGACCAAGTATTACACCACAATTGCCTATCGGTTCCAGTATGGCCTCATCCATAGCCAAACCACAACTGTACAGAAATGTTCAAAACACGATTGAACAGTGTGGGACCTGTGGAGAACATGTTGGCTTTACAAAGATTTTAAAGTGAATAGCTTTCGAATCTTTTAATTTATATTTTCTTAAATAATTTGCGTTAGCATGGATTTTAAAGTGAATTATAAGTATTCGCTAATAATCGCTTGATAATTGTTGAACAGTCCTGGGTCTACCGAGGAGAAAGTGAGGGCTGCAGATGCTGGAGTGTTAAAGTCGAACAGTGTGGCGCTGGAAAAGCGCAGCAGGTCAGGCAGTATCTGAAGAGCAAGAGAGTCAATGTTTCAGGCAGAAACCCTTCATCAGGAATATGGAGGGGAAGTGAGTTGAGAGATAAGTAGGAGGGTGTGGGTGGGCCTGAGGGGGGGCTGCTGAGGCATAGCTTGCTATAGATTTAATGTGATAATTTCTAAGCGAACATGTGCTCACAAAGATTTACCAGACTGTAAACATAATTTAGACAGAATAAAATATTCATGATATGTATCCCCGATCCTCCAGATTTCTCTATGGTTGAAATGAAAGGATATTTTGCTTGAATAATGAAAACATCTGGAGTATTTGATACACACATCCCCAAGTAGTGAAACAGGTTAAGTAGACCATAATACAGTTGACACATGGGAGCTAATTTTCAGATGTTTTATGAATTTTACATTGGTTAGACAATGCTTGGAAGATTATGCAAAGTTCTGGTCTCCAAGTGATGAAACAAGGCATTGGAAAAAGCAATAGAAATTGTTTTGAAGAAGAGTCACTGGACTTAAAACACTAACTCTCATAGTGTTATAGAGTCATAGAGATGTTCGGCACAGAAACAGATCCTTCGGCCCAACTCGTCCGTACCGACCAGATGTCCCAACCCAATCTAGTACCACCTGCCAGCACCCAACCCACATTGTTTTCTCTCTACATATGCTGCAAGACCTGTTGAATTTCTCCAGCAATTTCTGTTTGCTTTCTAAATATTTTCTTTTGACTCAGCAGAATGTAATTTGAGCAAACTTTGTAAGCAACCTGAAGCAGATAATTGGCTTGTGAACGAATACAACAAAGTTTCAAACTTTTAATCCTAGCCAAACAAAACTGGTTTTCATGAGAAGATGAGAAGGTCCAGTTCTTAAATTCCTCGATTAAGAACTCAATTGAGTGCAGAGTAAATGAAGGTTTCTGAAGTCATTCGAATAGTAAAGGGTTGCTTGTTTACCAGGGAATCAACAAACATTTCAATGTTTTATGACTGAAAAAGGCAAAGACTGGAAGATTGCCATGACATAAGTATGAAAACATTTTGAGATTTTCATTCTTGGTGCTGAGAAGGAGATTAACAATAATTCAATATTAATGCGGGATCAGAACTGCTTGTTGTTACTTATCCCATACTGGGCCTGCCGCTTAACTAACAGGAACGGCATTTTTCATATTCAGAGCCAACCCAGTGATAAGGATACACATGTGTACACTTTTTATTAAATCTCATTCAGTGGCATTTGTGCAAATGTCTCCCTAAAGCTTACTGCACAAGCATCGGTGTCAGCAAACCCAGCGTGAAGGGAAATATTTAGTGGGACTAAAATAAAGTCTTTATCAGTTGCTAAAACTACTTCAAATAAGTCAATAATGTCTACTCCACTTGCCATTTAATTAAACATTCATGGATTAATGAAAACAGAGTATGCAAAACAAGCAACTGCCAAAAGATAATATGTTTTAATTCAGGTTTCTATCAAATCATTTACCAGTGTTTAAAAGCAGGGTTCCCCAGATGTTTGGCTCGATAATTACTCTATATCTAATGAGGCAGGTTCAGAAAGAGGCGACTCCCAGCTCAGAGAGATCAGGCGTAACAAGCTTCAAGTGAGTGCTTAAAATCTATTTAATTAACACTTCTGATATTCTTCCTTGGAGGAGGTTGTCTGTGCTTAAACTGTCTCCTAATTCAAAGTTGTTTAGAAGAGGGAAAACTAACTGTTAACTCTCTGACAAGATCATCATGAAGCTCGATAGAGTCCTGAAGAGCCAGTATGTGATTGAATGATTTAAACTCTAAAAATGTTTGCCATGTATGTTATTGCTGGATTGTTAACATTTCCACATTTCTGACAGCGGTGACTGATAAACGGGTGTGCTGCATGGGGGCGTCAATTATGATAGAATGATCTCTTTCTGTCTTCGACCTGATATTTGTTTGGAAGCCAAGCTTTGGATATTCTCAGCTAGGAGCAGAGATGTTCAAGCATTTTCAGCTCCTCATAAACCAACTCACTACTCTCTGTCAATACACTGAGATGAAGGTCATTCTCCCCTTGGGATTGCTTTTCTGTTTCAGGCTCTTTCGAAGTGTCTCAAACCTTTGTCTCATTTATGCTGAAGTTCTGAATTATGCCTCGGGTACTCTTTTCTTTGCAGAGAGACCATACTGTTCATGTGCTCCCCTGCGACTATTTTGAAGAGGTAATCATTTCATCTCAGCTCCACTTTCAGACCAGTCTGCATCTTCTCTGACAGTCTTGTTGCTATGGTAGTAGTGAAGGAATTGTGCACTGTTATCCTTTGCCTCTGTGATTATGCTTGTCCTCAGTCTCTCTTTACCTGTCTAAATCAACCTTTGAATTAATTTCTGCATCATCTTGTCTTCACCAACTTGAGATCCTCCCCTCTGAATGAACTATTTGTTCCTCTTTATTTTGTTTCAATTTATTTGTTAATCCTTTAAGTTTCACATTTGTTTAACTTCGATTTGTTGGTCTTAGTCCTGTGTGTCAATCAATAAAGATGTTCCACTGAAAGATTGGCTAGCACTCTCCAATTGTGTTAATTCATCCCTCTTTTTTACTTTGGCCTTTTTAAATTTATGGATGTGACTCCTATACTTAGAGTTTAATTGGGTACAGTTCATATTTGACGATTCTATGGTAACTCTTCCCCTTGGAGCTTCTCTGACGTTTATAACCTAGATGTTGTCTGGGTCATTCAGAAACATTTGGTCAAGATAAGCATATCTTCAACTACTAGGCTGTTATATCACAGCAATAATGTCCCTACCGCTAGACAAAAAGATTTGGGTTCAAACTTCACCTGCCTCGGAATTGCGTAATCACATGTCAAAGAGCATTGCTTAAATAGTTTACTTTCTCTTGGTTGTCCTTTGTCGTGAGTCATGTGCAATCCTAGTTTAAAGGGCATGGCTTTTCCCAGTCTTTATTGGATTGACTGAGATCTGCCATTGAATATCTTTGGTCTTGCACATCCTTCATACAGCAGAGAACCCACCTGACTACGTCCTCCTACTTTAGGCCTGAAGAACTGACTTGGATTTTGTTCACATTGGACAATTCTTTCATTAGTTTACCACATTCCACAAGCCCAGCCCAAGTTCAGTGTATACGAATAGCTGAATAGAACATAGAACATAGAACAGTACAGCGCAGAACAGGCCCTTCAGCCCACGATGTTGTGCCGACCCTTGATCCTCATGTGAGGTAAACCTAATGTATGAACTCTCAAATTTCTGTGACCATATGCATGCCCAGAAGTCTCTTAAATATCCCCAATGACCTCGCTTCCACAACTGCTGCTGGCAACGCATTCCATGCTCTCCCAACTCTCTGCATAAAGAACTGATCAGAGACTGAATGGCATGGTGACTCAGTGGATAGCACGAGTGCCTCACAGCATTAGAGACACAGTTTTGATTCAAACCTTGGGCAACTGTCTGTGTGGAGTTTGCACATTCTCCCCATGTCTGCGTGGATTTCTTCTGGGTACTCCAGTTTAATCCCATATTCCAAAGATGTGCAGGTTAGATGGATTGACCATGCTAAATTGCTGATAGTGTCAAAGGATGTGCTGGCTAGATGGATCAGCCATGGGAATGCAGGGTTACAGGGATGGGTTCTGGGTGGAATGCTCTTCATAGGGACACTGTTGACTCGATGGACCAAATGGCCTGCATCCACACTGCAGGGATTCTACAATTCAATGATTCTAGACGTAATCACTGGATTTATGTGGCCCAAGAGCAGGTCACAATTAGGAATACAGCAGTGGATAACTCACCACTTGACTTTTCAAAATTTGTCTGCCACCTGTAAGGTACAGTCAGGAGTATGACGGAATACTCCGTTTTTGATCGGATGAGAGGAGATTACACAACAGTCACTCCACCATTGATGCTCAGTTGCAGCAGTACATATTATCCACAAGATGCACTGCAGAAATTCACCAAAGTTGCTTAGACAGCACCTTCCAAACCCACGGCCACTTCCACCTTGAAGGTCAAGGGCAGCAGATTCTTGGGACACCTTTACCTGCAGGTTCCTCTCTGAGCCACTCAACCTCCTGACTTGGAAATAAATCCTCATTTCCTCAGTGTCACTGGGTCAAAATCCTGGAACTCCCTCCCCAACAGGATTCTGGGTTTATCTAAAGTATACGGACTTCAGCGCTTCAAGAAGGCAGTTCACCACCACCTTCTCAAGGGCAACTAGGGACGGCTCAGGCAGTGATTCACTCATCCCATGAAAGATTTTAAAAACAACAAATAATACAAATGTATACAAAATGTCTCTATGTTTAATTCAAAATTTCTGTTGAATAAACTTTTTTAACTGTCCTTTATATCATGTCAGACATCTGACACTCACAATTCAAGGAGAAAGTGAGGACTGCAGATGCTGGAGGTCAGAGTCGAAGAGTGTGGCGCTGGAAAAGCACACAGGTCAGGCAGCATCCGAGGAGCAGGAGAATTCCTGATGAAGGGTTTATGCCTGAAATGTCAACTTTTCTGCTCCTCGGATGCTGCCCGACCTGCCATGCCCTTCCAACACCCCACTTCTCCACTCACAATTCAAGTCCATGAAAAAAGGTGAAAAGATGAACATACCAAGTTGTGGTAGCAGCACTGGGTAGTTATAAGGCATAACAAAGAGATTCACACAGGTTAATGTTGTGCTCGCCTTCAGGTAACCAAATGGATGACCGAGGTCACTGTATTTTCCACCACTGCTCACAGATACCTGCCAGCAGGTGTGAGGCTGGGGATTTTTCCTCGGCACAGCAGAGGCTGAGGGGTGACCTTATGGAGGTTTATAAAATCACAAGGGGCATGGATAGGGTAAATAGCCAAGGTCTTTTCCCCAGGGTAGGGGAGCAAAAACTAGAGGGCATGGTTTTAAGGTGAGACGGGAAAGATTTAAAAGGGACCCAAGGGACAACCTTTTCATGCAGAAGGTTGTGCATATATGGAATGAGCTGCCAGAGGAAATGGTGAAGACAGCTAAAAAATGTTTTCATCTGTGGGATGTGGGCATCGCTGGCTGGGCCAGCATTTATTGCCTATCCTTAGTTGCCCTTCAGAAGGTGGTGGTGAGCTGCCTTCTTGAACTGTTGCAGTCCACCTGATGTGGTTGACGCACAATGCCATTAGGGAGGGAATTCCAGGATTTTAACCCAGTGACCGTGAAGGAACAGCGATATATTTCCAAGTCAGGATGGTGAGTAATTTAGAGGGAGATTTGAAGATGATGGTGTTTCAATGCATCTATAATTGCAACATTTAAAAGGCACATTTTAGGAAGGATTTAGTGGGATATGGATTACGTGCTGGCAAAAGGGACTAGATCAGTTTGGGATATATGGTCAGAATGGACGAGTTGGACCAAAGGGTCTGTTTTCGTGCTGTATAATTCTATGACTATGATTCTATGACTACACAATCTGGACACTCGGTCACACAAACATTAAATTGATTTCCATCTCCTGGGTTTAGTCATGTTTCCAACTTTCTTAACCCATCGGAGAGCCCTGCTGTCATAACAGCATCCATCCTGTCATCTTCTTTCTTATGTTATTAGCCTTTATAGATAAGCACTTTGAGAACAAATTGCCTTCTATTATGTTCTCACTTGGTCTGTGGTAAATGTACAATATGTTTCTCCTGTGTTTTTCCAATTTATTTGCAGGAACAGAATGATCCCAGTAAGGCAATATTTCTTGTATTTATTGTCTATCCTTAATTGCACTGGAATCTTGACTCTTGAATCATTTTAGTCCTGATGGTGATGATGTTCCCAATACAAAAAAAAAGTATTGCATTGATGTAGCACCTTTCCCGAGTTTAGGACATCCCAGAGAGTTTTACAGCAAATTAGGTACTTTCCAAGTAAAAATAAAACAGCAAAGGTGCTGGAAATACTCAGCAGATCAGGCAGCATCTGCAGAATATACCTTGCTACATCTCCCTGGCCAAAATGGAGTCCTCACTGACGCTTGAGCTCTCTGTATTTTTCCAACAAGTTTTAGGATCACGATGCAGTGAATTGATGCAGGGGGAATGCAGATACAGGGGTGAATTGGTGTGATGGCTTCCTTAGTTTTTGGAGATAAGAAGCGTGGCACCTACCGTTGTTTAAATTCCCCTAAATCTAATCCCTCACACCCTCACCCTCCCCAGCCTGTCATAACATACAACTCTACACGCATTATCCATAGCGCCTTGCCAAGTGCCTATTGTGGACAGTACAGAGGAACCTCGATTATCTGGCATTCGATTCACTGAATTTCAGATGATCCAAACAAGAACGCAAGGCCCCAATGTTACCTGACATCAATTATCCGGCATTTGATTAACCGAATGAAATACTCCCCACCCATGTCCAGATAATCAAGGTTCCTCTGTATTTAGATTCATACAGTGTCAATGGAAAATATTTTACATCCTTGGGCGGAAACAATAGATTTTCTGCCATGTAATAATGTGCTTCATCACCTATTCTTTCATTGATGCTAGGAGAAAATTACGTTCTGTGTGAAAATAAACTTTGTCATCCCCGTAATCCTATTAGTTTGTTTCAACCAATCAGAAACCACATCAAAGACCACACAGGATTTCAAGGAATGGAACTGGCAGTGAATTAAATACCCACGCGAAAGCAAAGTTGGCAATCTGAGGTAAAAACAGAGAGTGCTGAGAGGAGGCAGCAGCTTGGCAGCAGCTCTGGAGAGTTGGTCATGTCACTAGACTAGAAATCCAGAAACTCAGGCAAAAAATTTAGAAAACGTATTTAAATATAGTGATGGCAGCTGGTGGAATTTAAATTTAATTAATGAAAAGCTAAAAGTAAAACTAGAGAAACGCAGCAGGTCTGGCAGTATCTGTGGAGAGAAAACAGTGCTAATGTTTTGAGTCCAGTGACCCTTCTTCAGAATCTTTCTTCAGAACAGCCTCATTTATGGTGACTACAAAGACTGTTGTGAAGCTCATCTGTTTCACTAATGCCCTGTAGAGAGGCAAATCCACCATATTTGCCTGGTCTGGCCTACATGTGACACAAGACCCATTGCAACGTGGTTGACTCTTAAGCACCTTCTGAGATGACCCCGTAGCCCACTCAGTCAAAGAATGGGCAACAATTGCAGGCTAGGACAGCGGCCCATCCATTCCGAAGCAAGGATTTTAAAAACCAGACAAAAAGAACTGTAGATACTGTAAATCTGAAACAAAAACAAAGTTAATTTTTTAAAAACAGTTTGCATTTCACTCAGTTCAGTTATATTGCTTGTAGCGAGGTGCAAAACTACACCTGCTGTGTTTTCTGTGAGGATTCCTGATTATTAAATTGACACTGCTGCTGCTGGACCAGTTTGAAAACTGTTAACATGTCACTAATGAATTCCAACCTGGCTAACTGTCCAGGAGAGTGCTTGGAGCTTCTCTGCGTTTGTGTACTAATGGTCTGTCTCGCAAAAGTATGGGAACTGCAATGTTACCAGAGTGCCCAGCTCAAGTATAGCATCATAGAATGACAAAGCCCAGCATGACTGTGCTCACTGTTTGAAGAGGATACCCAATTAGACCTCTGACTGTCTCCTCACCCTATAGTTTTGCTTTGAAATACATATCTAACTTCTTTAGAAAGATATCATTGAATCTCCTTCCACCATCCTCTCAGGCAATAGATTCCAGATCATAGCAACTCATAGCATAAAGAAATATTCCTCAGCTCACCTTCATTTTTTTACCAATTACTTTTAATCTGTGTCTTCTAGTTATTACGTCTTGCATTGAATACAGTTTCCATTCATTTGTTCCGTTAAAAACCTCCATGCTTCTCATTTCACCTTCTCGTTTTTCTTTAGCTGCTTCTACCTTTGTTTAATGTCAGAATAATTATTTGGGGAGCCATTTTGCTTTCTCATATGGCTTGTGAAAAACGTCACAATCAAATACCACAGGTGCCTTTCTCCCAGCTGTTGAAACCATGGTCTCCTTCACGCTATATTACCTTCCAGTATTCATCTCTCCATGGGCTCTCCAATTCATTCAAGGGGACGTATTTTGCTATATTGATGAAATCACTGTGCAATTTTTCCAAATTCTAAGGGTGAAATAACACAAAGTAGCTCAACAGCAGGTATAAATGGGCAAGTGGAAGAAAAGCTATACCTTTGCACACAGGATACAGAGATTAATTAACATAAAGTACAAAAGCTGGAACCTGGGTGAAATGAAAGCAGGAAATACTGATGTGGTTGCTTTGAG
>NC_057735.1:42314423-42332947 GCF_004010195.1 Chiloscyllium plagiosum | reverse complement strand
AGGGATTGGCCATGGGGGTCCTCAATATTTACGCTGGACCCCAACTGTGTCAAAGAGGAAGAACCGTGGGCGGCACGGTGTCACAGTGGTTAGCACTGTTGCCTCACAGCGCCAGAGACCCGGGTTCAATTCCCGCCTCAGGCGACTGACTGTGTGGAGTTTGCACGTTCTCCCCGTGTCTGCGTGGGTTTCCTCCAGGTGCTCCGGTTTCCTCCCACAATTCAAAAAATGTGCAGGTTAGGCAAATTGGCCATGCTAAATTGCCCGTAGTGTTAGATGAAGGGGTAAATATAGGGGAATGGGTCTGGGTGGGTTACGCTTCGGCGGGTCGGTGTGGACTTGTTGGGCCGAAGGGCCTGTTTCCACACTGTAAGTAATCTAATCTAAAAATAAATAAATAAATAAATAAATAAATTTCCTGCTAATTATCACCGTCGCTTAGTTGATCAAGTTTGAACAGCACTTAGAGGAAGTACTCAGGGTAGAAAGATATATAATATACTCTGGGTGGGGGCTGCAATATCCATCGCTGAGGCTGGCTCAGTAACACCAGCGCTGACAGTCGTATATAGGCTAAATACAGGGGATTCTGGAAATCTGAAACAGACAGAGAATGCTGAAAAAACTCAGCAGGTCTAGAAGCATTTGTTGGGAGAGAAGCAGAGTTAGCATTTCAGGTCCGGTGTGACTGTTCTTCAGAGCTTTTTAATATCAAGGGAAATGGAGACAGTGGTACAGAACAGCACAGAGACAGATGATCAGCCATAACCTGCTTTGAATGACAGAATGATGTCAGGGTGAGAGATGACAGAGTACTGGAGGACAGACATTACAATGGGAGATGGGGAGAATCATTGATGGTCAAAGCCACCCTGGCTTTGATGCAGGGAAAGTGCCACGTGGTAGTTGGCATGGCTAAGTGTAGGGCCAGGATCAGGGGGAAATGTTGGGAGATACAGTTACAGTTCAATGAGATGCCTTGGCTCTTGTGGAAGCTCAATACTGATCAGGACAAAATGTAGTGAATGGAAGAAAGGAACATGGGGTCTGAGTGATTATCATGCTGAGCCTGTGATTCCCTGTTCCAAACACAACCTCATTGTCTTCCGTACTCTCGTGAATTGTAAATGCGCAATGGAAATGATGGCAACTACACCCAGAGCGGGCAGAGTCAGGGTTCTTTTACCCCAGGCTCTGCTTGTCAGGCACTTCTGGGGCCAATCAGGTAGTTTCAAATGTCAGGTTGAAGTCCCCTGCAATCCTTCCACCCTGCCTAGAAGTTGCAGGCAGTGTCCAACTGCGGGAGCTTCTAATCCTGGTCACCATGTCATTGGTCCACAGTTGGAGAATAAGTTGCACAGTACTGAAGCTTGGACTCAGTTAGGGGAAGGTTCCACATATCTCATGGTATGAAAGAGTAGATCAATTACTAGATGCGCTTACAAGCATGGTTCCAGGGAGACAAGGATTACCCTCTGCAACTCGAGCTGATAGCTCTGTGGAACCTTCCCCTAACTGAGTCCAAGCTTCAGTACTATGCAACTTATTCTCCAACTGTGGAGCAGATGATAGACATGCTGAAAGTTTTAATGTTTCAATCAGTCTGGTAGGGTATTATCATAGAGTCTTGGAGCTGTCTAGCATGGAAACAGACCCTTTAGTTCAACTTATCCATGTCAACCAGATATACTAAGTTAATCTAGTCTCATTTACCAGCATTTGACTGATATCCCTCTTAACCCTTCCTATTCCTATACCCATCCAGATGCCTTTTAAATATTGTAATTGTACAAGCCTCCACCATTTCCTCTGAGAGCTAATTCCATTTCCCTCTAAGTGAAAGAGTTGCTCCTTAGGTTTCTTTTAAATCTTCCACCTCTCACCTTAAACCTATGCCCTGGAGTTTTGGACTCCCCTACCCTGGGGAAAAATCCTTGTTTATTTATCCTATCCCTGCCCCTCACGATTTTATAAACCTCCATAAGGTCACCCCTCAGCTTCTAACACTCCAGGGAAAACAGCTCTCGCCTATTCAGCCTCTCCCTATAGCTCAAACCTTCCAACCCTGGCAACATCCTTGTCAATCATTTCTGAACCCTTTCAAGTGTCACAACATCCTTCCTATAGCAGGGAGAGCAGAATTGCACACAATATTCCAAAAGTGACCTAACCAAAGTCCTGTACAGCCGCAACATGATCTCCCAACTCCTATACTCAATGCACTGACCAAGAAAGGCAAGCATACCAAATGCCTTCTTCAGTATCCTCTCTACACAGTGACTGAGCAACAAGACAGCCAGAAGGGCTTGCTACTGTCAGGACTTTGTGCTGTTCTGTTGCAGGATGGATCAGCATTTCAGCTGCTGCAGCCCAGGAGATGCCCTTCACAATGTGGTTCTGCACTGTTATTTTGAAGCAAATGGGCCAGAACAGTGTGTTAGCTCCTTAGTTTACTCACGGAGAGGTGGAGGTGCTGCCGAATGGGGTGGTAGAGATGACGGCAGTGCTTTTCTTGCTGGCTGATAAAGGAGAAGGCCATGCCAGTAGATTCAGCCAGGATGGACTCAGATATGAAACTCAGTGCCCAGAAGCGTGAGGAGATGTGAACGATCTTCTGCACCTTTAAGGTTAAGAGCAACAATCTTCTTTCTGCTTCCTCATGCTCTCAGGGCCACCACTCAGCCCAACTCTCCCACTGCTATCATGACCCACTGGACAATGCACTGGGAATAAAGCCCAGCATTCCTGAGTGGGGGAAGAAAAAATTAAGTTGAACTATCCAAAGTCTCCAAATTACGTGACAGAAAAACTCAGTTTAAAAGAAAATGTTTTCCAAGTTATTTCACCAACCTCTTCGGAGCTGTTATTTACATAACTCTGGAGCAGGTGGGGCTTGTACTGAGGTGTCCTGGTGCAGAGGTAGACACATTACCACTACACCAGAAGAGCCCTTCCAGGTTTGTGCAGTTAACAAGAAAATAACCATTTATTGCAAACAAATTCTCTTCAATGGCAATAAGGGAATATGAATTGCTAACTTTTAATTCTGTAACTTACACTCTACCTCTTTTTAAATGCTCACCCTCACATACATACATACATACGTACATACATACATACGTACTTACATACGTACATACATACATACGTACTTACATACGTACATACATACATACGTACATACGTACATACATATGTAAGCACATACGTACATACATACATACATACGTACACACATACATACAGACGTACGTACATACATACAGACATACGTACGTACATACATATGTACATACATACATACGTACATACAGACATACATACATACAGACATACAGACGTACATACATACATACAGACGTACATACATACATACAGACATATGTACATACAGACATACATACAGACATACATACATACAGACGTACATATATACATACAGACATACATACATACGTACATGCGTACATACATACATACATACAGACATACGTACATACATACGTACGTACAGACAGACATACATAGATACATACATACATACATACATACAAGGCAGGGATATTACGGGTGCGAAACAGAAAAGCAAAGTCTGATAAACCAGTTCAATAGCTGCATTCTGGGTCACAGGACTCAACGTGTTGCTGTCTTTCACTTCCCTTTGATTCTTTGATGTTGACAAAAGGTTGTTTACACAATAATGTCCACTCTTTCATTCATCAGTTGAGAATGTGTCCTATCACGGTCTCTGAAGGTGTTTTATTCCTCCTTCCTTCTCTGGAGAGAAAGGTGAAAAGAAGCCAGTTAGCTGTTAGTGGAGACTTTTTGGTATTTACACACAGGAGGAGACAAAGAAAATGTGGATGCTTTCAGCTTGCAATCTCAATGTTTCTGCTGCCCCAGCTCACCTCTCTGACTCTCTGATGTCACTGTGTGGAATTAGTGCTAACCAGCTTCTAGGACAGTTGTGAGCTGCAGAGAAATGAAACAGGGGAAGCAAAATACGAAGGAGGAAGACGGACATTCTTTTCTCAATGTCGAAAAACCCATTTTTCTATTTTCACTGTGTTTTCCCAACTTTCTCAGATTGCCAAGCCTTGGAACTGCCCGCCCACTCCTGTGCCCAATCAGGCACCTAAATAGTCACCCATTGGGCTTTTCAGCCCATCATTTCTTGGGAGGGTGATGTCCCACAGCCCTCCCTCCGAGGCTGCTGGACAACCAGAGGCAGGAAGTCAATGAGAGATGCAGCACCATCTCTGAGGCTGAAGCTGCCTGCTGCACAGCAACTCTGATTGCAGCAGACATTTTGAGAGGGGAGATGGGAGGGTGTATCACAAGATGGGGGTTACAGGGAAAGAACGTTCATGAGGAGTGAAAGCCAGGGAATGAAGGTGGGTTTCAATAGTGAACAGGAGGCACTCCCATCCAGTGCCCCTGATCATCCCAGGCTGAGGGCAAACGAGGCCCCGCTCACACTAGGAGCTGCCAACCAAGCAGGTAGACCACTGCTTTACTAGTTAGATAAGACGGTCCTGTTGTCTCCTGCTAGAAACCTCATTCATTGCAGCTGTGGCATGGAGAAGCCTCTGTGTAATTGTTATTTGGTCTCTTAAGGGTCATAATTGGTGGCAGGTTGGTAAAGTCAAGCTTGGGCCTTCCTGCTCAGAGGTTCGCAACATGGCAAGATGCCAACTGACCCCATCATCTTCCTCTTCCATCACCTTCCCTGCCATTTCTCTGGAGGGGAAAGATTCCACCAGTTAATTTTGACTTCCTCTCTTCACCAACACTTTGTGATCTGTTGAATTCTTTCAGGATTTCCTGTTTTTTTTTTAGATTTCTAGCAGCCACATTTTTACCTTTGAGTTTGTTTTTGAAATGGATTGGCATGGGCACAGTGTGTTGAACATTCTCCTCCTGTACTTTATCACTTTATGATTCTTATCAGGTGCTAGTGACTATGACCTGTTAAGCCAAGCTGTATAATAGGGAGATTCAATTGCTGGGTACAACCAGGGCAGACCAATTCTCTGCATTTATCTTCAGAAACACAAGATGACTGCATGTAATAACAGATTGATAGGCACACAATACTTTTTGAATCTCTGAAGGGTTATTTTTATGTTTTCAGTCATGAGGTATGGCCATTGCTACTAAGGCTGACATTTATTGTCCCTGAGAAGATGGTGGTGAAGCATCTTCCAAGGTTCCTGATAGCAATGATTCGATTAGATTTCTTACAGTGTGGAAATAAGCCCTTCAGCCCAACAAGTCCACACCGACCCTCTGAAGAGCAACCCACCCAGACCCCCTACATTTACCCCTTCACTTAACACTACGGGCAATTTAGCACGGCCAATTCACCTAACCTGCACATCTTTGGATTGTGGGAGGGAACCGGAGCACATGGAGGAAACTCACGCAGACACGGGGAGAATGTGCAAACTCTACACAGACAGTTGCCTGAGGCGGGAATTGAACCAGATCTCTGGCGCTGTGAGGCAGCAGTGCTAACCACTGAGCCACCGTGCCGCCCAAGATGATGAAAAAACATATGTATTAATGTCAGGAAAATCCATGTAAAAGAGGGGGATAAACTTGTCTTTCGAGTTTCAAGGTCCTCAATGTCTTTTATCCGAAGAGTTTTTTAAAAAGTAATTGCATAAATTAGAACTATCTAGAGCCACAAGATGTAATTCCAGCATTTCGAAACCAACATCTCAACAAATTGCTGGGAGTCTCTGGTGGATTGCATAATTGGCGTGTTTAATAAATAAATGCATTATTGAATAGATATTGCATTTGTGCATCATTAAAAAATCAAAGTTAAATTTTGATTTTTTTGGAGCGGCGCGGTGATTCAGTTGTTAGCACTGCTGCCTCACAGCACCAGGGAGCCGGATTCGATTCACGCCTCGGGTGACTGTCTGTGTGGAGTTTACACATCCGCCCTATGTCTGCGTGGATTTGCTGCAGGTACTCTGGTTTCCTTCCACAGTCCAAAGATGTGCAGTTCAGGTGAATTGGCCATGTTAAAATAGCCCATAGTGTTCAGGGATATGTAGGTTAGGTGTATTAGTCAGGGGTAAATGTAAAGCAGTAGGGGAGTGGGTCTGGGTGGGTTACTCTTTGGAGGGTCGCTTGTTGAGCCAAAGGACCTGTTTCCACACTGTAGGGAACCTGATCTGATCTCCTATATGTGACAGGAGATGCAAGGCAAAACTCAGAACACCCTATTTTTCCAAATCTCCTCCCATGATGTACAGATGTCTTAACTTCAAAGGAAAGGTGGCGTCTGTTTAAAGTGCCATGGAATGATGGTCAGGGTAGCATTAGCCACAATAGCGATCTGACCAGCATGTACACCGGTGATTCTTACAACAGCTTTTGTTGCATGGTTTGCTTCTCTACACCCCAACCTGAGAGCATTAGGATCTGGAACATCACTCCAATATACTTGTGAAGGTGGATCAAAGACAGATCGATGGGATTGCCTTGTCCTGGATGGTATTGAGTTTCCTGAATCTCATTGCAGATCCACTGCTCCAGGCAAGAAGGAAATATTCCCTTGTACTCTTGATATGAGGCTTGTTGATCATGAAAAGCATCTGGGTGCTTGCTGCGGAATGACTTATTCCCGTGGCCACGGGTTTCCAATCCTTAATAATTATGGTCTGGCTGATGATACATCTATAATTAGCTGCATTCCCTTGTTAAAAAAAAGTGTTCAGTTTCAGTAATTTACATAATGATGATTTTTTTTGGTCAGTGTGACTGTTTCTAATTAACGTTATTTAAGAGCTAATTAAAGCACAAAGAAATTGCTTCATTCCAGTTTAAGAAGCCTTTGAGAAATACAACATCCCTAAATTTGTCAGTAGTGATGTGTTAGGTAAAATGTGGGAGGAGTAATTATAGTTTTGTAAGCATAACCAAACTACAGAACCATGTCCTTTCCAGGAACCCAAGTTATGATAAGTACCATTTTGTGTGCATTATTTACAGCTGAACATTGATAATGAAAGTTCAAGGAGCAACATTCTGAATTATTTAAACTGTAATGGCACTTAAGTTTTTAATGCTTTGATCATGAAAAATGTTAATTAACATCCATCACATTTTTTCAGACACAAGATAATCAGAGGGTTAGACAGGGTGGACAGGAAGAGCCTTTTTCCAAGTATGGTGACGGCGAGCACGAGGGGGCATAGCTTTAAATTGAGGGGTGATAGATGTAGGACAGATGTCAGAGATAGTTTCTTTACTCAGAGAGTAGTAAGGGTATGGAATGCTCTGACTGCAACGGTAGTAGATTCGCCAACTTTAAGTGCATTTAAGTCGTCATTGGACAAGCATATGGACGATCATGGAATAGTGTAGGTTAGATGGGCTCCAGATTGGTATGACAGATCGGCGCAACATCGAGGGCCGAAGGGCCTGTACTGCGCTGTAATGTTCTATGTTCAACCTCTTTTTAAATTATTGTCTGATTTCTAACAAATTGAAAAATTACCTAAGGTGAATTTGAAGCCCTGTGTTAATTTTTCTTTCTTGCTTGGTTATATGCGAGCAGATTTTCCATGCCATTGCTCACAATAATATGTCAAGCATGGCAGATCATAGCAAGCAAATATTGGGGTGGCACGGTGGCTCAGTGGTTAGCACTGGTGGCTCATCGCACTAGGGACCTGCGTTCAATTCCAGCCTTGGCTGACTGTCTGTGTGGAGTTTGCACATTCTCCCCGTGTCTGTGTGGGTTTCCTCCGTGTGCTCCGGTTTCCTCCCACCATCCAAAGATGTGCAGGTTAGTTGGATTGTTCCTGCTAAATTGCACATAGTGTCCAAGTATGTGCAGGCTAGGTGGGTATTGGGTTATAGGGATGAGGTGGGTCTGGGAGGGATGCTCTTCAAAGGGTTGGTGTGGACCTGATGGGCTGAATGGCCTGTTTCCACACTGTAGAGATTCTATAAAAAATAAGCTCAAGATAGTGCCATTGTCCAAAATACTACAAAATGTCACCACCTATTCAGTTATTCCCATAATACAAGGGTTGGTTAGCACAGTTGGCTGGATGACTAGTTTGTAACATAATGGATACCAACAGTAAGCATTCAATTTCTGCACATGCTGTGGTTACCATGAAAGAGTCTCCTTCTCAACTTCTCCCCCTTGCCTGAGAAGTGATGACACTTAGATTAAACCACACCAATCATCTCCTCCTAGTGAGAGAGCAGCCCCACGGTCTAGTCAAACAGTGGCATGTTTAGCTTTGCAATGGAGCAGCATTCATTCTGTGCTCAAGGCTAACTCTGCAACAACTGACATATCTGGGGCACTTCCCTGATGTACCTGAGTGTGTTAAACATGGCAGAACATAGTAGGAGAATGTTGAACATAGTTAGGTGCAGGAGGTAGAAAGATTGAAGCTGGATCAGAGGGGATTTTTTTTTAGGAAGCTTTGGAAGGCCATGTTGAGAGTGACAAATGCAAGTTCTGAAGGGCAGCGTCCTAAACTGAGGTAGACAGAGAGTCATGTATTACAAAGAGAGAGGCACCAAAATCATTGGGCTGCAGGGTCTTTGCCTGCAGGGTTGCAAACTTATGACTTATGTCACGTTGGGAGGTATGAAGGACGATACTGAATTGAATTCTCCGGGTCACGGAGCCCGAGTGGTGCCCATGACATCTACCTCGAAATTTGATGCTGAGATAATTAGTGGGGCGGCTTTAAGGGTTAATTTTCATCTACAGCTAATTTCTCCCAAATTTATCAGTGAACAAAAACTTCATCGCGAAATTCAGCAAAATTAGGTTCTATTTCAGCCTTACTACGGAGGTTTGTAAGCTCTTAGAGAGCAGCTGCTTCTTGCTAATGATGTGGCTGGTTAGAGTGCTTTTCAGATGTTTGAATTCAATCATTTTGATTTTGAAAAAACATAAAAAGAAGCCTTCCTCAGTGCTGCCTCATCTGCATTGAAAGATGCTTTGGGTGCACAAAGTCTGAAGTGCAAACAAGAGGGAATGAAGTGAAGGGGGAAAGAAATGTGCCTGTCTTTATATATTTGTTGCATTTTACAATCATTAGCATTCATGACAAGCTAAGTGCTTTAAAACCACAAATAAAAGTGCATAGTTATGACCTCATTGTCATTGTGGAAACATGGCTGCAAAGAGACCAAGACTGGGAACTGAAAACTCAATACTCATTTTAATCTTTCTAATTTCTAATCTAATTTTGTAGCCACTGTATTTCTATGGTGAGACCTGTTGAGTTTCTGGACAATGGTAATCCCAGCATGTTGATAGTGGATAAATCAGTAATGGTAATACCATAGAATGACAAAGACAGTGGTTAGATTGTCTCTTATTGGAGATGGTCATAGCCTGGCATTTGTGTGGCGTGAATGTTACTTAGCACTTGTCAGCCGAAACATAAACATTGTCCAGACCTTGTTGCATTTGAACAGAGGTGGCTTTATTATTTGAGGAGTGTGAATGGTGTTGAACATTGTGCAATCAACAGCAATCATCCCTATTTCTGACCTTATGATGGAGGAAAGGTTATTGATGAAGTAGCTGAAGATGGTTGGGCCTAGGACACTACCCAGAGAAACTCCTGAGAGATGTCCTGGAGCTGAGATGACTGACCTCCAACAACAACAACCATCTTCCTGTGTGTCAGGTATGACTCCAGCCTATGGAGAGTTTGCCTCCTGAGACTCATTGATTCCAGTTTTGCGAGGGCTCCTTCAAGCCACACTCGGTGAATGCAGCCTTGATGTCAAGGGCTGTCACTCTCATCTCCCTTCTGGAGTTAACTCATTTGACCATGTCTAAGGCTGTAACGAGGTCAAGAGCTGAATGGCCCAGGCAGAATCTAAACTGGGCATCACTGAGCAGGTTATTGGTGACCAAGTGCTGTTTGATGATACCTTCCATCACTTGACGGATGATCTAGAGTACACTGATGGGGCGGTAATTGGCCGGCTTGGATTCATCCTGCTTTATGTGCACAGGACATACCTGAGCAATTTTCCATATTGTTGGGTAGATAAAAGGATTTTTACACAGACAAGCTGCAGGGCTGAGCTGAGAGGTGGCAAATGGAGTCTAATGTGGAAAAGTGTGAGATGATTCACTATGGAAGGAGTGACAGGAATGCAGAGTACTGGGCTAATGGTAAGATTCTTGGTAGTGTAGATGAGCAGAGAGATCTCGGTGTCCGTGTACATTGATCCTTGAAATTTGCCATCCAGGTAGATAGGGTTGTTAAGAAGGCATACTGTGTGTTAGTTTTTATTAGTAGAGTGATTGAATTTTGGAACTATGAGGTCATTCTGCAGTACGAAACTCTTGCGGCTGCGGCCACACTTGGAGTATTGCGTAGAGTTCTGGTCGCCACATTATAGGAAGGATGTGGAAGCTTTGGAAAGGACACAGAGGAGATTTACCAGGATGTTGCCTGGTATGGAGGGAAGGTCTTATGAGGAAAGGCTGAGTCACTTGAGGTTGTTTTTGTTAGAGAGAAGGTTGCGAGGTGACTTAATTGAGACATGTAAGATAAACAGAGGGTTAGATAGGGTGGACAATGAGAACCTTTTTCCTTGGATGGTGCGAAGGGATATAACTTTAAATTGAGGGGTGATAGATATAGAACAGATATCAGAGGTAGTTTCTTTATTTAGAGAGTAAGCGAGGCATTGCACTGCCTACAACAGTTATAGACTCACCAACTTTAAGAGCATTTAAATGGTCATTGGATAAACATATGGACAAGAATGGAATAGTGTAGGATAAATGGGCTTCAGATTTGTTCCACAGATCGGTGCAACATCGAGGACTGAAGGGCCTGTACTGCACTGTAATGTTCTATGTTCTATGTTCTATACCAGTGTTGTAACTGTACTGGAACAGCTTGGCTATGGGAATGGGAGGTTCTGGAGTACAAGTCTTTAGTAACGTTGCCGGAATGTTGTCAGGGCCCATAGCCTTTGCAGCATTCAGTGCCTGCAGCCATTACTTGATATCATGTGAAGTGTATTGATTTGATGGAAGACTGGCTTCTGTGATTCTGGGGAACACTGGAGTAGGCTATGATTGATCATCCACTTGGCATTTCTAGCTTAAGATTGCTGCAAATGCTTTAACCTTATCTTTTGCACTGTTGTGCTGGGCTCTTCCATCGTTGAGGATGGGGATATTTATGGAGTTTCCTTCATCAGTGAGTTGTTTAATCATCCACCATTATGCACGACATGTGGCAGGATGGCAGGGCTTAGATTTGATCCACTTGTGGTAGGATTGCTTAGTTCTGTCTATCACCTGCTGCTTATGCTGTTTGCCATGCAAGTAGTCCTATTTGGTCGTCAGGGTGACACCTTATTTTCAGGTATGGCTGGTGCTGCTCCTGGCATGCCCTCCTGCACTCTCCATTGAACCAGCATTGACCCTCTGGCTTGATGGTAATGGTTGATTGGGGAATGTGTCGAACCATGAAGTTACAGATTGTGCAGCAGAGCAAACTCTGCAGCATCTCATGGATGCCCAATCTTGAGATGCCAGATCTGTTTGAAGTCTGCCCATTTATCACGGCGATAGTGCCACACAACACAACAGAGTTATTCTCAATATGGAGATGGGATGTTGATGGGAATACGGTGGTCATTCTAACTGATGCTGTCGTGGACAGATGCATCTGCAGCCAGCAGATTGGTGAGGATGAGGTCAGGTATGGTTTTCCCTCCTGTTGGTTTCCTCACCAACTGCTGCAGACCCAGTTTAGAAGCTATGTCCTTTAGGACCCAACTGGATCGATCGGTACTACTGCTACCAAGCCACTTGGTGGGCATTGAAAACCCCTACCCAGAGTTCATTCCTTGCCACCCTCAGTGCTTCCTTGAATTGTTGTTTAATATGGAGGCACACTGATTCATCAGCTAAGAGAGAACAGTATGTGATAATCAGCAGGAGGTTTTCTTGCCCATGATTAACCTGAAGCCATGAGTCTTTATGGGGTACAGAGTCAATGTTGAGGACTCCCAGGGCAACCCCCTCTCAACTTTATGCCACTGTGCCACCACCTCAGCTGGGTCTGCCCTGCCAGTAGGACAGGATATGATCAGGGATAGTGATGGTGGTGTCTGGGACATTGTCTGTAAGGTAGGATTCCGTGAGTACGATTATGTCATAGTTGCTTGACTCGTCTGTGAGACAGCTCTCCCAGTTTTGGCAGTAGCCCCCAGCTATTAATCAGTAGGACTTTGCAGGGTTGACAGGGCTGTTTCTGCCATTGTCTTTTCCAGTGCTGAGGTCAATGCCAGGTCGTCTTTCTGATTTCATTTTTTTGTTGTATTTGGACTACCAGAAGACGAGGTACCTCACAAAAGGTTAAATTGTAAGATAACAGTCTACAGTGTTGGAGGTTGTATATTGGCAGGGATAGAGAATTGGTAGAGAACAGTGAGTGGGGATGAGGAGTTCTTTTTCAGACTGACCCATTACCTGTGAGGTTCCACAGGGATCAGTGCTGATACTGCAACTATTTACACTATGTATTACTGACTTGAATGAAGGAAGTGTAGGCAAATTTGCAGACAACACAAAAATAGGTGGAAAGGCAGATTATGAGAGGGATACAAACATTTTACAGAGAGATATGTTAGATTAAGCAAGTGAGGAAAATTTGACAAATGGAATATAATGTGGGAAATGCAATTATTTATTTTGCGGGAAGACATTTTGGGCATAAGCCCTTCATCAGAAAATCAACATCGAGTCTCCTGCTCCTCGGATGCTGCCTGACCTGCTGTGCTTTTCCAGCAACACACTCTCAATGCTGTCACATACTAGCCAGTTCAAATTGCAATTATAGTTTTGGATGGATTAGCAAGAATATTTGGCTTTGTCAATAGTTGGATAACTAAAGAAACCATGCCTCTATTGTTCGTCTCCATTTTCAGTCGGCGCTGAATTGTTTTGGAACCTAGCCAAATTTGCACAGGAGAGATTGTGAAGAATAATATACATTTCTGCCAGATGCTTCTAACAGAGTAATGTGAAGAGACCGGTGGTCCTAACTGCACTGGCTCCTGCAAGACTATTTGTCTTTGAGGTCAGACCCTCATTTTGAGAGGCAGTCAACCATTGCTTATGCGATGATTTTTCCTGTGGCTAGGTCAGGCCTCAAACAGATGGAATGGGGAATTGAACCACATGCTGTTAGCGCTATTCTGATCCAGAATTAACCATCCAGCAAACTGAACTGGAAGTGAAATAGAGACAAAGGAAATAGTGACAAGGAGTTGGCTCTACAGTTTAATTGAATCACGGCTGATCCTTGGCCTTTGCACCACTTTCATGCATTGTCCCTATATCTCTTGATGTCTTTAATATCTAGCAATCTACCAGTCCATGCCTTGACTCCATTCAATGACTGAGCCTTCAAACTGCTGTGGTGCAGACAATTCCATAGATTCACCAGCTTCTAAGTGAAAAACATTCCTCCTCATCACAGCACTGAATGGCCTACCTCCTAAACGGAGACAGTGTCCTCCAGTTCCAGATCTCCCAAGCCAGGAGAATTATCCATCCTGCATCTACCCACACAAGCTCTGTGCAAATTTAGGACAGTTCAATGTGATCACATCACCTTCTTCTAAATTCCAAGGAATATTGGCTCAGACTCCACAATCTCTCTTTATACAATAATGTTGGCATCCCAAGAATCAGTCCGGTGAAACTTTGCTGTGCTACCTTGATGGCAAATATGTCCTTCTGTAAATGAAAGCAAGAAAGGGGAGTTGGGGCGGGAACCTGGAGCGGGGAACAGAGCGAGAGAGGGGCCGAGTCCCAGAGGGGGGAGCAGAGGGAGAGGGGGCCGAGTCCCAGAGCGGGGAGCAGAGGGAGAGGGGGCCGAGTCCCAGAGCGGGGAGCAGAGGGAGAGGGGGCCGAGTCCCGGAGTGGGGAGCAGAGGGAGAGGGGGCCGAGTCCCAGAGCGGGGAGCAGAGGGAGAGGGGGCCGAGTCCCAGAGCGGGGAGCAGAGGGAGAGGGGGCCGAGTCCCAGAGCGGGGAGCAGAGGGAGAGGGGGCCGAGTCCCAGAGCGGGGAGCAGAGGGAGAGGGGGCCGAGTCCCAGAGCGGGGAGCAGAGGGAGAGGGGGCCGAGTCCCAGAGCGGGGAGCAGAGGGAGAGGGGGCCGAGTCCCAGAGCGGGGAGCAGAGGGAGAGGAGGCAGAGTCCTGGAGCGGGGAGCAGAGGGAGGGGGGCTGAGTCCCGGAGCAGGGAGCAGAGGTAGAGGGGGCAGAGTCCCGGAACGGGGAGCGGAGTGAGTCCTGGACAGAGTCCAGCGCCTGGAGGCAGCAATGAAGACAGACAGGAATGGAGTCTTGTTGGAAAAGGACTATGACTTGAATATTTTCAAGACCCTTTTATTCTCATTCTCCACTTTTAAACTGAGTTATTCCCATGCTAATCTTTATTTTACTATTTATTATTCAATTCAATACCCTGTTCCTGCGATGTCTCTGAGAAGAGGCAATTACAAACTTTTCACTGCACTCATTGAAGTGCATGTGACAATAAATGCTCTTCTATTGTATTCTAAAGCGACCAAAACTGTGCTTAACACTCCCAGTGTGGTCCAGGTATAGAAGGAGTCATGGAATTTAATGGCTTCTTTCGTTTAAAAGTGTCCAGCAGCCAATAATGTATCTGGAAGTTTCACGTGTTTCCATTTGGAAACAAAAAGAGACATAAGTAAAATGGCATGGTTTCAACCATAGCATTGTATCTCATCTTGTACATTAAGAAAAACATTAAGGAATATGTTTTTCGGTTAAATGATTACTGTGTGACACTCATGAAAGGGCTTAAAGAAATATTTAATGCCACAGGCACATTGATTTTCTAATCAATCTCTTGAAGGGAAATGGTACATTTCCTTCCTCTTTTCATTTCAAACAATTGGATTCCATCGGGCTCTGCTTGCAGTGTTAGGTCATATCGCAAAAATTACTGGAACCAATGGGAATTATGGTAACAAAGGAAATATATTTCTAAATTGTTTTAAAGTGGCATAAAATTGGACTGCTGAGAACTTTAATGTTATTGGTGAGCACTATCTCTTTGCAGCATTTAACTGTGGGGACAAATACATGAGCAAAATATTGAAACAAAAAATTTAATCTGAAGAAAGGTTGTATCAATCTTGGTCGTTCAGAAACATCGCATCCTTAGATCCAGTAAGATGGCGATGGAATAGGGTTTCAGAACCTGGGATTCATCTGCGCAGTCTGCTTTATTTTTCTTTTTATTTCTCTCTTTAATTTCTCTTAACTTTATTTCTCTCAACTCTCTATGCTGTTGGGACTCACATGCGAGTAGTCCCAGCAACACAGACTGCTGCAGGCCCAGCAGTGTGGACTCATGTAGGCTCAGCAGCACAGGCTCACGTAAGCCCAACAGCACAGACTTCATTGGCCCAGGAGCACAGACTCCTGCAGGCGCAGCAGCATGGACTCATGTAGGCCCAGTAGTGTGGACTCATGTAGGCCTAGGAGCACAGACTGCTGTAGGCCCATTAGTATGGTCTCATGTAGGCGCAGCAGCACAGACTGATGTAGGCCCAGCAGCACAGACTCACATAGGCCCAGCAGCATGGACTCACATAGGCTCAGCAGCATGGATCACGTAGGCCCAGCAGCACAGACTCACAAAAGGGCCTGCAGCTCAGATTCACATAGGTCACGCAGCGTGGACTCACGCAGGCCCAACAGCGCAGACTCACATAGGCCTGGCAGCATGGATTCGCAAAGGCCCAGCAGCACAGACCCACGTAGGCCCAGCAGCACAGACTCATGTAGGCCCAGCAACACAGATACGCGTAGGCCCAGCAGTGCTGACCTGTAAAGGCCCAGCAGTACAAACTCGCACAGGCCCAGCAGCACGGACTGATGGCTGCTGCAGTGGAGGTGAGTTTGGGCCCAGTACAAGTCCTGGCAGCATCAGTAGCACTGTATTGGTAAGGTTGGCCCAAAGCGACCTCATGGTGGTTACACAGTTGAGTTTGGGCTGGTGTGGTACCCAGCAGCATCAGTGATGTCTACATCAGCAAGGTCCAGCAAGGACTGGTAGTAGCAAGGATTTTGATGGAGACAAGATGGTGCCGAAGAGTGGTGACTTTTGTTTCAATGGTGGTGGTGGGAGGAAAGATTATAACATTGAACACTTTTTCTTTAGTTTCCTAATTTCTCTGCCTTTATATCGTATTTTTTGGTTTATTTTTCTGTGTTATAAAATGGTTGCAGGGAGTGGCGAAACAGCACAGACTTCGTAGGCCCAGGAGCACAGACTCCTGCAGGCCCAGCAGTATGGACTCAAGTAAGCGCAGCATTATGGACTCATGTAGGCCCAGCAGCACAGACAATTGTAGGCTCAGGTGCACAGACTGCTGCAGGCCCAACAGCACAGACTCGCATAGGCCCAGCAATATGGACTCATGTAGGCTCAGCAGCACAGACAATTGTAGGCCCAGCAGCACAGACTCACATAGACCAAGCCGCACTGATTTGCATAGGGCCAGCAGCATGGACTCACATACGGCCAGCAGCATGGATTCACATAGGCCCAGCAGCACAGACTCACATAGGCCCAGCAGCATGGACTCACATAGGCTCAGCGGCATGGATCACGTAGGCCCAGCAGCACAGACTCACAAAAGGGCCAGCAGCTCAGATTCACATAGGTCACGCAGCGTGGACTCACGCAGGCCCAACAGCGCAGACTCACATAGGCCTGGCAGCATGGATTCGCAAAGGCCCAGCAGCACAGACCCACATAGGCCCAGCAGCACAGACTCATGTAGGCCCAGCAACACAGATACGCGTAGACCCAGCAGTGCTGACCTGTAAAGGCCCAGCAGTACAAACTCGCACAGGCCCAGCAGCACGGACTGGTGGCTGCTGCAGTGGAGGTGAGTTTGGGCCCAGTACAAGTCCTGGCAGCATCAGTAGCACTGTATTGGTAATGTTGGCCCAAAGCGACCTCATGGTGGTTACACATTTGAGTTTGGGCTGGTGTGGTACCCAGCAGCATCAGTGATGTCTACATCAGCAAGGTCCAGCAAGGACTGGTAGTAGCAAGGATTTTGATGGAGACAAGATGGTGCCGAAGAGTGGTGACTTTTGTTTCAATGGTGGTGGTGGGAGGAAAGATTATAACATTGAACACTTTTTCTTTAGTTTCCTAATTTCTCTGCCTTTATATCGTATTTTTTGGTTTATTTTTCTGTGTTATAAAATGGTTGCAGGGAGTGGCGAAACTACACAACACTTTGCACCGTATTCCGTAACACAATAAGTGTGACAATAAATAAATCAAATAAATAAATGAAATCAATGCTTTTTATTTTGAAGAACAGTAACTTTCATGGACTGTATTTGATGACCATTTGACACCACTAATTCCACTGGTTAGAAATTCTAGCATGACGGGGAAAGGCATAAAATTAGGGCCAGGTGAAAGTGGGTACTGCTGATGCTGGACATCAGAGTCAAGATTAGAGTCGAGCTAGAATCCGAGCAGCAGGAAAATTGACGTTTCAGGCAATTCCTTCATCAGGAAACTAGGGCCAGATGATTAGGAGAGATGTGAGGGAACACTTGTGCACACAAAGGGTGATTGAGGTTTGGAACTCTCTTCCTCAAATGGCAGTGGGTGCTAGATCCGTTGTTAATTTTTTGTTAAGCAAAGGGATATGTGCCAAAGGCAGATATAGAGAGTTCGGCCACATATCAGCCATGACCTCACTGAATGGAGGAACCCGCTTGAGGGGCTGAATGGCCTACTCTTGTTCCATTGTTGCTATGGGAAACAGTGAAATTCCACAGAGTTCAGTGGATGGTATTGGTTCAGCGACGACACTTTCTTCACCGTGTCTGTGGATCATTAACATTGTCCTGAGTAGCTGGGAGAGAAGAAAACGTGCAAAAGCAAAATACTGTGGATGGTGGAAATCTGAAATGAAAACACGAAATACTGAGAATACTCAACAGGTCAGGCAACATCTATGGAGAGAAACATTTTTACCGGACTGAAACTTTCAGGATGGGCAGCATCAAAAGGATTCAACATTAGTTTCTGATGTACCTCGCGATTCTGATGAACACCCATCGGGTGGACATGTTCAATTCTCACCCACAGAGGATCAAACTTCCAATTATGGGTGTAATACTGCTCAGATTGATGCACTGTTCTCACTGGTAGGAGAAAGCTGACCCATGCAGACATGGGTTATTCGCTTGAGCGTATTGAATATTTTCCATTGATTTAACTGGACAATTTACTCCTGGGAGTAAACTGTTGCGTAATAGAAAACAAAATAAATCAGCAGAAGGATCAAAGCACTCAATCATCCCCAATATAACACAACATCCCCAATATAACACAGCACCCCCAATATAACACAACATCCCCAATATAACACAACATCCCCAATACAACTCCCCATCCCCAATATAACACAGCAC
>NC_057735.1:42299262-42306887 GCF_004010195.1 Chiloscyllium plagiosum | reverse complement strand
TCTCTCCCCCACCATGCAGCTCCCGATCCGTCTAGCAGCTTCTCCCCTCGGTACAGCTCACCTCTCACTTTAACAGTCACCATACAGCCCCGCGGCCCCAGCACGTCCCCCAATCTCCCAATGAATGGAATTGACAAGCAAACGTAATGGACAGCTGAAACCTGATACCCCACAGCTCTCCCTGTGGTCGGTGCTCTGTGAAAATGAATCAGTTTCCTTGTATTTGAAGCCTCTTGTGGCAGGCGTTTCTGAACAGATTGATTTCATTCGAGTCAGAGTCTTTTTGCTTTAATTTCCTTGAAAGTTCCTCCTATTATTAAAGTCTACACTAATATTTTACCGGATTATTTATAGAAATATCTGCAGCATGTACCCAGCTGTGAGATGTTTTCTTGGATGTGTGCGAGGTTGAGTTTATATGAAAGTGTGTGCATGTGTATGAGTGAACAGAAATCCACAGGTTGGAAATGACCTCAAATACCCTTCTCAATCTCGGGGAATAATTAGGTTTATTGTGAATCAGTGTGGGTATAGCTTTATTAAAATTCTGCCAAAATTCTCCAACCTCTTGTTCTATTCGATAGTTTGTGCACAAGTTCCTTAGCAGCCTCTCTGAATGACATGGCAGTTAGAATGGAGTAGTAGACAGTTCTGTGCGGATGGCATGAACACACAAAGATCTGTTTTGATCTAAACTGGGAACCATTGGAGTTGCAACTTAAAGTATTTCTATATTACAAAGTTGTGTCTCTGCTTTGTGGGAAGAATGAATTGTATGGTTCCCACTTTATTCTTTCAAGCCTCGTCATACTGAGCTCAGGATTTAATGCAAATCCAATTTTCATATGATTGCTGAACCTGCTCACAGACTGGTATTTACATGAGTCTAGACTACTACTGGATTTCTGAAAATGAACATGTTAAACTAGAGTGGAATGCACCTGTGAGCTTTTTACTTCATTATTTGTGGAATGTGAGCATCGATGGTTAGGCCTGTATTCATTGTGACTTCATCAGCTCTGCAATAGAGAGAGCGTGTGTGTGCATGTGTCTAACTGTCTTTGTGTATGTGTGTGTGTGCCTGACTGTCGATGTGTGTCTGTGTCTGTATGTGTGTGTTTCTGTCTGTCACTCTGTGTTTCTGTCTGTCTATGTGTGTGTGTCTGTGTGTGTGTTTCTGTGTATGTGTGTGTGTCTGTGTCTGTCTGTGTGTGTCCCTGTGTGTGTCTGTATCTGTCTGTCTATGTGTCTGTGTGTGTCTGTGCATGTGTTTGTGTGTAAAATGTGCACTATCTTCAATTACCTCAAAACTGGGACTATCTGTGATATCATAGCCTCATAAATTCAATGTATTCTTGTTAAAATTGTTTATGCTGTTGTGAAGAATTGAAGGTGGTTTTGCAGGTGGTAAAACAGAATGATTCCACTAGCCGAGAGAAGAGTTATGATCTTGGAGGCTTATGCCATTCCTTATCTTTGCTTCAGCCAGGATTTAAAGCATCTAAAATTTGAGTTGTCATCCAATGAAACCACAATTTTAGTTATGAGTGCAAGTATGAGTAAATATGTCTCGAAATATTGATATCTGATGCATGAGCCGACAGAATCAATCACCTGTAAAATCTGGACAAATGGTTGACTTGGAAAGAGGTGCTTATATTCCAACAATACCTGATGACATATCAAATGTTATCTATTTTGGTGAATCTGGGGGATTTCTACACCATTTTAAAAGAGGTTATCAACAGACAATGCTATTGGTACAACAGTCTTGGTTCTGTCTGTGAGTTGATGGATTAGCCACTGGAACATTAGTTGGCTAACTGACTTCAGCTAATCATCGCACTCCATTGTATCGAGGGCAACTCAATCTGCAGCTGGTCCTGGAGTACAAGTGGAGCACAAAATAAATCTTTCTCAGTAATCGGGAAGACATTATATTGAAGTTCAAATGCGTGGAAATCTTTCCAGAGTCAGAATAATTCAAGCATCTATGTGGAGTTTGCACATTCCCCGTGTCTGTGTATGTTTCCTCTGGATGATCCAGTTTTCTTCCACAGGGAGAAAATGAGGAGTGCAGATGCTGGAGATCAGAGTGGCTGTGGAGATCAGAGTGACCTGACTGGCTGTGTTTTTCAAGCACCACACTCTTTGACTCTTTCCTCCCACAGTTGAAAGATGTGCAAGTTAGGTGCTTTGGCCATGCTAAGTTGCCCCATAGTGTCCAAGGATGTGCAGGCTAGGCAGTTTAGCCATGGGAAATGTAGGGTTACAGGGATGGGATGGGTCTGGGTGGAATGGTGTGGACTCTTTGGGCTGAATGACCTTCTTCCATAGTGTAGGGATACTATGATTCTGTAATCTTTCACATGTGCCATGTCATAGCTGTGTAGCACACAGTTCAGGTAAGAGTGTTTTTTTAAATTGAGGCACTGCACAACATTTAATGTGTCAGTCCGGTGAGTTGAAACGCTGAAGTTCCATTGAGTGACCAAAGTAAGGGAAGCTGTTAAAGGGTTTGTTGCTTATGCACTTTAGATGGTTCTCAACTCCACTTGTGGTGCTGGGCTTGTCTGCTGGAGAATGTTAGGCTCATATCATGGAGTCACAGTTCAAACATCTGACTGTGAGAAATGAATCTGTACTCGCCTCACTCAGTCTCCTCTCGGCACCAACAGTCTCCCTGAGAGAGGGAGTATTGTGATCCTGGACACATGGACGGTCGCTGCTGCCAAAGAGATGCAGGCAGCACAGTGAAGCTGACAAACCATGGTTTTAATGGTTTGTCAGTGGGAAAGAAAGTTTGGGGATCCTCAGCATCAGGATCCGACAGAGGGGGAGGGGTTGGTAAAACTGATTTTAAAAAAAACAAAAGAGCTGTGGATTCTGGAAATCAGAATCGAAAACAGAAATTGCTGGAAAAACTCCACAGGTCTAGCGACATCTGTGGAGAGAAATCAGTGTTAGCATTTCACGTCCAGTGACCCTTCTTCAGAACTGACGATAGCTAGGAAAAGTTTGGTGTTTATGCAAAAGATAGGTTGGGGGAGAGAGAGGAGCAGTAAACGAAAGTTGGAGATAGCGCCCAGAGGGAGAGAACAACATTCGGATAGGCAAAGGAGTGGGTGAGGCCAGCCTGGGAGAACGAATAGCTGTGAATAAGGGCTAATTTCAACTGGCAATGGGTTGTTTGTGGTAGCAGCCCATGTGATGACAAGGCCTGATGTGGCGGGGTGGGGGTAAGGCCCTGGGAGAAGGCACCTCAATACTAAAATTGTTGAACTTGACATTGAGTCCAGAACACTGCACAGAGTTCCCAAGCGAAAAATGAAGTGCTGTTCTTCCAGCTTGCACTGAGATTCACTGGAACTCTGCAGTGCTCCTGAGACAGAGATGTTAGCCAAGGAACAGGGTGATGTCTTGAAATCTGGATTAGTGGTGCTGGAAGAGCACAGCAGTTCAGGCAGCAACCGAGGAGCAGTAAAATCGACATTTCGGGCAAAAGCCCTTCATCAGGAATAAAGGCAGAGAGCCTGAAACATGGAGAGATAAGCTAGAGGAGGGTGGGGGTGGAGAGAAGATAGCATAAAGTACAATAGGAGTGTTCCAAGGCGGAAGATGAGGCGTTCTTCCTCCAGGCATCTAGTGGTGAGGGAGCGGCGGTGAAGAGGCCCAGGACCTCCATGTCCTCGGCAGAGTGGGAGGGGGAGGTGAAATGTTGGGCCACAGGACGGTGTGGTTGATTGGTGCGGGTATCCCGGAGATGTTCCCTAAAGCGATGTCTTGAAATGGCAGGCTCAGGGACTTTTCTGCGGACAGAACATAGATTTTCTGCGAAGCCATCACCCAGTACACGCTTTGTTTCCTCAATACAGAGGAGACCACATTATGAGCAGCGCAAACAGGAGAGAAGATTGTGAGAAGTGCAAGTACAGCACTGCTTCACCTGGAAGGTGTGTTCGGGCCCTCGGATACTGAGGAGGGGGGAGGTAAATGGGCAGGTGTTACACTTTCTGCAGTTACAGGGGAAGGTGCCGTGAGGCTGCGGGAGGGCTGTTGGGAGTGAAGGAAGAGTGGACAAGGGTATCTAGGAGGGAATAGTCCTTGTGGAAAGCTGACCAAGGAGGGGAGGGGAAGATGTCACTGGAGGTGGCACGCCATTGGAGGTGGCAGAAATGGCAGCTAATGATACTCTGGATATGGAGGCTGGTGGGATGGTAGGTGAGGACAAGGAGGACCCTATCGCTGTTCTGAGAGGGAAGAGAGGGGCATGAGGGCCAAAGTGTGGGAGATGGGTTGGACCCGGCTGAGGGCCCTATCAACCGTAGTGCTGCACAATCCTCAGTTGAAGAAGGAGGTGGCCATTTCGGAGGCCCCCTTATCAAAGTTGACACCATCAGAACAGATCCAATTGAGACGGAGGTACTGGGAGAGAGGAATAGCATATTTACAGGAAACGGGGTGTGAGGATGTATAAACAAGCTAACTGTGGGAGTTGGTGGGCTTGAGTACCTTCTCTCACATCCTTAAGCCAATCCCATACAGCAGCTCCTGTCATCACATGGGGCTGCTACCACACACAACTCATTGTCAGCTACGGGTAGTCCCCATCAGAAGCTATTCATTCTCCCGAGCTGACCTTTACTCACTGCTTTGTCTGTCCAACTCTCTTTTTTTCTCTGTTTGGGCTCTATCTCAACCTAGTGTTTACTCCTCCACCACCCTCCCCCCACCCCACCTTCTGCATAAATACCAACCTTTCCTTATATTACCATCAGTTTTGAAGACCTGAAATGTTAACTCTGCTTTCGCTCCACAAGATGCTGTCATACTTGCTGATTTTTTCCAGAAATTTGTTTTTGTTTGTGAAATTGATATTGGTTGTCCCCATGAAACCTGAAGGTGCCAGCTATTGTCAGATAGGACTCCTGACTAACCCTGTGTGAATATAGAACAACATTCTGGGTAGTTGTGTAGCTATGCTGTGTCACATGAGGTGCTGGGAGGGATGTGGGCACTTGTGGCTGTGGAAATCATATCTCTATTGTGTTTTCTATTTAAAATGAAATTTACCTTTTCCTTTGAGGTATATTTTGTGTTGGTTTTGATCTGTGTTAAAAGTAGAAACAACAAAAAGTGATATCTTGTTGGTAATTTCTTTATTTGAGGAGATTGTGGTAAAGTTGGTGATTTTAGTTTAGACATCCCTCTGACAGAGATTGTGACAGGTATCATTGTTTCTCAATGGAGACTGCAACCAGTAGACCATCTGTATGTGGCAGCTACTTTGGGTTGGGTCTTGGTCAAGATGCTGCCCATGTCACTGCAGGCGTGTGATCCACCCCCAGCCATCCGGCCCACTGAACTAACCAAACTCCTTTGTTTAATGTCAATGCAGACCCAGAGGATCATAGGGCTACTTTCTCACCATAGAGAGACAATTAGCTGTGCTATTAATGTACTGTCAGCTGAGGGTGCCCTGGCCATGACCACTAATTGTCTCTCTTTGGTGAGAAATAGCCCTATGATCCTCTGGGTCTACACTGACATTAAACAAAGGAGTTTGGTTAGTTCAGTGGGCTGGATGGCTGGGAGTAGAATGGGCAGCATCTTGGCCAAGATCCATCGCAAAGTAGCTGCCACATACAAATGGTCTACCCTTATAATATTGGCATTCTGCATATATCCTTCTCCACGAGTCCATGCCCGTTCTCTGTAATGTTTCTGTGGCCCACACTGTGCGTCTGCCTCTGTGTCTCTGAAGTCTTTTATAGGATAGTGGTTAAGTTTCACTCTGTCAATGGACAATGTATTGATCATGAGTGATGCATGCTGACATCCTGGCACTGCTGGAACCTGGGCTGGGCTGGCCTGGTTCTGGGTACCTTCTCTCCAATCAAAGCTGTGATTCGTTTCCCTCTGTGCAATCTCGAAATGACCTTCTATCTTGTTCTTCTCCATCCTTTTCCTCTTTCCCCTCCTCTAATGACAAGTGCACTTCCTCATGTCCTGCCACCCCAAATACCCAAACCCTACTGCTCTGCTACGTTGTGCAGCAGACAATAAACTTGCAAAGGGACTTGGTTAGCTCAATTGGCTGGATGGTTGGTTTGCAATGTTGACATGGTGTGCTCAATTCCTGCGCCCCCATGTTACCATGAAAGACTCTCCTCAATTTCTCCCCTCACCTGAGGCATGATGATCCTCAGGTTAAGTTACCACCAATTGTCTCTCTCTGGTGAGAAAGTAGCCCTGTGATCCTCTGAGACTGTGCTGACATTAAACAAAGGAGTTTGGTTAGATCAGTGAGCTGGATGGTCGGTTTATGATGATGTGAAGAATACGGTGTTGGTCTGGGATGGACAAAATTAGAAGCTATATGACTGGGGTGGCATGGTGGCTCAGTGGTTAGCACTGCTGCCTCACAGGCTAAGGACCCGGGTTCAATTCCAGCCTTGCGTGTTTGTCTGTGTGGAGTTTGCACATTCTCCCTGTGTCTGTATGGGTTTTCCCCCCCCCGCTCCACAACTCAAAGATGTGAAGGTTGGGTGGATTGGCAACGTTAAATTGCCCATAGTGTTCAGGGATGTATAGATTAGGTGCATTCGTTAGGGGAAACGTGGAGTAATAGGGTAAAGGAATCTGTCTGGGGTGGGGGTTAATCTTCGGAGGGTCAGTGTGGATGTGTTGGGCCAAATGGCCTGTTCCCATGCTTTAGGCATTGTTCGAGTTCTATGACCAGGTTATAGTCCAACAGGTTTATTTAGAATCATAAGCTTTCAGAGTGCTGTTCCTTTGTCAGACGAAATGGTTTATGATGTGCAGTGATGCTAAACTGTATGAGTTCGATTCTCATTCTGAGGTCACCATGAAGGTCACACCCTCTTGATCTTCCCCCTTGCCTGAGGTGTGGGGACCCTCGACTTAAATAGAGTCATAGAGCTGTACAGCACGGAAACAGACCCTTCGGTCCAACTTGCCCATGCCGACCAGATATCCCAACCCAATCTAGTCCCATTTGCCAGCACTCAGTGACTTTACCTTTTGTACACGACTGTTGGTGAGGGAGCGACGGTGAAGGAGGCCCAGGGGAGGGGGAGTTGAAATGTTGGGCCACAGGGCTGTGTGGTTGATTGGTGCGAGTGTCCTGGATATGTTCCCTAAAGCGCTCTGCAAGGAGGCGTCCAGTCTCCCCAATGTAGAGGAGACCGCATTGGGAGCAACGGATACAGTAAATGAAATTGGTGGATGTGCAGGTAAAACTTTGATGGATATGGAAGGATCCTTTAGGACCTTGGATGGAGGTGAGGGAGAAGGTGTGGGCGCAGGTTTTGGAATTCCTGTGGTGGCAGGGTAAGGTGCCAGGAAGGGAGGGTGGGTTGTAGGGGGGCGTGGGCCTGATCAGGTAGTCACGGAGGGAACGGTCTTTGCAGAAGGCAGAAAGGGGTGGGGAGGAAAATATATCCCTGGTGGTGGGGTCTATATGGAGGTGGCGGAAATGTTGGCGGATGATTTGGTTTATGCGAAGGTTGGTAGGGTGGAAGGTGAGCACCAGGGGCATTCTGTCCTTGTTACGGTTGGAGGGGTGGTGTCTGAGGGCAGAGGTGCGGGATGTGGACGAGATG
>NC_057735.1:42289571-42299114 GCF_004010195.1 Chiloscyllium plagiosum | reverse complement strand
AGCAGCAGGGCTTATCCAAAAGTTTTGTCAGGACCAATTACACTGTTACAGTGCATGAGGCAGCACACCATTTTTGCACCAGATTTCTGAAAGAGTATTCTGACAGTGTCTTTCTCCTGCCTTTATGTATTTAATCATCTATTATCCTCTCAAATGCCTGGTGATCATTAAGGAAGGCTCAGGGGCTGGTCAATATCCCGACTGGCAGCTGAAACCTCCTCCTGCACTGGGGTTCAGATATCTCCAGGAAAGTGAGTTTGTTGCAGTGCGCACGATACTGAAATGTTCTCAGTTTGCCCTTCTTGATGGTGCCTGCAGCTCACACTGTAGGGGAATACTTTTCCAAACTATCCCACACCTATGAGAAGCCTTCTGAGCAGATATGCCCCCTTCCAAAGCACCCCCTGCAATGCACTGATCACTGTGAAGCAACTGTTCCATCAGTCTCCTGAGTGACACATTAAGTCTCTTCTGTTGTGTGGCATTGGAAAACCCAGCCCTTTTGATGTGCCAACGAAAATGGCCAGAAATACTTGAGGCAATTTCAGTTTGAATGTGGCTGCTGTTTTCCCAGTACACAGTGGCACTGGGAGGGAGGCAGTGGAGGTGGGGCTGTCCTGGGGGCGGTGGGATTGATTGCAGAGGAACATGGTCTTGAGACGCTGGAGTTTAAACAGGGGCCAGAGTGGAAGATGCTCAAGCATGTAGGCGTCTGCAGATATATTTCTGGCAGGCCGAAGGGGCCCAGCCTGTGAGTTAAATGGTCTTTCTGACAGGGGAGGGGGGGGGGGGATTAGGGAATCAGAAGGAGCCAAAGGTGAACTGAAATTAATAAAAACAGAAATTACTAGAGAAATTCAGTGGGTCTGGCAGTATCTGTGAAGAGAAAACAGTTTATGTTTCGAGTCCAATGATGTTTCTTCAGAAATGGGTATAATAGAAGATTTTGGTTATGAGAAAGTTTGAGTGGTGAAGTATTGAAGTACATCAAATACTTTTTGAACACTATGTCTTCCCTTTTACTCATCTTGCCCTTTTTGAAATTTGGATTTTCCAAATTGCTGGGACATTAGCACAGTCCACAGAGATTGGGTTGGACCACATGGTAGGCTATAAGACCATAAGATACAGGGGGAAATCAGCCATTCAACTCATCAAGTCTTGCTCCACCATTCGATCATGGCTCAACCCCATTCTCTCACCTTCTTTCCCTAACCCTTAATGCCCTTTACAAAGCTAGAACCCATCTTGCTTTGTATGTCTTAAACATACTCAATGACTTGACCTCCCCAGGCCGGGACCTCATTCCTGATGACGGCCTCTTGCCCAAAAGGTCAATTCTCTTGCTCCTTGGATACTGCCTGACCGGCTGTGCTTTTCCAGTACCACAAGCTCGACCCTGATCTCCAGCATCTGCAGTCCTCACTTTCTCCCCAGGCTGGCTCCTGCCAACAGCCTGTGGTGGTATTCATTGTTGTGGATGATAAGCTTCAGGTGGCAGAGGGGATGCGGGTCGATTTGCCACCACATCGCCATCCCATCCCAGCTTGTGGATACAGCCAGCCACTTAAACAGTAACAGAGTCAATATGTTTTGTAAGGAAGGGAGTTGCAGGATTTTGACCCAATGACAGTGAAGGAACGGTGATTTATTTCCAAGTCAGGATATGTGGCTTGGAGGAGAATTGGTAGGAGGTCGCATTTCCATATACCTGCCACCTTTGGGCCTATTGGTTGGGAGAGTTTGGATGTTTCGAAGAGGCATTTGAAGGAACCTGGTGAGGTATTACATAGTTCTACACTCACTTTGAATTACAAGCTTATTTCTCCCAATGTTGCTGCATTTACATTGGAACTGAGATCATATCCCAGCTCCTTTCAAGTACAGCTTTTCCCCCAGAGTTGGTCACTTGCCAGAGTTGACACAGAGACGTCAGAGAATGAACAGAAAGAAGGACTGAACTCCAAGGTCCCTCTGTTCCACTACATTCCCTCAGGCCCTACCATTCACCATGAAACTCTTACCTTGATTTGACTTTCCAAAATGCAATAGCTCACACTTTTCTGTATTAAACTCCATTTGCCATTTCTCAGCCCCTTCCCCAGCTGATCAAGGTCCTGCTGCATTTTTTGATAACCGTCCTCACAGTCCATGATACTGCCTATTTTAGTGTCATCTGCAAACTTATTAATCATGCCTTGTACATTCTCATCCAAATCATTGATCGAGATGACAAACAGTAATGGGCCCAGCACCAACACCTGAGGCACTCCACTAGTCACAGGCCTCCAGTCTGACAAGCATCCTTCCACTATTATCCTCTGCTTCCTATCATCAAGCCAATTTTCCATCCAATTTTTCAGCTCCTTCTGGATTTGATGTGAACTAAACTTCTAGAGCAGCCTATCCTTGTGGAAACTTATCAAAGGCCTTACTGAAATCCACATAGGCTACATCTACTGCCCTGCCCTCGTCAACCTTCCTGGTCACTTCATCAAAGAACTCCAACAAATTTGTGAGGGATGATCTCCCGCTCACATAACCATGCTGACCACTCCTAATGAAATTCTGTCTTTCCAAATTCATGTATATCTTATCCCTCAGAATCTTCTCAAGTAACTTACTCACCACAGATGTTAGGCTTACTGGTCCATAGTTCCCAGGTTTTTCTTTGCAGCCCTTCTTGAATAATGGCACAACATTCACTACCCTCCAGTCTTCCGGGGCCTCACCTGTGGCTAATGATGTTGCAAAAATACCAGCCAGGGCCCTGCAATTTCTTCTTCTCTAGCCTCTTGCAGTGTTCCTGGATATATCTGGACCAGGACCAGGAGATTTAACCACCTTCATACATTCTAATGCATCCAACTCCATTGTGATATGGACTTTCCTCAAGATCTCACCATTAACTTCCTCAAGTTCCCAAGTCGTCTTCATGTCTTTCTCGACAGTAAACTCAGAGGAAAAATATTCATTGAGAACCTTGGACATCTCCTGTGGTTCCACACATACATGTCCATTTTGGACCTTTGGAGGCCCTTTTCTCTCTCTAATTATTTTATTTTCCTTTAATATACTTAAATATTCTCTTTGGATTCACGCTAATCTTTTCAACCAAGGCTATCTCATGCTCCCTTTCTCACCCTCCTGACTTCCTTCTTCAGTAACCTCCTGTACTCACCCCCCCCCCCCCCCCCCATATACCTCCAGGGATTCCCTTGATCCCAGCTGCCTGTACCTTGAGCCACACCTCCTTTTTTCTGATCAATGCCTCAATATCTGTTGTCATCCATTCCTGCCATCTTTCCCTTCACCCTCACAGGATCATATGGACTTTGTACTCTAGCTATCTCACTTTGAAGAACCCCCACTTGCCTGAGGTCCCTTTGTCTGCAAACAAACTACTCCAACCAACCCCTACAAGCTCCTGTCTAATTCCATCCAAATTCACCTTGCCCCAGTTTAGAACTCAAACCTGTAAACCAGTTTTGCCCCTCTCCATAACTATTTTAAAATTAATAGAACTATGGTGACTGGTCCCAAAGTGCTCCCCCATTGTCACCTCTCTATCTATGCCTTTTATCACCTTGTACACCTCTATCAACCCACCTCTCATCCTTCTTCACTCCAATGAGAAAAGCCCTAGTTCCCTCAACCTTTCTGCATAAGACATGCCCTCCAGTCCAGACAGCATCCTGGGAAATCTCCTCTGCACCCTCTCCAAAGTTTCCACATTCTTCCGACAATGAGATGGCCAGAACTGAACACAATATTCCAAGTGTGGTCGAACCAGGGTTTTATACAGCTGCAGCATAACCTCACGGCTCTTCAACTCAATCCCCCTGCTAATGAAAGCCTACACACTGTACACCTTCTTAACAACCATATCAACTTCGGTGGCAATTTTGAGGGATCTATGGACATGGACCCCAAGATCCCTCTGTTCCTCCACACTGCCAAGAATCCTGCCTCTAACCCTATAACCTGCATTCAAATTTGACCTTCCAAAATTAATCACTTTGCGCTTTTCCAGGTTGAACACCATCTGCCCCTTCTCAGCCCAGCTCTGCATCCTGTCAATGTCCCGTTGCAACCAACAACAGCACAGCCCTCCACAGTGTCCACAAATCCACCAACTTTCGGTCATCGGCAACCTTACTAACCAACTCTTCCACTTCTTCATCCAAGTCATTTATAAAAATCACAAAGAGCAGAGGTCCCAGGTTCTCAGCCCAGCTCTGTATCCTGTCAATGTCCCGTTGCAACCAACAACAGCACAGCCCTCCACAGTGTCCACAACTCCACCAACTTTCGGTCATCGGCAACCTTACTAACCAACTCTTCCACTTCTTCATCCAAGTCATTTATAAAAATCACAAAGAGCAGAGGTCCCAGGACAGATCCTTGTAGAACACCACTGCTCACCGAGCTCCAGGCTGAATACTTTCCATCTACCATCACCCTCTGTCTTCTATGGGCCAGCCAATTCTGTATTCAGGCAGCCAGATTTCCTTTTTTCCCATACTTCCTTATGTTCTGAATAAGCCTACCACCGGCAATCTTGTCAAACACCTTGCTAAAACCCATCGGTTGTGGACAAGTTGTTGGAAGGAATCCTGAGGGACAGGATTAACTTGTATTTGGAAAGGCAAGGACTTATTAAGGATAGTCAAAATGGCTTTGTGCGTGGGAAATCATGTCTCTCAGATTTGATTGAGTGCTTTGAAGAAATAACAAAGAGGATTGATGAAGGCAGAGTGGGGGATATGATCTATATGGACTTCAGTAAAGCATTCAACAAGGTTCCTCATGGGAGACTGATTAGCAAGGTAAGATCACATGGAATACAGGGAGAACTAGCCACTTGTATACAGAACTGACTCGAAGGTAGAAGACAGAGGGTGGTGGTGGAGGGTTGCAATACAGACAGGAGGCTTCTGATCAGTGGTGTGCGACAAGGATGGGTGCTGCGTCCACTGCTTTTGGTCATTTATGTAAATGACTGGGATGTGAACATGGGAGGTATAGTTAGTAAGTTTGCTGAGATGACACCAAAATTGGAGGTGTAGTGGACAGTGAAGAAGGTTGCCTCAGAGCGAAATAACAAAGAGGATTGATGAAGGCAGAGTGGGGGATATGATCTAGTAAGTTAGATAAGTTTGCTGAGATGACACCAAAATTGGAGGTGTAGTGGACAGTGAAGAAGGTTGCCTCAGAGCACAACAGGATCTTGATCAGATGGGTCAATTGGCTGAGGAGTGGTAGATGGAATTTAATTTATATAAATGTGAGGTGCTGCATTTTGGAAAGGCAAATCAAGGCAGGACTTATACACTTAATGGTAAGGTCCGAAGGATTGTTGCTGAACAAAGAGCCCTTGGAGTGCAGGTTCACAACTCCTTGAAAGTGGATTCTCAGATAGATAGGATAGTGAAGAAGGTGTTTGGTATGCTTTCCTTTATTGGTCAGAGCATTGAGTATAGGAGTTTGGAGATCATGTTACAGCTATACAGGACATTGGTTAGGCCACTGTTGGAGTATTGCGTGCAATCCTGGTGTACCTCCTTTCAGAAAGATGTTGTGAAACTTGAAAGGGTTCAGAAAAGATTTACAAGAATGTTGCCAGGGTTGGAGGGTTTGAGCTATAGGAAAGGCTGAATAGTCTGGGGCTGTTTTCCTGGAGTTTTGGAGGCTCAGAGGTGACCTTATAGAGGTTAGTAAAGTCACGAGGGGCAAGGATAGGATAAATAAAGGTCTTTTCCCTGGAGTGTGGGAGTCCAGAAACTAGAGGGCATAGGTTTAGGGTGAGAGGGACAGATTTAAAAGGGACCTAAGGGGTAACTTTTTTACGCAGAGGGTAATGTCTGAATAGAATGAGCTACCAGAGGAAGTGATGGAGGCTGATACAATTACAATTACAACATTTTAAAGGCATATGGAAGGAGTATATGATTAGGAGGATTTACAGTATATGGGCCAAGTGCTGGCAAGTGGGACTAGATTAATTTAGGATATCTGGTTGGTTTGGATGAGTTGGACCAAATGATCTGTTTCCATGATATACATCTCTATGACTTTACACCACATCCATTACTCTACCTTCATCAATGTGTTTTGTCATATCCTCAAAGAATTCAATAAGGCTTGTGAAGCATGACCTGCCCCTTACAAAGCTATGCTGACTACCGCGAAACAAACTATGCTTTTCCTGTTTCTCAGAATCCTCTCCAATAATTTACCTACCACTGACATAGGTCTGTACCTGAAGAAGGGCTTATGCCTGAAACGGCGAGTCTCCTGCTTCTCGGATGCTGCCTGGCCTGCTGCGCTTTTCCAGCACCACACTTTTCAACGTAGGTCTGTAATTCCCAGGGTAATCCCTATTCCCTTTCTTGAACACTCCAATTATCTGACACTATTCCAGTGGACAGTGAGGTTGCAAATATCATCACCAAAGGCACAGCAATCTGTTCCCTCGAATCCCGTAGAACCTTGGGTGTATCCTGTCTGGCCCAGGGGACTTGTCTATCCTCTTGTGTTTCAAAATTTCCAGCACATCCTCCTCCTTAACATCAACCTGTTCGAGCATATCAGCCTGTTTCACGTTGTCCTCACAAATGACAAGGTCTCTTTCACAAGTGAATACTGAATCAAAATATTCACCAAAGACCTCCCCTACTTCTTCCAACTCCAGGAACAAGTTCCTTGAACATCCTTGCATCTTTACAGCATTTTGGACATGGGTGAGGTCCTGGAGTACTGGAGAATTGCTAATTTCCCCTTGTTTAAGAAGGGTAGCAGAGATAATCCAGATAATTATAGATCGGTGAGCCTGACGTCAGTGGTAGGGAGGCTGCTGGAGAGGATACTGAGGGATACGATCTATCTACATTGAAATGAAAATGGGCTTATCAGTAATATACAACATGGTTTTGTGCAGGGAAGGTCATGTCTTACCAGCTTAATAGAGTTCTTTGAGGAAGTGACAAAATTGATTGATGAGGGAAGGGCTGTAGATGTCATATACATGGACTTCAGTAAGGCATTTGATAAGGTAGGCTGATGGAGAAAATGAAGTCGCATGGGGTGCAGGGTGTTCTAGCCAGGTGGATAGAGAACTGGCTGGGCAACAGAAGACAGAGAGTTGTAGTTGAAAGGAGTTTCTCAAAATAGAGAACTGTGCCCAGTGGTGTTCCACAGGGGTCTGTGCTGGGACCACTGTTGTTTACGACATACATAAATGATCTGGAGAAAGGTATAGGTGGTCTGATTAACAAGTTTGCAGATGACACTAAGATTGGTAGAGTAGCAGATAGTGAAGGGAGACTGTCAGGGAATGCAGCAGAATATAGATAGGTTGGAAAGTTGGGCAGAGAAATGGTAGTTGGAATGCAATCCGGCAAATGAGAGGTGATGCATTTTGGAAGATCCAACTCAAGAGTGAACTATATGATAAATGGAAAAGCCCTGGGGAAAATTGACGTACAGAGAGATCTGGGTGTTCAGGTCCACTGTACCCTGAACATGACAACGCAGGTCAGTAGAGTGGTCAAGAAGGTGTACAGCATGCTTTCCTTCATCGGGCAGGGTATTGAGTACAAGAGTTGGTAGGTCATGTTTCAGTTGTATAAAACTTTGGTTTGGCCACATTTGGACTACTGTGTAAGTTCTGGTCACCACATAACCAAAAGGATGTGGATGCTTTGGAGAGGGTGCAGAGGAGGGTCATCAGGATGTTGCCTGGTATGAAAGGCACTATTTGTGAAGACAGTTTGAGTAGATTAGGATTATTTTCATAAGAAAGACGAAGGTTGAGGGGGGGGACCTGATTATGGTCTACAAAATTATGAGAGGTATAGACAGGGTGGATAGCAAGAGGCTTTTTCCCAGAGTGGGGGACTCAATTACTAGGGGCCACGAGTTCAAGATGAGAGGGGAAAAGTTTAAGGAAGATATGCGTGGAAAGTTCTCTTCTTAAAATATATCCTCTAGTTTTGAACTCTCCCCACACCAGGGAATAGACAGCTGCCATTTCCCTTATCTACACCCCTCATGATTTTATAAATCTCTATAAGGTCACTCTCACCCTCCTTCATACCAGTGAGAAAAGTCCCAGCCTATCCAGCTTCTCCCGATAACTCAAGCCCTCTATTCCTGGCAACATCCTGCTAAATCTTTTCTGAACTCCCTCCAGTTTAAGAATATCCTTCCTATAGCGGGATGATCAAAACTAGACACAGTACTTCAGAAGAGACCTCAGCAACATCCTGTACAATCTCAATATGACATCCTCATTCCTATACTCAAAGGCCTGAGCAATGAAGGCAAGTGTGCTAATGCCTTCTTAACCACCCTGTCTACTCTTCAAAGATTTATGTACCTGAACCCCTAGGTCTCTTTGTTCTACAACACTACCCAGGGCCCTGCCACTACTTGTATAAGTCATGCCCTTGTTTGTTTAACCAAAATTGCAGTACATCACATTTATCCAGATTAAACAAAGCTTTTTATATAAGATCACAGTACATTACTTAATTGTCACAGTTTCAGTGTTCATTTGCTTTTGGGTATCCTAGTAAAAGCTGAAACAATTTACATTTTCAAAACTAAACATTTATTAGAAAACTTACAGTGTAACAAAGGCTTAAAAAAGTTAAATCTCATGAAATGTTTGTTTTGCTTTCATCACATTAAGGCTCATGTCATTTCTCCTGCTTTGCTGAGCGTTGTTTACACGGACTTTCGTAAAACCTTTGACAAGGTTCTGAATGGTTGACTAACCAGTATGGTTAGATCACACAGGATTCAGGGTGAGCTTGCTCATTAGGTACAACATGGGCTTCATGACAGGAGACAGAGAGTAGTGGTGGAGGACTGTTTTTTGGACTGGCGGCCTGTTACCCCCGGTGTTGAGCAGGGATCAGTTCTGGGTCTACTTTTGTTTGTCATTTACATAAAGGGTTCAGATGAGAATGTAAAATGCATGGTGAGTAAGTTTGCAGATGACACCAAAACTGGTGGTACAGTAGACAGTGTAGAAGGCTGTCAAAGGTTACAAAGAGATCTTGATCAATTGGGCACTGAGGAGTAGAAGATGGAGTTCAATTTGGATAAATGTGAGGTATTGCATTTTGGTAAAACAAGCAAGTGCAGAGATTATATTGTTAAAAGTAGGGCCTTGGGTAGTGTTGTAGAACAAAGAGACCTTGGCCTTCAGGTACTTAATTATTTGAAGTTTGCGTCACATGGAGGCAGGATGGTTAAGAAGGCAACAGAAACAGGAATTGCTGGAAAAGCTCAGCATGTCTGGCAGCGTCTGTGGAGAGAAATCAGAGTTAGCGTTTTGCATCTAGTGACCCTTCCTCAGAACTGGACCTGAAACATTAACTCTGATTTCTCTCCACAGACGCCACCAGACCTGCTGAGCTTTTCCAGCAATTCCTGTTTCTGTTGCCTTCTTAACCATCCTGCCTCCATGTGACGCAAACTTCAAAGAATTAAGTACCTGAAGGCCAAGGTCTCTTTGTTCTACAACACTACCCA
>NC_057735.1:42278947-42289224 GCF_004010195.1 Chiloscyllium plagiosum | reverse complement strand
ACGCTAACTCTGATTTCTCTCCACAGACGCTGCCAGACATGCTGAGCATCCACCCCTTCACCAGACCAGCAGGGCATTTGTGGCAATTTCTGTTTTTGTTTCTAATTTACAGTTCTTTCAGTTTTGGCGAAGAAGGTGTTTAGCATGCTTGCCTTTATTACTCAGACCTTTGAGTACAGGAGTTGGACATCATGTTGAGCTTGTACAGGATATTGGTGAGCCCTCTCCTGGTGTACTGTGTCCAGTTCTGGTCTCCCTGTTATAGGAAATATATTAAGCTGGAGAGGGTTCCGAAGGGATTAACCAAAATATTGACAGGAATGGAAGGTTTCAGTTATAAGGAGACATTGGATCGGCTGAGCCCTTTCTCACTGGAGCATAGAGGTTGAGGGGTAACCTTACAGAGGTTTATAAAATCATGAGGGGTGTAGGTAAGGTAAATGGCAGGTGTATTTTCCGTAGAGTGGGGGATTTCAAGACTTGGTACCATATGTTTAAGGTGAAAAGAGAAAGATTTGAAAAAGACTAGGGTCAATTTCTTTTCAAGGAGAATGGTTTGTGTATGGAATGGACTTCGAAAGGAAGGGGTGGATGCAGGAACAGTTACAATGTTTAAAAGACATTTTGATAAGTACATGAATAAGAAATATTTGGAGGGATATGGACCATGTGCAGGCAGGTGGGACTAGTTTGTGATTATAACTGGCATGGACTGGTTGACCAAAGGATCTGTTTCAGTGGTGTATGACTCTGACTCTGTTAATCAATGAGCTCATTTCACCTGCAAAGTTTAAACTCTAGATAAACATTTAAAAAGCACACAAATGTGAATATTGTGTCAAGAGAAACGATTACATTGATATCATGAATGTCCTCCAGATTTGAAGCGAATGCCAAAGCAGCCAGTCTGAGCCAGTCCTGTCTGTTTACAGGACAGTCACTTCCAGCTGGTGCCAGTGAATCGGAGAGCGACAAGTGCCCTCAGCCCCCGAGAAATATGAGAAAATCTGGTGGCAGATTTGATGCTCCTGCTCCTTTAACAAGACTATGTTGTCCTTGGTTTTTGTTTTCAAAGGGATCGTAAAGACACAGGTGCTGAAATGTCTGGGTTTATCTACTTGAAGAAGCTTTTAAGTTTAAGCAAAACATTTGGACAATGAAAGGGGAGTGGCTGGTTCTCCCAGCTCAGCTTTACTCTGGTTTGGTTTGTTTTTAACAGTCTGGCTGCTTTGCAATTCTGAGTCAGTTTTGAGGCTGTGGGTCAAGGAAACCGCTCCATACTGATCCTCTCTCTATCTCTCTCTCTCTCTCTCTCTGACATCCCTCCTGTAAGAACCTGCATTTGATTTTACCTTTTGTTTTCCAAGTATTTGGAACAGCATCATTAAGTTGCTCCTAGAGTCGATTGGCTTTTTAAATAGTTATCTTGGTGTAGATTCGATTATATTTTGTTCATGTATAAATAAATCCTGTTTTGTTAAAAACTGAGTGGTTGGGCCAGCTGCATCACTCCTAGAGTATCCACTCTACACCTGCTTCAAACAACTAGAAAGGTTAGGATGCGAGTTACCTTCTTGAAATGTTTTGAGGGAGTCTGGCCTGGTCCTAAACATGGATAACTGGGACTTACAGGAATGGGGAAACCCATACAGGCACAGGGAGAATGGACAAACTCCACACAGACATTCACCTGAGGCTGGAATTGAACCCAAGTTCCTGGTGCTGTGAGGCAGCAGTGCTAACCACTGAGCCACCATGCCACCCTCCATCCTGAGCAAGCTTGTGAGAAGACATTCCCAGTTACAGGGAGTTGGTGTTTCAGGCTGGGGAGCTGGCAAGGGGCAAGGAGCAAGGTTCCCCAGAACCTCACCCAATTCCACACCAATTGCCTAATGTATCTTCCTTCCCCTGAGCCAGATATGTGTCTTCTTCTTGTTTTAAGCAAAGCTTTGACTGAACACGGGATGGCAGCTTGTGATGAATTACTGTTAACGAGGAGAACATGATGAGTGTGGGCCTTGTACAAAATTGGGACAACTCTGCACAGGGTTTAGTGTGGCTCAGAGAGTTTGCCCAGTCAGTAGCTGAAACCATGGGTTTATCCTCAGTCTGGTTTCTGCACCTTTCTGTTTGTTGCTGTGATCCGTACACAAATCAGGAGAAGACACAGGGTGTTTGGTTCATTTCCTTCCACATTTATTTCCAGATGTTAAAGTTCAATTATTTCAGCCAATTAAACAATGGGTATAACACCAACAGCAAAGAGACAGACAGAAAAGACCCTGTTGGTCTATTCAGCCTGTCCCACCCAACAGCGATGCCTTGTGCATCTCAGTATGTACCCTCCTCCCAAAGCCAACCCAGACCATGTGACCTCCTGGGAGAGGTGATAAAACCAGATCAAAAACCCGGGTCATTTTGGGAAAAAGGATCTGGGAAATTCTTCTCCGACCCCTTTCAGAGTCCAGGAGATCACACTGGCCCCTGACAGGATGACAGCTCTCACCATTAACTTTGCTAACCCCATTTGAGCAGAGACTGAGCACAGTGAGCTTACACCACACTCAGGGATGAACAAATCAAACATTCCCGCCAAGATTTGAAACTGTTGGAAAGATTGTTCAAATTCTCCACTTCCGTGAATACCCAGCCGAAATGAAATTTGTCCCAGTTTAGTTTTATCTTGCTGGGGAGTTGATGACACTTCCTTAAGTTGATCTGGGCTGAGGGAATCGGACATTCAGGCAGTGGGCTCGAAACGTTGAGTTGAATTTTGCATTGAGCATTTTGAACCTGACGTCAGGACCATTCCCAATTCCTGAGCTCTGACTCATCGCATTGCCGGGCTGCTTACTGAATTTTCTGGGAGATTAGAAACTTACAGAGCACTTTCATGCTTTCAGCCTTATTACGGACAATAGGAGACCTCATTACTCAGAGGTAGCAGGACCGACCTGCGCTTTTCCAGCAACACATTTTCAGCTCTGATCTCCAGCATCTGCAGTCCTCATTTTCTCCTAAATGAAATTTGTCCCAGTTTAGTTTTATCTTGCTGGGGAGTTGATGACACTTCCTTAAGTTGATCTGGGCTGAGGGAATCTGACATTCAGGCAGTGGGCTCGAAATGTTGAGTTGAATTTTGCATTGAGCATTTTGAACCTGACGTCAGGACCATTCCCAATTCCTGAGCTCTGACTCATCGCATTGCCGGGCTGCTTACTGAATTTTCTAAGAGATTAGAAACTTACAGGACACCTTCATGCTTTCAGCCTTATTACGGATATTAGGAGACTTCATTACTCAGAGGTAGCAGGACCTCATCAGGGAGGTTACTGAGACCTCATGAGGCACATAACATTTGGAGAACTCTGACCTCCAAAGGCAAGGCTGCAGACTGGAAGAACACAGCCTTGCTGTTTCCTGTCTTCACTATTTGCATATCCTTCGTCAGTACCCCACAGCCTGGCCTTCCCACTGTGCAGCAACCTTTACTTGCTGGGCAGGGGCTGAGTGATGTTGGTAAAATTGCTTCAATTAGAATAGTCAAGTATATCCTTAATTAGAATGGTTGTGTGTTCCAGTCAAGTCAGCAACATATTGGACACTGTCACATCATCCTCAAGATCCAAACTATCTCCAGCTCTCCCTTCACTGGCTCTGGCACATTGATGGGCTGATTGTGAAGCTCATTAATGGGATTGAGCCATAATATAAAGGGGAAAATCTGAAATAACTCCAATTCCACTTTAACCCTCTAATGTGCGCGAGCATGCCCATACGTGTTTCTCCTCTTTACATTGCCCTCAGGCAGCATTAACCATTATTGACTCGGCAACACAAAATGAGTTAAAGAATTTCTTTGATCCCTCCCATAACCCTAAAGGACAACTAAGTGGGGGAGGAATCACTTTCAGACAGTTGTAGGCCCAGGGCTGGGTCCGCTGTGGGATTGGGGCTGTGACTGCTGTGGGCCCAGGGCTGGGTCCGCTGTGGGTCCTGGGCTGGGACAGCTGTGGGCCCAGGGCTGGGTCTGCTGTGGGACCGGGGCTGTGAGCTGTGGGCCCAGGGCTGGGTCCACTGTGGGACCGGGGCTGTGACAGCTGTGGGCCCAGGGCAGTGTCATCTGGAGGCCCAGGGCTGAAAAAGAGAATAGCAGAAAATGAATAAGCTGACAACAGAGCTGAACCTCAAAGGGCAGTGTGGAGGGGTGAGAGAGAGAGACAGAGAGAGAGAGAGTGCGTGTGAGAGAGAGAGTGCGTGTGAGAGAGAGAGTGCGTGTGAGAGAGAGAGTGCGTGTGAGAGAGAGAGTGCGTGTGAGAGAGAGAGTGCGTGTGAGAGAGAGAGTGCGTGTGAGAGAGAGAGTGCGTGTGAGAGAGAGAGTGCGTGTGAGAGAGAGAGTGCGTGTGAGAGAGAGAGTGCGTGTGAGAGAGAGAGTGCGTGTGAGAGAGAGAGTGCGTGTGAGAGAGAGAGTGCGTGTGAGAGAGAGAGTGCGTGTGAGAGAGAGAGTGCGTGTGAGAGAGAGAGTGCGTGTGAGAGAGAGAGTGCGTGTGAGAGAGAGAGTGCGTGTGAGAGAGAGAGTGCGTGTGAGAGAGAGAGTGCGTGTGAGAGAGAGAGTGCGTGTGAGAGAGAGAGTGCGTGTGAGAGAGAGAGAGAGAGAGTGAGAGAGAGAGTGCGTGAGAGAGTGAGAGGGACAGAGAGAGAGAGAGAGAGAGAGAGAGCCTGGCAGCAGCAGCAGGAGGAAGAGAGAGAACAGGACCTGACAGTGCGGAGGGTAGAGCATGCCAGTGATTCAAGATGGTGGCATGGGCACTGCAGGCCTGACGGCTTGAGGCTGGCTGCATCTTTATTTCTTCCTCTCTCTCTCTCTCTCTCTTCCCCCTTGCTTTTTTAAACTCTCTTTGTGAAGATCTGGAGGGAGACGCAGCAGCAGCGATAGGACTGTGGCAGTAGTCATGGGCATCCGGTGTGGGAAATTGCTGTGGGCCTGGGGCAGTGTCAGGTGTGGGCCCAGGGCAGTGTCACCTGGAGGCCCGGGGCAGTGTCACCTGTGGGCCTGGGGCAGTGTCAGGTGTGGGCCCAGGGCAGTGTCACCTGGAGGCCTGGGGCAGTGTCACCTATGGGCCTGGGGCAGTGTCAGGTGTGGGCCCAGGATTCAGTCCGCTGTCGGACCGTAGCCTTGACATCTGTAGGCCCAGGGCTGGGTCCGCTTTGGGACTGGGGCCGTGACAGCTGTGGGCCCTGGGCTGGGTCCACTCTGGGACCGGGGCTGTGACAGCTATGGGCCTGGGGCAGTGTCGGTTGTGGGCAAGGGGCAGTGTGACCTGGAGGCCTGGGGCGGTGTCAGCCGTGGGCCAGACGCAATGTCGGCCGTGGTCCCAGGGCAGTGTCGGCCTTGGGCCCGGGGCAGCGTCACCTGTGGGTCAGGGCAGTGTCAGCTGAAGACTCAGGGCTGTCTGTTGTGGGCCCGGGGCAGTGACAGCATTGGGCCTGGGGCGGTGTCGCCTGTTGGTACGGGACAGTGTCACCTGGAGGCCAAGGGCAGTGTCACCTGGAGGCCGATGGCCGTGTCGCCTGAAGGCCCAGGATTGGGTCCGCTGTCGGACTGTAGCCTTGACATCTGCAGGCCCAGGGCTGGGTCCACTCTGGGACCAGGACTGTGACAGCTATGGGCCTGGGGTGGTGTTGGTTGTGGGCAAGGGGCAGTGTCACCTGGGGGCTTGGGGCGGTATCGGCCGTGGGCCAGACGCAGTGTCGGCGTTGGTCCCAGGGCAGTGTCACCTGTTGGCCAGGGCAGTGTCAGCTGAAGACTCAGGGCTGTCTGCTGTGGGCCCGGGGCAATGACAGCATTGGACCTGGGGCGGTGTCGCCTGTTGGTACGGGGCAGTGTCACCTTGAGGCCTGGGGCAGTGTCGGTTGTGGGCCCGGGGCAGTGTCACCTGGAGGCCGAGGGCAGTGTTGCCTGAAGGCCCAGGACTGGGTCCGCTGTGGGACCGTAGCCGTGACAGCTGTGGGCCCTGGGCTCGGTCCGCTCTGGGACCGGGGCTGTGACAGCTATGGGCCCAGGGCAGTGTCGCCTGAAGACCCTGGGCAGTGTCACCTGTGGGCCAGGGCAGTGTCAGCTGAAGACACAGGGCTATCTGCTGTGGGCCCAGAGCAGTGAGAGCTGTGGATCTGGGGCAGTATTGGCTGTTGGCACAGGGCAGTGTCACCTGGAGGTTGAAGACATTGTCGCCTACAGGCCCAGGGCTGGGTCTACCTGTGGGACCGGGGCCGTGACAGCTGTGGGCCCTGGGTTGGGTCCACTGTGGGACCGGGGCAGTGACAGTTGTGGGCCCAGGGCTGGGTACACTGTGGGACCGGGGCAGTGACAGCTGTGACCCCAGGGCTGGGTCCGCTGTGGGACCGGGGCCGCGACAGCTGTAGGCTCAGGGCTGGGTCCGCTGTGGGCCCAGGGCTGGGTCCAGTGTGGGACCGGGGTGTGACAGCAGTGGGACCGGGGCAGTGACACTGTAGGCCCAGGGCTGGGTCCGCTGTGGGACCAGGGCCGCGACAGCTATGGGCCTGGGGCTGGGTCTGCTGTGGGACTGGGGCAGTGACAGCTGTGGGCCCATGGCTGGGTCCGCTATTGGACTTGGGCTGTGACAGCTGTGGGCCCAGGGCTGGGTCCGCTGTGGGACCGGGGCAGTGTCGCCTGAAGACCCTGGGCAGTGTCATCTGTGGGCCAGGGCAGTGTCGGCTAAAGGCTCAGGGCTGTCTGCTGTGGGCCCAGGGCAGTGACAGCATTGGGCCTGGGGCGGTGTCGCCTATTGGCATGGGGCAGTGTCACTTGGAGGTCGATGGCATTGTCGCCGACAGGCCCAGGACTGGGTCCGCTGTGGGACTGTGGCTGTGACAGTTGTGGGCCCAGGGCTGCGTCTGCTCTAGGACCGGGGCAGTGACAGCTGTGGATGCAAGGCTGGGTACACTGTGGGTCTGGGGCAGTGACAGATGTGACCCATGGCTGGGTCCGCTGTGGGACTGGAGCCGTGACAGCTGTGGGCCCAGGGCTGGGTCCACTGTGGGTCTGGGGCAGTGACAGATGTGACCCAGGGCTGGGTCCGCTGTGGGACTGGGGTCGTGACAGCTGTGGGCCCAGGGCTGCGTCGGCTTTGGGACCGGGGCTGTGACAGCTGTGGGCCCAGGGCTGGGTCCGCTGTGGGAAAGAGACCATGATAGCTGTGGGCCCAGGACTGGGTCCACTGTGGGACCAGGGCAGTGACAGCTGTGGGCCCGGGGCAATGACAGATCTTGGGCCTGGGGTAGTGTCGGCTGTGGGCCTGGGGCTGTGTCGCCTGAAGGCCCAGTGATGTGCCCGCTGTGGGCCTGGAGCAGTGTCGGCTGTGGGCCTGGGGTGGTGTCACCTGGAGTCCCAGGGATGGGTCCGTTGTGGGACCGGTGCCATGACAGCTATGGGCCCAGGGATGGGTCAGCTGTGGGCCCAGGGCCATGACAGCTGTGGGCCCGGGGCAGTGTTGACAGTGGGACCGAGGCAGTGTCAGCTGTAGGTCTGGGGCGGTGTCGGCTGTGGGCCCGGGGCAGTGACAGCTGTGGGCCTGGGGCAGTGTTGGCTGTGGGCCTGGGACGGTGTCAGCTGTGGGCATGGAGCAGTGAAGACTGTGGGCCTGGGGCAGTGTCGTTTGTGGGCCCAAGGTAGTGTCACCTGTGGGCCCGGGGCAGGGTCGCCTGAAGGCCTAGGGCTGGGTCCGCTGTGGGACCAGGGCCGTCACAGCTGTGGGCCCTGGGGTGGGACTGCTCTGGGACTGGGCCATGACAGCTGTAGGCCCAGGGCTGGGTCCACTGTGGGACAAGGGCCATGACAGCTGTGAGCTCAGGGTTTGGTCCACTGAGGGCCCGGGGCGGGGTCGGGCTGTGGGCCCGGGGCAGTGTCGGCTGTGGGCCCGGGGCAGTGTCAGCTGTGGGCCGGGGCAGTGTCGGCAGTGGGACCGAGGCAGTGTCAGCTGTGGGTCTGGGGCAGTGTCGGCTGTGGGCCGGGGGCAGTGACAGCTGTGGGCCTGGGACCGTGTCAGCTGTGGGCGCGGAGCAGTGTTGGCTGTGGGCCTGGGGCAGTGTCACCTGAAGGCCCAGGACTGGGTCCGCTGTGAGCCGTCGGCATTGTCGCCTGATGGGCCTGGGATTGAGTCTGCTGTGGGCCGTAGGCAGTGTTGCCTGAAGGCTCAGGGCTGGGACTGCTGTGGGCCGTAGGCAATGTTGCCTGAAGGCCCAGGGCTGGGTCTGCTGTGGGCCGTAGGCAGTGTCGCCTGAAGATCCGGGGCTGTGTCTGCTGTGGGCCTTAGGCAGTGTCGCCTGAAGGCCCAGGGCTGGGAGTGCTGTGTGGCGTAGGCAGTGTCGCCTGAAAGCCCGGGGATAGGTCTGCTGTGGGCCATAGGCAGTGTCACCTGAAGGCCCGGGGCTGGGTCTGTTGTGGGCAGTGTCGCCTGAAAGCCCAAGGCTGGGAATGCTGTAGACCGTAGGCAGTGTCGCCTGAGGGCCCGGGGCTGGGTCTGCTGTGGGCCGTAGGCAATGTCGCCTGTAGACCCGAGGATGGGTCTGCTGTGGGTCATAGGCAATGTCGCCGGAAGGCTGGGGGCTGGGTCTGCTGTGGGCCGTAGGCAATGTTGCCTGAAGGCAAAGGGCTGGGTCTGCTGTGGGCCATAGGCAGTATCACCTGAAGACCCTGGGCTTGGTCTGCTGTGGGCCTTAGGCAGTGTCGCCTGAAGGCCCAGGGCTGGGAGTGCTGTGGGCCATAGGCAGTGTTGCCTGAAGACCCGGGGCTGGGTCTGCTGTGGGCCGTAGGCAGTGTCGCCTGAAAGCCCAAGGCTGGGAATGCCGAGGGCCGTAGGCAATGTCGCCTGTTGACCCGAGGATGGGTCTGCTGTGGGCCATAGGCAGTGTCACCTGAAGGCTCAGGGCTGGGAGTTCTGTGAGCCGTGGGCAGTGTCGCCTGAAGGCCCGGGGATATGTCTGCTGTGGGCCATAGGCAGTGTCAGCTGAAGGCCCGGGGCTAGGTCTACTGTGAGCCATAGGTAGGGTCGCCTAAAGGCCCGGGGCTGGGTCTGCTGTGGCCATAGGCAGTGTTGCCTGAAGGCCCGGGGCTGGATCTACTGTGGGCCTTAGGCAGTGTCGCCGGAAAGCCCAAGGCTGGGAATGCTGTAGACCGTAGGCAGTGTCGCCTGAAGGCCCAGGACTGGGTCTGCTGTGGGCCATAAGCAATGTCGCCTGTTGACCCAAGGATGGGTCTGCTGTGGGCCATAGTCAGTGTTGCCTGAAGGCCCAGGGCTGGGTCTGCTGTGGGCCGTAGGCAGTGTCGCCTGAAGACCGGGGGCTGGGTCTGCTCTGGGCCGTAGGCAGTGTCGCCTGAAAGCCTGGGGCTGGGTCTGCTGAGGGCCATAGGCAGTGTTGCCTGAAGGCCCGGGGCTGGGTCTGCTGTGGGCCTTAGGCAGTGTGGCCGGAAAGCCCAAGGCTGGGAATGCTGTAGACCGTAGGCAGTGTCGCCTGAAGGCCCAGGACTGGGTCTGCTGTGGGCCATAGGCAGTGTTGCCTGAAGGCCCAGGGCTGGGTCTGCTGTGGGCCGTAGGCAGTGTCACCTGAAGACCGGGGGCTGGGTCTGCTCTGGGCCGTAGGCAGTATCGCCTGAAGGCCCGGGGCTGGGTCTGCTGTGGGCCGTAGGCAGTGTCGCCTGAAGGCCCGGGGCTGGGTCTGCTGTGGGCAGTAGGCATTGTTGCCTGAAGGCCCAGGGCTGGGTCTGCTGTGGGACTGGAGCCGTGACAGCTGTGGGCTTGGTGCAGTGTCACCTGGAGGCTGAGGGCAGTGTCACCTGAAGGCTCAGGGCAGGGTACGTTGTGAGCCAGAGGCAGTGTTGCCTGAAGACTCAGGACTGGGTTCACTGTGGGCCGGGCAGAGACAGCTGTGGGCCCTGGGCAGTGTCGGCTGTGGGCCCGGGGCATTGTCACCTGTAGGCCTGGGACAGTATCACCTGAAGGCCTGAAGCAGGGTCACCTGAAGGCTAAGGCCAGGGTCTGCTTTGAGCCGGGGGCAATGTCGGCTATGGGCCCGGGCCGTGTCACCTGTATGCCCAGGGCGATGTCAGCTGTGGGCCTGGGGCACTCAGCAGTGGGCCTGGGGCAGTGTCAGCTGTGGGCTCGGGCGGTGTCAGCTGTGGGCCTGGGGCGGTGTTGGTTGTGGGCCTGAGGCAGTGTCAGCTTGTTCCATTTCACTCTGTATCAATCCCCCCATGTATT
>NC_057735.1:42250838-42278447 GCF_004010195.1 Chiloscyllium plagiosum | reverse complement strand
CCCGGGCCCACAGGTGACACTGCCCCGGCCCACACCCGACACTGCCCCGGGCCCACAGGTGACACTGACCCGGGCCCACAGGTGACACTGACCCAGGCCTCCAGGTGACACTGACCCGGGCCCACAGGTGATACTGACCCAGGCCTCCAGGTGACACTGCCCCAGGCCTCCAGGTGACACTGCCCTGGGCCCACACCTGACACTGCCCCAGGCCCATAGGTGACACTGCCCCGGACCCACACCTGACACTGCCCCGGGCCCACAACTGACACTGCTCCAGGCCCACAGGTGACACTCCCCCGGGCCCACAGGTGACACTGCCCCGGGCCCACAGGTGACACTGCTCTGGGCCCACAGGTGACACTGCCCCGGGCCCACAGGTGACACTGCTCCGGGCCCACAGGTGACACTGCCCCGGGCCCACAGGAAACACTCCCCCGGGCCCACAGGTGACACTGCTCCGGGCCCACACCCGACACTGCTCCGGGCCCACAGCAATTTCCCACACCGGATGCCCATGACTACTGCCACAGTCCTATTGCTGCTGCTGCGTCTCCCTCCAGATCTCCACAAAGAAAAGTTTAAAAAGGCAAGGGGAAGAGAGAGAGAGAGAGAGAGAGAGAGAGGAAGAAATAAAGATGCAGCCAGCCTCAAGCCATCAGGCCTGCAGTGCCCATGCCACCATCTTGAATCACTGGCGTGCTCTACCCTCCGCACTGTCAGGTCCTGTTCTCTCTCTTCCTCCTGCTGCTGCTGCTAGGCTCTCTCTCTCTATCTCTCTCTTCTTTCTCTCCATCCCCACTCCACACAGCCGGGCTCTTCTCTCTCTCTCTCTCTCTCTATCTCTCTTCTCCCTCTCTCTCTTTCTCTGTCCCTCTCACTCTCTTTCTCTCTCTCTCTGTCTCTTTCTCAAATACTTTTCTCTTCCTATTTCTCTCTGCCTCTCTCTCTAGCTTTATAGCTTTATTTGTCTCTCTGTCTTTCTGTCTCTATTTCCCTCTGTATCACTCTCTCTCTTTCTCTCTCTCTCTGTCTCTCTCTCTCTCTCCCCCCCACACTGCCCTTTGAGGTTCAGCTCTGTTGTCAGCTTATTTATTTTCTGCTATTCTCCTTATCAGATGACACTGCCCCGGTCCAACAGTGGACCCAGCCCTGGGCCTACAGCTGTCATAGCCCTGGTCCCACAGCAGACCCAGCCCTGGGCCCACAGCTGTCACAGCCCCGGTTCCACAGCGGACCCAGCCCTGGGCCCACAGCTGTCACGGCCCCGGTCCCACAGCAGACCCAGCCCTGGCCCAATAGTTGTCACGAGGCCGGTCCCAAAGCAGACCTAACCCTGGGCCTACAGCTGTCACAGCCCTGGTCCCACAGTGGACCCAGCCCTGGGCGTACAACTGTCTGAAAGTGATTCCTCCCCACTTAGTTGTCCTTTAGGGTTATGGGAGGGATCAAAGAATTTCTTTAACTCATTTTGTGTTGCCTAGTCAATAATGGTTAATGTTGCCTGAGAGCAATGTAGAGAGGAGAGACATGTATGGGCATGCTCACGCACGTTAGAGTGTTAAAGTGGAATTGGAGTTGTTTCAGATTTTCCCCTTTAAATTATGGCTCAATCCCATTAATGAGCTTCACAATCAGCCCATCAATGTTTCAGAGCCAGTGAAGGGAGAGCTGGAAATAGTTTGGATCTTGAGGATGATGTGACAGTGCCCAATATGTTGCTGACTTGGCTGGAACACACAACCATTCTAATTAAGGATATACTTGACTATTCTAATTGAAGCAATTTTACTAACATCACTCAGCCCCTGCCCACCAAGTAAAGGTTGCTGCACAGTGGGAAGGCCAGGCTGTGGGGTACTGACGAAGGATATGCAAATAGTGAAGACAGGAAACAGCAAGGCTGTGTTCTTCCAGTCTGCAGCCTTGCCTTTGGAGGTCAGAGTTCTCCAAATGTCATGTGCCTCATGAGGTCTCAGTAACCTCCCTGATGAGGTCCTGCTACCTCTGAGTAATGAGGTCTCCTATTGTCCGTAATAAGGCTGAAAGCATGAAAGTGCTCTGTAAGTTTCTAATCTCCCAGAAAATTCAGTAAGCAGCCCGGCAATGCGATGAGTCAGGAAAATTCAGTAAGCAGCCCGGCAATGCGATGAGTCAGAGCTCAGGAATTGGGAATGGTCCTGACGTCAGGTTCAAAATGCTCAATGCAAAATTCAACTCAACGTTTCGAGCCCACTGCCTGAATGTCCGATTCCCTCAGCCCAGATCAACTTAAGGAAGTGTCATCAACTCCCCAGCAAGATAAAACTAAACTGGGACAAATTTCATTTCGGCTGGGTATTCACGGAAGTGGAGAATTTGAACAATCTTTCCAACAGTTTCAAATCTTGGCGGGAATGTTTGATTTGTTCATCCCTGAGTGTGGTGTAAGCTCACTGTTTCTGTCTGTCTCTTTGATGTTGGTTTTATACCCATTGTTTAATTGGCTGAAATAATTGAACTTTAACATCTGGAAATAAATGCGGAAGGAAATGAACCAAACACCCTGTGTCTTCTCCTGATTTGTGTACGGATCACAGCAACAAACAGAAAGGTGCAGAAACCAGACTGAGGATAAACCCATGGTTTCAGCTACTGACTGGGCAAACTCTCTGAGCCACACTAAACCCTGTGCAGAGTTGTCCCAATTTTGTACAAGGCCCACACTCATCATGTTCTCCTCGTTAACAGTAATTCATCACAAGCTGCCATCCCGTGTTCAGTCAAAGCTTTGCTTAAAACAAGAAGAAGACACATATCTGGCTCAGGGGAAGGAAGAAACATTAGGCAATTGGTGTGGAATTGGGTGAGGTTCTGGGGGAACCTTGCTCCTTGCCCCTTGCCAGCTCCCCAGCCTGAAACACCAACTCCCTGTAACTGGGAATGTCTTCTCACAAGCTTGCTCAGGATAGAGGGTGGCATGGTGGCTCAGTGGTTAGCACTGCTGCCTCACAGCACCAGGAACTTGGGTTCAATTCCAGCCTCAGGTGAATGTCTGTGTGGAGTTTGTCCATTCTCCCCGTGTCTGTATGGGTTTCCCCATTCCTGTAAGTCCCAGTTATCCATGTTAAGGACCAGGCCAGACTCCCTCAAAACATTTCAAGAAGGTAACTGGCACCCTAACCTTTCTAGTTGTTTGAAGCAGGTGTAGAGTGGATACTCTAGGAGTGATGCAGCTGGCCCAACCACTCAGTTTTTAACAAAACAGGATTTATTTATACATGAACAAAATGTAACCGAATCTATACCAATATAACTATTTAAAAAGCAAATCGACTCTTTGGCAACTTAATGGTGCTGTTCCAAATACTTGGTAAACTAAAGGTAAAATCAAATGCAGGTTCTTACAGGAGGGATGTCAGAGAGAGAGAGAGAGATAGAGAGAGAGAGAGAGAAAGAGGATCAGTAGGGAGCTGATTCCTTGACCCACAGCCTCAAAACTGACTCAGAATTGCAAAGCAGCCAGACTGTTAAAAACAAACCAAACCAGAGTAAAGCTGAGCTGGGAGAACCGGCCACTCCCCTTTCATTGTCCAAGTGTTTTGCTTAAACTTAAAAGCTTCTTCAAGTAGATAAACCCAGACATTTCAGCACCTGTGTCTTTACGATCCCTTTGAAAACAAAAACCAAGGACAACATAGTCTTGTTAAAGGAGCAGGAGCATCAAATCTGCCACCAGATTTTCTCATATTTCTCGGGGGCTGAGGGCACTTGTTGCTCTTCGATTCACTGGCACCAGCTGGAAGTGACTGTCCTGTAAACAGACAGGACTGGCTCAGACTGGCTGCTTTGGCATTCGCTTCAAATCTGGAGGACATTCATGATATCAATGTAATCGTTTCTCTTGACACAATATTCACATTTGTGTGCTTTTTAAATGTTTATCTAGAGTTTAAACTTTGCAGGTGAAATGAGCTCATTGATTAACAGAGTCAGAGTCATACACCACTGAAACAGATCCTTTGGTCCAACCAGTCCATGCCAGTTATAATCACAAACTAGTCCCACCTGCCTGCACATGGTCCATATCCCTCCAAATATTTCTTATTCATGTACTTATCAAAATGTCTTTTAAACATTGTAACTGTTCCTGCATCCACCCCTTCCTCTCGAAGTCCATTCCATACACAAACCATTCTCCTTGAAAAGAAATTGACCCTCGTCTTTTTCAAATCTTTCTCCTTTCACCTTAAACATATGGTACCAAGTCTTGAAATCCCCCACTCTACGGAAAATACACCTGCCATTTACCTTACCTACACCCCTCATGATTTTATAAACCTCTGTAAGGTTACCCCTCAACCTCTACGCTCCAGTGAGAAAGGGCTCAGCCGATCCAATGTCTCCTTATAACTGAAACCTTCCATTCCTGTCAATATTTTGGTTAATCCCTTCGGAACCCTCTCTAGCTTAATATATTTCCTATAACAGGGAGACCAGAACTGGACACAGTACACCAGGAGAGGGTTCACCAATATCCTGTACAAGCTCAACATGATGTCCAACTCCTGTACTCAAAGGTCTGAGTAATAAAGGCAAGCATGCTAAACACCTTCTTCGCCAAAACTGAAAGAACTGTAAATTAGAAACAAAAACAGAAATTGCCACAAATGCCCTGCTGGTCTGGTGGCGTCTGTGGAGAGAAATCAGAGTTAATGTTTCAGGTCCAGTTCTGAGGAAGGGTCACTAGATGCAAAACGCTAACTCTAATTTCTCTCCACAGACGCTGCCAGACATGCTGAGCTTTTCCAGCAATTCCTGTTTCTGTTGCCTTCTTAACCAGCCTGCCTACATGTGACGCAAACTTCAAAGAATTAAGTACCTGAAGGCCAAGGTCTCTTTGTTCTACAACACTACTTTTAATTGTGTAAGACCTGCCCTTGTTTCTTTTACCAAAATGCAATACCTCACATTTATCCAAAATGAACTCCATCTTCTACTCAGTGCATTGACCCAATTGATCAAGATCTCTTTGTAACCTTTGACAGCCTTCTACACTGTCTACTGTACCACCAGTTTTGGTGTCATCTGCAAACTTACTCACCATGCATTTTACATTCTCATCTGAACCCTCTATGTAAATGACAAACAAAAGTGAACCCAGAACCGATCCCTGTTCAACACCGGGGGTAACAGGCCGCCAGTCCAAAAAACAGTCCTCCACCACTGCATTTTGGTTAAACAAACAAGGGCATGACTTATACAAGTAGTGGCAGGACCCTGGGTAGTGTTGTTGAACAGAGAGACCCCCAGGGGTTCAGGTACATAAATCTTTGAAGGGTAGACAGGGTGGTTAAGAAGGCATTAGCACACGTGCCTTCATTGCTCAGGCCTTTGAGTATAGGAATGAGGATGTCATGTTGAGATTGTACAGGATGTTGCTGAGGTCTCTTCTGAAGTACTGTGTCTAGTTTTGATCGCCCCGCTATAGGAAGGATATTCTTAAACTGGAGGGAGTTCAGAAAAGATTTAGCAGGATGTTGCCAGGAATGGAGGGTTTGAATTATAGGGAGAAGCTGGATAGGCTGGGACTTTTCTCACTGGTATGAAGGAGGGTGAGAGTGACCTTATAGAGATTTATAAAATCATGAGGGGTCTAGATAAGGCAGCTGTCTATTCCCTGGTGTGGAGAGAGTTCAAAACTAGAGGGTATATTTTAAGAAGATTGGGGAAAGGTTTAAAAAGGACATTCGAGCAGCGGGAGTCAAGAGAGCGCGAGCGGGGGGCAGCTGGGAAGGTCAATTTGAATATTAAATACTTACCTCGTGAATCAGCAGAGCGAAGGCTGAACAAGAACAGGCGGACACAGGGGCTGCTGGGTAAGTGAGCTAATACATTCAGGCAGGGGCTAAACCCGAAACACTACACGTATAGCGTCTCCCATCCTTTCTCCTCCTCTCACTAAAAAAAAGGCTCTGTGTGGAGGGTTGATAAGATAAGGATTTGTTTTTATCACTTTTGGTAATTTCGAGCAGAGGGGATGGAGGCTAGGACAGCCGCAGGCTCCTCCTGCAGGATGTGGGAGGTAAGGGTCACCAGTACTGTCCCTGCTGAGCTCACCTGCGAGAAGGGCACCCAACTCCTGCTCCTCACAGACCGCGTTAGGGAACTGGAGCTGGAGCTGGATGAACTTTGGATCATTCAGGAAGCTGAGGGGGTGATAGAGAGCAGTTATAGGGAGGTGGTTACATCTGAGTTACAGGATAAAGGTAACTGTGCGACTGTCAGGAGAGGGAAAGGGAATAGGCAGACAGTGCAGGGATCCCCTGTGGCCGTTCCCCTCAATAAGTATTTCACTGTTGGGGGGGAAATGACCTACCAGAGGAAATCTGCAGCGGCAGGTCTCTGGCACTGAGCCTGACTCTGTGGCTCAGATGGGAAGGGGAGAGAATAGGAGAGTGACAGTGATAGGAGATTCAATGGTGAGGAACAGACAGGAGGTTCTGTGGTCGTGAATGAGACTCCCAGATAGTATGTTGTTCCTGGGTACCAGGGTCCAGGATGTCTGGGATTGAGTCTACAGGATTTTTAAAGGGGAGGGAGAGCAGCCAGAAGGCATGGGACACATCGATACAATGGCACAGCTAGGGAAAGGGATGAGGACCTAAAAAAGTGAATAATGGAAGTTAGGTTGGAAGCTAAAAGGCAGGAAAAGCAGAGCAGTAATCTCAGGATTGCTATCGGTGCCACCGGGATAGTGAGGCTAGGAACAGAGAGCAAGTGCAGCTGAACACGTGGCTGCAGAGCTGGTATGGGAGGGAGGGCTTCAGATATGTGGATCACTGGGATACCTTCTGGGGAAGGTGGGACCTGTACAAGGAGGATGGGTTGCATCCAAACCAGGGGGCACCAATATCCTGGGCGGGAGGTTTGCTAGAGCTCTTTGGGACCATTTAAACTAGCTTGGCGGGGGGAGAGGAACCGGAGCTACGGATCAGAGGATGGGGTATCTGGTGAACAGGCAGATGCAGTGTGCAGAGAGTCTGTGAGGAAGGGTAGACAATTGATAAGGCAACATTGCAGTTAGTGTGAGGGTTGAAGTATCTATATTTTAACACAAGAAGTATCAGAAATAAGGATGATGAACTTAGAGCATGGATCAAGACTTGGAGCTATGATGTTGTGGCCATTACGGAGAGTTGGATATCTCAGGGGCAGGAATGGTTGCTGGATGTTCCAGCGTTTAGATGTTTCAAAAGGAAAAGAGAGGGAGGTAAAAGAGGTGGGGGAGTAACATTGCTAATAAGGGATAGTATCACAGCTACAGAAAGGGAGGTCTTCGAGGAGGGTTTGTGTACTGAGCTAGTATGGGTGGAAGTCAGAAACAGGAAAGGAGTACTCACTTTATTGGGAATTCCCTATAGACCCCTCAATAGCAACAAAGATGTGGAGGAGGAGACTGGGAGGCAGATTTTGGAAAGGTTCAGAAATAACAGGGTTATTGTCATGGGTGACATCAACTTCCCGACTAATGATTGGAACTTCCTTAGTACAAATAGTTTGAATGGAGCAGATTTTGTCAGTGTATCCAGGTAGGATTCCTGAATCAGTATGTAGATAAGCTGACCAGAGGAGAGGCCGTACTGAACCTGGTGCTTGGCAACGAACCAGGTCAGGTGTCAGATCTCAATGGGAGAGCATATCGGTGCTAGTGATCACAACTCCCTGACCTTTATTATAATCTTAAAGAAGGATAGGAACCTTGGATGACAAAGATGTGGAACATCCATTCAAAAGAAAGAAGGAAGTGGAAGCAAGGGTCAGACAGGGCTCTAGAAGGTTACAAGGTCATCAGGAAGGAACTGAAGAACGGATTTAGGAGAGCTAGAAGGGGGCAGGAAAAAGCCTTGGCAGACAGGATTAAGGAAAACTCAAAGGCATTCCACACTTAAGTGAAGTGTAGGATGCTGAAAGATGTGGTGCTGGAAAAGCGCAGCAGGTCAGGCAGCATCCGAGGAGCAGGAGAATCGACGTTTCGGGCATAAGCCCTTCTTCCCAAAACGTTGATTCTCCTGCTCCTTGGATGCTGCCTGACCTGCTGCGCTTTTCCAGCACCACATTTTTCAGCTCTGATGTCCAGCATCTGCAGTCCTCACTTTCTCCTGAAGTGTAGGATGGCCAGAGTGAGGGTAGGGTTGAAATGTGTGGTACTGGAAAAGCACAGCCATTCAGGCAGCATCCGAGGAGCAGGAGAGTCGATGTTTCAGTCATAAGCCCTTCATCAGGAATGTGGGGCCAATCAGGGACAGTGGAGGGAACAAAGATCAAAGAACAAAGAAAATTTCACCACAGGAAAGGCTTTTTGGCCCTTCAAGCCTGCACCGATCCAGATCCTTTATCTAAACCTGTCGCCTATTTTCTAAGAACCTGTATCCCTCTGCTCCCTGCCCATTCACATATCTGTCTCGATACATCTTAAATTACATTATTGTTCCCTCCTCTATCAGCTCCACTGGCAACGCATTCCAGGCACCCACCACCTTCTGCATAAAGAACTTTCCACGCATATCTTCCTTTAACTTTTCCCCTCTCGCCTTGAACTCGTGGCCCCTAGTAATTGAATCCCCCACTCTGGGAAAAAGCCTCTTGCTATCTGTCTATACCTCTCATGATTTTGTAGACCTCAATCAGGTTCCCCCCCCCCCCCCCACTCTCTGTCTTTCTAATGAAAATAATTCTAATCTACTCAAACTGTCTTCATAGCTAGCACCCTCCATACCAGGCAACATCCTGGTGACCCTCCTCTGCACCCTCTCCAAAGCGTCCACATCCAAAAGGTAATGGTAATGTGGCAACCAGAACTGTACACAGTATTCCAAATGTGGCCAAACCAACGTTGTATACAACTGTAACAAGACCTGCCAACTCTTGTACTCAATATCCCATCCAATGAAGGAAAGCATGCCATATGCCTTCTTGACCACTCTACTGACCTGCGTTGCCACCTTTAGGGTACAGTGGACCTGAACACCTAGATATTTTTGTACATCAGTTTTCCCCAGGGCTTTTCCATTTACCTTATAGTTCACTCTTGAATTGGATCTGACAAAATGCATCACTGCACATTTGCACGGATTGAATTCCATCTGCCATTTCTCTGCCCAACTCTCCAGTCTATCTGTATTCTGCTACAGTCTCTGACAGTCCCCTTCACTATCTGCTACTCCACCAATCTCAGTGTCACCTGCAAACTTGCTAATCAGACCACCTACACCTTCCTCCAGATCATTTATGTATATCATAAACACCAGTGGTCCCAACACAGATCTCTGTGGGACACCACTGGTCACAGTTCTCCATTTTGAGAAACTCCCTTCCACTACTACTCTGTGTCTCCTGCTGCCCAGCCAGTTCTCTATCCATCTAGCTAGAACACCAAGAGCCCCATGCGGCTTCACCTTCTCCATCAGCCTACCTTGGGGAACCTTATCAAACACCTTACTGAAGTCCATGTATATGACATCTATAGCCCTTCCCTCATCAATCAATTTTGTCACTTCCTCAAAGAACTCTATTAAGTTGGTAAGACATGACCTTCCCTGCACAAAACCATGTTGTCTATTACTGATAAACCCATTTTCGTTTAAATGTAAATAGATCCTATCAGTATCCTCTCCAGCAGCTTCCCTACCACTGACGTCAGGCTCACCGATCTATAATTACCTGGATTATCTCTGCTACCCTTCTTAAACAAGGAGACAACATTAGCAAATCTCCAGTCCTCCAGGACCTCACCCATGTCCAAAATGCTGTAAAGATGCAAGGATATTCAAGGAACTTGTTCCTGGAGTTGGAAGAAGTAGGGGAGGTCTTTGATGAATATTTTGATTCAGTATTCACTTGTGAAAGGGACCTTGTCATTTGTGAGGACAACGTGAAACAGGCTGATATGCTCGAACAGGTTGATGTTAAGGAGGAGGATGTGCTGGAAATTTTGAAACACAAGAGGATAGACAAGTCCCCTGGGTCAGACAGGATACACCCAAGGTTCTACGGGATTCGAGGGAACAGATTGATGCGCCTTTGGTGATGATATTTGCATCCTCACTGTCCAATGGAATAGTGTCAGATAATTGGAATGTGGCAAACATTATTCCCTTGTTCAAGAAAGGATTACAGATCAGTCAATCTTACGTTGGTGGTGGGTAAATTATTGGAGAGGATTCTGAGAGACAGGAAAAGCATAATTTGTTTAGAGGTAGTCAGCATGGCTTTGTAAGGGGCAGGTCATGCTTCACAAGTCTTATTGAATTCTTTGAGCATGTGACAAAACACATTGATGAAGGTCGAGTAATGGATGTGATGCAAAGAGTCATAGAGTCATAGAAATGTACAGCATGGAAACAGACCCTTCGGTCCAACTCATCCATGCTGACCTGATATCCTAAATTAATCTAGTCCCATAACTGACCCATATCCTCTAAACCCTCCAAATCATATACCCACCCAGATGCCTTTTAAATGTTGCAATTGTATCAGCCTCCAACACTTCCTCTGGCAGCTCATTCCATTCTTGCACTACCCCCTGCGTGAAAGAGTTGCCCCTTAGGTCCCTTTAAAATCTTACCTCTCTTACCCTAAACCTATGCCCTCTAGTTTCTGGACTCCCCCACCCCAGGGAAAAGACCTTTATTTATCCTATCCATGCCCCTCATGATTTTATTAATCTCTATAAGGTCACCCCTCAGCCTCCAACACTCCAATGAAAACAGACCCAGCCTATTCAGCATCTCCCTATAACTTAAATCCTCCAACCCTGGCAACATCCTTGTAAATCTTTTCTGAACCCTTTCAAGTTTCACAACATCCTTCCAAAAGGAGGGATACCAGAATTGTGCACAATATTCCAAAAGTGACTAAACCAATGTCCTGTACAGCTGCAACATGACTTCCCAACTCTTATACTCAATGCTCTGACCAATAAAGGAAAGCATATTAAACACCTTCTTCACTCTCCTATCTACCTGAGAATTTGCATTCAAGGAGCTATGAACCTGCACTCCAAGGTCACTTTATACAGCAACACTCCCCAGGACCTTACCATTAAGTGTATAAGTCCCGCCCTGATCTGCCTTTCCAAAATGCAACACCTCCTATTTATCTAAATTAAATTCCATCTGCCACTCCTCAGCCCAATAGCCCATCTGATCAAGATCCTTTTATATTCTGAGGTAACCTTCTTCACTGTTCACTACATCTCTTATTTTGGTGTCATCAGCAAATTTACTAACTATACCTCCTATGTTCACATCCCAATCATTTACATAAATGACAAAAAGCAGTACCAGCACCAATCCTTGTGGCACACCACTGGTCACAGGCCTTCTGTCTGTATTGCAACCTTCCACCACCACCCTCTGTCTTCTACCTTCAAGTCAGTTCTGTATCCAAGTGGCTACTTGTCCCTGTATCCCATGTGGTCTAACCTTGCTAATCAGTCTCCCATGAGGAACCTTGTCGAACGCCTTACTGAAGTCTATATTGATCTCATTTACTGCTCTGCCCTCATCAATCCTCTTCGTTATTTCTTCAAAACACTCAATCAAATCTGAGAGACATGATTTCCCACGCACAAAGCCATGTTGACTATCCCTAATCAGTCATGGCCTTTCCAAATACATGGAAATCCTGTCCCTCAGGATTCCCTCCAATAACTTGTCTGCCACCGATGGATTTTAGCAAGGTGTTTGATAAGATTTCCCGTGGTAGGCTTATTCAGAATATAGCTTCTTACCACCCTGTAGCTCAACATTTCAATTCCCCCTCCCACTCCACCAAGGATATGCAGGTCTTTGGACTCCTCCATCGTCAGACCACAGCGGTTTCGGGCAAAAGCCCTTCATCAGGATGAGGCTGGGAGCCTTGGGGGTGGACAAATAAATAGGACGGTGGTGGGGCTGGGGGGGGGGAAGGTAGGCCCAGTGCCCCAGAATATCTCATGACACGGTGGTTGAAGTAAATACTTTGGTCCCTCAAGCCTGAAACATGAGAAATTATCACAGAGTCATAGAGATGTACAGCATGGAAAGAGACCCTTCTGTTCAGCTCGTCCATGCCATCCAGATATCCCAGAATTTAGTCCCATTTGCCAGCACAAGGGAAAATAGTTTGTTAGATACAAGAAATAAAATCCAATCAAGGGTCGAGTATATATGAGGAATTCAAAATTAGAGAAATTTGAAACAAAAAGCTGATGAATTTCTAAGATCTAATTCCCTATAACACTGCATTGCTTGTGAGATATTGCCTGGTATGGAGCATTCCAGTTATGGAGAGGGGCTGGATAAGCTAGAATTGCTTTCTTTGGAGCAGAGAAAATTGAGAAAGGGCCCTGAATGAGGTGCATGAACTGGGTGGATAGAAAACAGCTGCCCCCTTAGTTGAAAGGTCAATAACAAGGGGTCATACTTTCAAGGTAATATGCAAGAGATTTAGAGGTTTTGAAGAAAACTGTTTTCACCTGAGGCAGGTAGAGGGTCTGGCATGTACTGCTTGGGAGTGTAGTTGAGGCAAATAGCCTCAGCCTTGAAACAGGTATTTGGATGAGCACCTGAAGTGTCATAAAATTGAAGGCTAGCGGCCTAATACATGAAGTGGGACTACTGCAGATTTAGTGTAGTTTTGGTGGCAGACACAACAGGCCGAAGGCTTCTTCCATATCATAATGATAGATAAGTGGCAAGACTAAGAATTCTGAGATTATATCCTTTCAGGTTCTGACTTTTAATTTGGATACTGACCCTTCAAACTCTTTCACTTCCCTATTTAAATGGCTTTCCACATGACCATGGCATTGTCAGTTTGCTCAACCACCCTGCAGCAATCAACCTCCATAAAAGGTTGAAAATATCTTCCACCTATAGATGAAGTCATAGCTATGGAACCTCCAGCACTGCATCCTGAATCCCATTAATTCCTGTCTTTCAATCATACCCATTTTATTGGAAAGGCCTGAAGTATAAGAGAAGACGATAAAAAAAAAATTAACCAATATGTCGGCGGCCAGGTTTGCTACTGCTGCAAGGGAGGGTTCAAACTAGATTGGCAGGGGGGTGGGATCCTCAACATCAAGGAGGCAAGTGAGAGGCTGGAAGGAGTTACCGTAATCAGAAATAGTAAAGGGAAGAGACAGGTCAGGCTGGAACATGACTAGGAGCAAGGAATGTCTGTTGGATGAAATTACATTTATTTCAATGCAAGAGGGCTGATAGGTAAGGCCGATGAACTCGGGGTGTGGGACGAGGATGTTACAGCCATTACAGAAACATGGCTAAGGGAGGGACACGGAAGCTTAATGTGCCAGGGTACAAGAACTTCGGGCAGGACAAGAGTGATTGAAGGAGGGGAGGGGGAGTAACATTTTTGACTAAGGCGAATATCATAGCAGTAGTTAGAGATGAAATAACTGAAGGATCATCCAGTGAGGCTTTGTGGGTGGAACTAAGTAGTAAGGAAGGAAGGAGATGGTGATGTTACTGGAGTTGTACTATGGCTCTCAAATAGTCAACGGGAATTCGAGGAATAAATCGGCAGGGAGACTGTGGAAGCTTGCAGGAGCAAGAGGGCTGTCATATTAGAGAATTTTAATTTTCCTAACATAGACTGGGACTGCCATAGCATTAAGGGCTTAGATGAAGCGGAATTTGTTAAGTGCGTTCAGGAAAGTTTCCTCAGTATAGAGGGTCCTACCTTGGAAGGTGCAAAACTTGACCTACTCTTGGGAAATAGGTCAGGACAGGTGACAGAGATGACAGTGGTGCAGCACTTTGGGGACCAGTGACCATAGTTCTACTAATTTTAAAACAAGTTATGGAGAGGGACAAAACTGGTCAAGTTCTAAACGGAGGCAAGGCAAATTTTGATGGAATTAGACGGGAACTTGGAGGGGTTGGTTGGAGTAGTTTGTTTGCAGACAAAGGGACCTCCGGCAAGTGGGGGTTCTTCAAAGTGAGATAGCTAGAGTACAAGGTCTATATGATCCTGTGAGGGTGAAGGGCAAAATGGCAGGAATAGGAAACCCTGGATGACAACAGACATTGAGGCATTGACCAGGAAAAAGGAGGCGTGGCTCAAGGTACAGGCAGCTGGGATCAAGGGAATCTCTGGAGGTATACAGGGAATACAGGAGGTTACTGAAGAAGGAAATCAGGAGGGTGAGAAAGGGAGCATGAGATAGCCATTTCTCAAGAAAGGTATTTGAACTCGAAACATAAATTGTTTTCTCTTCACAGGTACTGCCAGACCTGTTGAATTTCTCTAGTAATTTTTGTTTTTATCATTTCAGTTCACCTTTGGCTCCTTCTAATTCCCTAATTCCCCCCTTCCCCAGCCAGGAAGACCATTTAACTCACAGGCTGGGCCTACATGCTTGAGCATCTTCCACTCTGGCCCCTGTTTAAACTCCAGCGTCTCAAGACCATGTTCCTCTGCAATCAATCCCACCGCCCCCAGGACAGCCCCACCTCCACTGCCTCCCTCCCAGTGCCACTGTGTACTGGGAAAACAGCAGCCACATTCAAACTGAAATTGCCTCAAGTATTTCTGGCCATTTTCGTTGGCACATCAAAAGGGCTGGGTTTTCCAATGCCACACAACAGAAGAGACTTAATGTGTCACTCAGGAGACTGATGGAACAGTTGCTTCACAGTGATCAGTGCATTGCAGGGGGTGCTTTGGAAGGGGGCATATCTGCTCAGAAGGCTTCTCATAGGTGTGGGATAGTTTGGAAAAGTATTCCCCTACAGTGTGAGCTGCAGGCACCATCAAGAAGGGCAAACTGAGAACATTTCAGTATCGTGCGCACTGCAACAAACTCACTTTCCTGGAGATATCTGAACCCCAGTGCAGGAGGAGGTTTCAGCTGCCAGTCGGGATATTGACCAGCCCCTGAGCCTTCCTTAATGATCACCAGGCATTTGAGAGGGTATTAGATGATTAAATACATAAAGGTAGGAGAAAGACACTCCATGGTGACCTCAGATTGAGAATCGAACTCATACAGTTTAGCATCACTGCACATCATAAACCATTTCACCTGACAAAGGAACAGCACTCCGAAAGCTTATGATTCTAAATAAACCTGTTGGACTATAACCTGGTCATAGAACTCGACAATGCCTAAAGCATGGGAACAGGCCATTTGGCCCAACACATCCAAACTGACCCTCCGAGGATTAACCCCCACCCCAGACAGATTCCCTACCCTATTACGCCATGTTTCCCCTAACAAATGCACCTAACCTACACATCCCTGAACACTATGGGCAATTTAACATTGCCAATCCACCCAATGTTTCACATCTTTGAGTTGTGGAGGGGAAACCCATGCAGACACAGGGAGAATGTGCAAAATCCACACAGACAAACACCCAAGGCTGGAATTGAACCCGGGTCCTTAGCCTGTGAGGCAGCAGTGCTAACCACTGAGCCACCGTGCCACCCCAGTCATATAGCTTCTAATTTTGTCCATCCCAGACCAACACCGTATTCTTCACATCGTCATAAACCGACCATCCAGCTCACTGATCTAGCCAAACTCCTTTGTTTAATGTCAGCACAGTCTCAGAGGATCACAGGGCTACTTTCTCACCAGAGAGAGACAATTGGTGGTAACTTAACCTGAGGATCATCATGCCTCAGGTGAGGGGAGAAATTGAGGAGAGTCTTTCATGGTAACATGGGGGCGCAGGAATTGAGCACACCATGTCAACATTGCAAACCAACCATCCAGCCAATTGATCTAACCAAGTCCCTTTGCAAGTTTATTGTCTGCTGCACAACGTAGCAGAGCAGTAGGGTTTGGGTATTTGGGGTGGCAGGACATGAGGAAGTGCACTTGTCATTAGAGGAGGGGAAAGAGGAAAAGGATGGAGAAGAACAAGATAGAAGGTCATTTCGAGATTGCACAGAGGGAACCGAATCACAGCTTTGATTGGAGAGAAGGTACCCAGAACCAGGCCGGCCCAGCCCAGGTTCCAGCAGTGCCAGGATGTCAGCATGCATCACTCATGATCAATACATTGTCCATTGACAGAATGAAACTTAACCACTATCCTACAAAAGACTTCAGAGACACAGAGACAGACGCACAGTGTGGGCCACAGAAACATTACAGAGAACGGGCATGGACTCATGGAGGAGGATATATGCAGAATGCCAATATTGTAAAGGTCCTACTGAGCCATTAACAGCACAGCTGAGGGTGCCCTGACACTGTCCACCATTTGTTTCTCTCTGGTGACAAAGTAGCCCAATGATCCTCTGGATCTACGCTGACAGTAATCAAAGGAATTTGGTTAGCTCTTGAGCTGGATGGCTGGGTGTGGAACATATGCCTGGCAGTGGATGAACCCTGAACTTTCACACGGGCAGCATCTTGACCAAGACCCATCCCAAAGTAGCTGCCACATACAGATGGTCTACTGGTTGCAGTCTCCATTGAGAAACAATGATACCGTCACAATCTCTGTCAGAGGGATGTCTAAACTAAAATCACCAACTTTACCCCATCTCCTCAAATAAAGAAATTACCAACAAGATATCACTTTTTGTTGTTTCTACTTTTAACACAGATCAAAACCAACACAAAATAAACTTAAAAGTTAAAGGTAAATTTCATTTTAAATAGTCAACACAACAGAGATATGATTTCCACAGCCACAAGTGCCCACATCCCTCCCAGCACCTCATGTGACACAGCATAGCTCCACAACTACCCAGAATGTTGTTCTATATTCACACAGGGTTAGTCAGGAGTCCTATCTGACAATAGCTGGCACCTTCAGGTTTCATGGGGACAACCAATATCAATTTCACAAACAAAAACAAATTTCTGGAAAAAATCAGCAAGTCTGGCAGCATCTTGTGGAGCGAAAGCAGAGTTAACATTTCGGGTCTTCAAAACTGATGGTAATATAAGGAAAGGTTTGTATTTATGCAGAAGGTGGAGTGGGGGGAGGGTGGTGGAGGAGTAAACACTAGGTTGAGATAGAGGAGAAAGTGAGGTCTGCAGATGCTGGAGATCAAAGTTGAAACTTTATTGCTGGAACAGCACAGCAGGTCAGGCAGCATCCAGGGAACAGGAGATTCGACGTTTCGGGCACATTGTCCATTGACAGAATGAAACTTAACCACTATCCTACAAAAGACTTCAGAGACACAGAGACAGACGCACAGTGTGGGCCACAGAAACATTACAGAGAACGGGCATGGACTCATGGAGGAGGATATATGCAGAATGCCAATATTGTAAAGGTCCTACTGAGCCATTAACAGCACAGCTGAGGGTGCCCTGACACTGTCCACCATTTGTTTCTCTCTGGTGACAAAGTAGCCCAATGATCCTCTGGATCTACGCTGACAGTAATCAAAGGAATTTGGTTAGCTCTTGAGCTGGATGGCTGGGTGTGGAACACATGCCTGGCAGTGGATGAACCCTGAACTTTCACACGGGCAGCATCTTGACCAAGACCCATCCCAAAGTAGCTGCCACATACAGATGGTCTACTGGTTGCAGTCTCCATTGAGAAACAATGATACCTGTCACAATCTCTGTCAGAGGGATGTCTAAACTAAAATCACCAACTTTACCCCATCTCCTCAAATAAAGAAATTACCAACAAGATATCACTTTTTGTTGTTTCTACTTTTAACACAGATCAAAACCAACACAAAATATACCTCAAAGGAAAAGGTAAATTTCATTTTAAATAGAAAACACAATAGAGATATGATTTCCACAGCCACAAGTGCCCACATCCCTCCCAGCACCTCATGTGACACAGCATAGCTACACAACTACCCAGAATGTTGTTCTATATTCACACAGGGTTAGTCAGGAGTCCTATCTGACAATAGCTGGCACCTTCAGGTTTCATGGGGACAACCAATATCAATTTCACAAACAAAAACAAATTTCTGGAAAAAATCAGCAAGTCTGGCAGCATCTTGTGGAGCGAAAGCAGAGTTAACATTTCGGGTCTTCAAAACTGATGGTAATATAAGGAAAGGTTGGTATTTATGCAGAAGGTGGGGTGGGGGGAGGGTGGTGGAGGAGTAAACACTAGGTAGATAGAGCCCAAACAGAGTCAAAAAAAGAGAGTTGGACAGACAAAGCAGTGAGTAAAGGTCAGCTCGGGAGAATGAATAGCTTCTGATGGGGACTACCCGTAGCTGACAATGAGTTGTGTGTGGTAGCAGCCCCATGTGATGACAGGAGCTGCTGTGTGGGATTGGCTTAAGGACGTGACAGAAGGTGCTCAAACCCACTAACTCCCACAGTTAGCTTGTTTATACATCCTCACACCCCGCTTCCTGTAAAGATGCTATTCCACTCTCCCAGTCACTCCATCTCAGTTGCATCTGTTCTGATAGTGTCAACTTTGATAAGGGAGCCTCCAATATGTCCACCTCATATTTATCCAAACTAAACTCCATCTGTCCATTGTATTGTGAGGTAACTGTCTGCTGTCCACTACACTACCAATTTTGGTGTGATCTTACTGACCATTCCTCTTATATTCACATCCAAATCATTTATGTAAATGATGAAAAGCAGTTGACCCAGTACCGATCCTTCTGGCAAACCGCTGAACATAGGCCTCCAGTCTGAAAAACAAACCTCTACCACCACCCGCTGCCTCTCACCTTCAAGCCAATTTTGTATCCAAATAGCTAACTCTCCCTTGATTCCATGTGATCTAACCTTACTAAAGTCTACCATGCAGAACCTTGTTGAAGACCTTGCTGAAGTCCATATAGACAACCTCCACAGCTCTGCCCTCATCAATCTTCTTTGTCACCTCTTCAGAAAGCTCAATCAAGTTGGTGAGGCATGATTTCCCACACACAAAGCCATGTTGACTGTCCCTAATCAGACCTTGTCTTGCAAAATGCCTATAAATCCCATCCCTCAGAATCCCCTCCAATAACTTAGCCACCACTGATATCAGGCTCACCGGTCTATAGTTCCCTGTTTTTTTCCTAATCACCTTTCTTCAATAATGGCATGACATTTCCACCCTCCAATCTTCCGTCACCATACCCATGGCTATCGATGATACAAATATCTCAACAAGGGGCCCAGCTGAGGAAGTTAGAAAGCCACAAAGAGATCAGTTCCATATTTTACTTCTCTTTCAAGGCATACTGGGGACTCAAGGGTTAAACATTCCCCTACTAAAGAGCCTCACTGCAGTATCAATTGCATGTCTGTCCTCTCACAGAATAGACATCTCAGTAGGGAGGAGGCTGACTGAATCTTAAACAGGGAATCATTGGAGCCACACATGTGGATTCCTCTGCAGCCTCAGGCAAAGGAATTTGTCCTTCCCAGACAAGATTGATAGCCTTGGCCACAATCCTGTTAAACTGCCTCCTGCTCCCATTATCATGCATCCCCTCCATATTATCATAGGCATGTGAATCCCCCATTGAGAACAGGAAAAACCCTTCTGTTTTAATCTCTTCCCATCAACACATGATTATGGACAATACGATAATCAGTCCCTGTAATCCATTCACTCGTTATAACAGGACATTGGCATTCACTGGGCCTTGTAAGATTGTAATTGCACATCTTAAACAATGTAATGACAATCAACCATGTGAGTTATAAACCTTCTGTACTATTCCTATAAGAAGTACTACCTTTGTGCAAAAAGCAGAGATTCACAGAGAACTGTCACCACAAGTAGACGCACGACTACTTTTGGGACACTGAGAATCTCTCGCTGGCTCCCTGATAATAAAGCATCTACCGTTGTACTGAAACTTATGTCGTCTGGATTTGTGGAACAAAATATTCATCAACTCAGGAATCCCTAGCTTCCCACAGAGCTCTTGAGTATACCTGATCAGATTCCAGAAATTTTTCCACCTTTACTGGATTTACAATGTTCAGCGCCTCCTCCTGTGTAAGATGGACAGTTTTCAAGGTATGAGCTGAAAATGTGTTGCTGGAAAAGCGCAGCAGGTCAGGCAGCATCCAAGGAACAGGAGAATCGATGTTTTGGGCATAAGCCCTTCTTCAGGAATGAGGAAAGTGTGTCCAGCAGGCTAAGTTAAAAGGCAGGGAGGAGGGACTTGGGGAAGGGGCGTTGGAATTGCGATAGGTGGAGGGAGGTCAAGGTGAGGGTGATAGGCCGGAGTGGGGTGGGGGCGGAGAAGTCAAGAAGAAGATTGCAGGTTAGGAAGGCAGTGCTGAGTTCGAGGGATTTGACTGAGACAAGGTGGTGGGGAGGGGAAATGAGGAAACTGAAGAAATTGGAGTTCATCCCTTGTGGTTGGAGGGTTCCCAGGCGGAAGATGAGGTGCTCTTCCTCCAACCGTCATGTTGCCATGGTCTGGCGATGGAGGAGGATTTGACTGAGACAAGGTGGGGGGAGGGGGAATTTGACTGAGACAAGGTGGGGGGAGGGGTATAACTCAAGGTATAACTATTTATTTCTCCAAGTGCTCTAGCTTCCACATCCTTCTGCACAGATTCATATCGACCTGCTTCAAATGGAGCAGCAGAGTGAACAGCAGAAATTATTGTGTGCTTTTGTTAAACAAATACCAGCTACAAACTGGAAGAAATGTAATTGAATTAGAACCTGGGGAATTTTTGTATATTTATTGTAACACGCCTCACACTACTATCAGCAGAATAGCAGCTGAGTTATTACTTGAAAAGCAGTGTTGAAGAGGGTTTTTATCAATTCCTGAAGAAGGGCTTATGCCCGAAACGTCGATTCTCCTGTTCCCTGAATGCTGCCTGACCTGCTGCGCTTTTCCAGCAACACATTTCCAGCTCTGATCTCCAGCATCTGCAGACCTCACTTTCTCCTCAAAGATTTTATCAATTAAGCCACGTTTAGCACAAATAATGGATGAAAGTCATTTGACACTGAAAAAGAGTAGAGTGAGAAAAAGAAGTATGAAATTGCACCCAAAGATCAAGATGGAGGAACATCGTGGTAAGTGGTGGATGTGACTACCAAGAGCAGTCATGAAATTTCTTATCCTTGCACATGCTTAACATTCTGGATGCCCACTCAAAGTGACTGGATGTGCATCGAGGTCACTCGTCAAACATGGGATAGGTAAACCGCATGCATCTTTTGCAATATGCAAACTCCTGGAAGTGTTGATCATCGATAACAGGCAATTGTTTACCAACAAGGAATTTGAGCATTTCCTAAAGTTGAATAAGGACAGCTCCATGCCGTCCATCATCGAATGGTCTGGCAGATAGAGCTGTCCATACTTTGAAGACAGGCTTAAAGAAACAGCCTATGGTTTCATTACAAACATGGAAAATAGGTGCAGAAATAGGCCCTTCAGCCCTTCTAACCTGCCCCACCATTCAATATGATCATGGCTGATCATGCAATCTCAGTATTCCATTCCCACCCTCTCTCCATACCCCTTGATCCCTTTAGATGCAAGGGTCACATTCAGCTTCCTCTTGAATATGTCTAATGAACTGGCCCCAGCAGCTTCCTATGGAAGAGAATTCCACAGGTTCACAACTCTCTGAGTGAAGAAAACCTCTTCTCAGTCCTCAATGGCTTACCCCTTATTCTTGGACTGTGACACCCCAGTTCTGGACTACCCCAACATTGGGAGCATTAATCCGGCCTCTGGCCTGTCCAGTCCTCTCAGGATTTTGTATGTTTCGGTGAAATTACCCCCTCATTCTTCTAAATTCCAGTGAGTACAAACCCAATCAATCCAGTCTTTCCTCATATGTACGTCCTACCACCCCAGTCTGTTGAACCTTCGGTGAAATTACCCCCTCATTCTTCTAAATTCCAGTGAGTACAAACCCAATCGATCCAGTCTTTCCTCATATGTACGTCCTACCACCCCAGTCTGTTGAACCTTCGCTGGATTCCCTCAACAACAAGAATGTCCTTCTTCAGACCAGGAGACCAAAACTGCCCACAAAACTAAAGGTGTGGCCTCAGCAAGGCCCTGTATAACTGCAGCAAGACAAACTTACTCTGATACTCAAATCCTCTCATTATGAAGGCCAGCATGCCATTAGCTTTCCTCACTGCCTCCTGCTCCTGCATGCCAACCTTCAGTGACTGTTCCACCACGACACCCAGCTCTCGTTGCACCTCACCTTTTCCTAAACTCCCACCATTCAGATAATAATCTGCCTTTCTGTTTTTGTGACCAAAGTGGATAACCTCACATTTATCCACATTTTTTGCATTTGCCAAGAATTTGCCCACTCAGCCAGTCTGATCAGGTCACCTTGCAGCCTCGTGCCATCCTCCTCACAGCACACACTGCAGCCCCCAGCTGGGGTGTGAAACTAGATACTAAACCGACCCGGTTCCTGTTTGATTGTAGGACGACCCATCACGCAACTACAAGGATAGCTCCAGCAGAGTTGCTAATGGAGAGAAAAATCTGCACCAGCTTAAATCTGACCTTCCCAGACCTGAAGGTGAGGGTGAAATGGCAGTAGGAACGCCAATGCTAGACACAAGATTCTGCTCAGCGAAACAGACAGTTTACTTCGGGGGTCAAAGTTTGGTGTAGGACCCACAGCAATAACCGTGCTTGGGTAAGAGACAAGGTCAATATGAGGTCCAGCGATGTATAAAGTTCAGGGAGATGTGTCGGTCCTGAAGAAGAACGTCGACCATATGAAATTGTAAACTCACAAACAGTGAGGGAGCAACACCCTCCCAGCTCCTCAACAGCCTTTCTGACGGTTCCACAATCCATGGGTTCTCCCTCTCCACCAAGTGTTGAAGATCCCTCCGATTCTTAGATGGACACAGCGGATGTCACCATCTCAATGCCTTTGCTGTCTGAAGAAGAGAATGAATTTCTTCTGTTGCGGGCGCAAGAGGTGAGCTACTGTGCATTTCCTGCTGACTGTGTACGAGGTAAAGTTAAAGGAATCTGACTGAAGTTAAACCCCTCAAACATCCCCTCCACCCTCAAGAGAAGTTACAAAAAAAAAATGCCCTTTGTCCTCGGACTCTGAGGGGGAGGCTTGTAGTGATTGTCGTGAGGTCAGCCAGGTAGCCCCTCATAGAATGTGTTCCCTGATTGGGGCTGTTAATCTGGTTCCATCAGGGAGCCCATGCTGACATTTAAGAACAGGAGTGTCAGACATCCTGTTCACGCTGAGAGGAGGCTCTGAGGGAGCTGGATCAGTGTCGAGGACTCCTCACATGTAAATTAAAGGAATTATTTTGGTAACACCTTTGAATGTCAAGAGGCAGTGGTTAGAGTGTTCCTTATTGGAGATGGCCATTGCCTGATAGTTGTGTGGCATGAATGTTACTTGCCACTTTTCAGCCCAAGCCTGGATATTGACCAGATCCTGTTGCAATTGACCATGGAATGCTTCAGTATCTGAGGAGTCGCGAATGTTGCTGAACATTGTGTAGTCATTGGCAAACAACTCCATTTCAGATCTTATGATGGAGGGATGGTCATAGATGAAGCAGCTGAGAATGGTTGGGCCGAGGACACTGCCCTGAGGAACTATTGCAGAGATACCCTGGGGCTGAGATGACTGACCAACAGCCAGGACCATCTTCCTATATGCAAGATATTAATTCAACCAGCGAAGAGTTTGCCTCCGATATCCATTGACACCAGTTTTACCAGGATTACTGGAACCCACACTCAGTCAAATTTGCTGTTGATTCAAGGCCACTTCCACATCACCTCTGGAATTTAGCTTAAATGTGTTAATGAGTTCCCTCCCAGTTTTCATTCAAACCATGGCTCTCAGTTTCCTATCTTCACTCTTACAAGCCTGCATTCACATCCAGTCCTTTAACTTTAAATGGGTTGTCCTGGTCTTTAATTTTCTTATTGCTCTCTTCCTACCTATTCCTGAACCTTATAGCAGCTCGACAACTCACAATTCCTAACTCGTCTGTTCTGCTTTCTGTCCTCCAACCTACCAATAGCAAACATGTTGCCGAGGTAGAATCTCTGGAATACTCCTCATAAACCCTCTACCTTTCCTCTCTTTAAGAGCCTCCCTAAAAACTCCCCTTCACCATTAAATTCCTGCTTTGCTGTTTCTGCTCCACTGGAGTTGAATTGAATTAGCTTTATTAACATGTGTACTCAAATGAGGACATTGAAAAGTGGATAAGTCGCAACTCTTAGGTACAAACGTACCGAGCTACAGCTTCTTCAGTTCAAGATTCATTACCCTGTTACAATGACACCAACACATGGCGCCATCTTAAGGACAGACGACTGAGGTACAATCATTAGTTACAGAATAGAGAAATGAAGAAAGAAAGTTACATTACAGCTACATATTATATCACCATAGGTCAGAAAAACAGAAGCAATATTAAAAAGACAAACATCACAGTCTCTTTCCAAGGGCTCTCCGCCGGTCACAGCTGTCTCCCTTTCGGCACCAGGCCACTGGTCACTGCTATCCCTCTTTCGGCACCAGGCCGCTGGTCACTGCTATCCCCCTTTCTGCATTTGGCCGCTGGTCACTGCTGAACCCTTTCTGCACCGGGCCACTGGTCACTGCTGTCCCGTGTCTGCACCAGGCCACTGGTCACTGTTGACCCCCTTTCTGCTCCAGGCCGCTGGTCACTGCTGTCCCCCTTTCTGCTCCAGGCCGCTGGTCACTGCTGTCCCCTTTCTGCACCAAGCCGCTGGTCACTGCTGTCCCCCTTTCTGCTCCAGGCCGCTGGTCACTGCTGTCCCCTTTCTGCACCAGGCCGCTGGTCACTGCTGTCCCCCTTTCTGCACCTGGCCGTTGGTCACTGCTGTCCGCTTTCTGCACCAGGCCGTTGGTCACTGCTGACCCCCTTTCTGCACTAGGCCGCTAGTCACTGCTGTCCCCTTTGTGCACCAGGCCACTGGTCACTACTGTCTACCTTTCTGCATCAGGCCGCTGGTCACTGCTGACACCCTTTCTGCACCAGGCCGCTGGTCACTGCTGTCCCCTTTGTGCACCAGGCCACTGGTCACTACTGTCTACCTTTCTGCATCAGGCCGCTGGTCACTGCTGCACCCTTTGTGCACCAGGCCGCTGGTCACTGCTGACCCACTTTCTGCCCCAGGCCGCTGGTCACTGCTGTCCCCTTTCTGCACCAGTCCGCTGGTCACTGCTGACCACCTTTCTGCACCAGGCCGCTGGTCACTGCTGACCCCCTTTCTGCACCAGGCCACTGGTCACTGCTGACCACCTTTCTGCACCAGTCCGCTGGTCACTGCGGACCCCCTTTCTGCACGAGGCCGCTGGTCACTGCTGACCCCCTTTCTGCACCAGGCCGCTGGTCACTCCTGTCCCCCTTTCTGCACTAGGCCCCGCTGGTCACTGCTGTCCCCTTTCTGCACCAGGCCCCGCTGGTTACTGCTGTCCCCTTTCTGCACCAGGCCGCTGGTCACTGCTATCCCCTTTCTGCACCAGGCCACTGGTCACTACTGTCTGCCTTTCTGCATCAGACCACTGGTCACTGCTGTCCCCTTTCTGCACCAGGCCGCTGGTCACTGCTGTCCCCTTTCTGCACCAGGCCGCTGGTCACTGCTGTCCCCTTTCTGCTCCAGGCCGATGGTCACTGCTGTCCCCCTTTCTGCATCAGGCTGCTGGTCACTGCTGTCCCCTTCTGCTCCAGGCTGGTGGTCACTGCTGTCCCCTCTCTGCTCCAGACTGGTGGTCACTGCTGTCCCCTTTCTGCACCAGGCCGATGGTCACTGCTATCCCCTTTCTGCACCAGGCCCCGCTGGTTACTGCTGCGCTATTTCTGCAGCAGGCCGCTGGTCACTGCTGTCCCCCTATCTGCCCCAGGCCGCTGGTCACTACTGTCCACCTTTCTGCATCAGGCCGCTGGTCAGTGCTGCCCCCTTTCGGCACCAGGCCACTGGTCACTGCTGTCCCCCTTTCTGCACCTGGTCGCTGGACACTGCTGCCCCCTTTCTGCACCAGGCCACTGGTCACTGCTGTCCTCCTTTCTGCATCAGGCCGCTGGTCACTGCTGACCCCCTTTCTGCACCAGGCTACTGGTCACTACTGTCTACCTCTCTGCATCAGGCCGCTGGTCACTGCTGTCCCCTTTCTGCACCAGGCCGATGGTCACTGCTGTCCCCTTTCTGCACCAGGCCGCTGGTCACTGCTGTCCTCTTTCTGCACCAGGCCGCTGGTCACTGCTGTCCCCTTTCTGCTCCCAGGCCGCTGGTCACTGCTGTCCCCTTTCTGCACAGGCCGCTGGTCACTGCTGTCCCCTTTCTGCTCCAGGCCGCTGGTCACTGCTGACCCCTTTCTGCTCCAGGCTGGTGGTCACTGCTGTCCCCTTTCTGCTCCAGGCCAGTAGTCACTGCTGACCCCTTTCTGCACCAGGCCACTGGTCACTGCTGTCTCCCTTTCTGCTCCAGGCCGCTGGTCACTGCTGTCCCGTGTCTGCACCAGGCCGCTGGTCACTGCTGTCCCATGTCTGCACCAGGCCGCTGGTCACTGCTGGCCCCCCTTCTGCACCAGGCCACTGGTCACTGCTGACCCCCTTTCTGCTCCAGGCCGCTGGTCACTGCTGACCCGTGTCTGCACCAGGCCGCAGGTCACTGCTGACCCCCTTTCTGCTCCAGGCCGCTGATCACTGCTGTCCCCTTTCTGCACCAGGCCGCTGGTCACTGCTGCCCCGTGTCTGCACCAGGCCGCTGGTCACTGCTGTCTCATTTCTGCATGAGGCCGATGGTCACTCCTGACCCCGTTTCTGCACGAGGCCACTGGTCACTGCTGTCCCCTTTCTGCACCAGGCCACTGGCCACTGCTGCCCCCTTTCTGCACCAGGCCACTGGTCACTGCTGTCCCCTTTCTGCACCAGGCCGCTGGTCACTGCTGTCCCCTCTCTGCTCCAGGCCGGTAGTCACTGCTGACCCCTTTCTGCACCAGGCCACTGGTCACTGCTGTCTCCCTTTCTGCTCCAGGCCGGAAGTCACTGCTGACCCCTTTCTGCAACAGGCCACTGGTCACTGCTGTCTCCCATTCTGCTCCTGGCCGCTGGGCACTGCTGTCCTGTGTCTGCACCAGGCCGCTGGTCACTGCTGTCCCGTGTCTGCACCAGGCCACTGGTCACTACTGTCTACCTTTCTGCATCAGGCCGCTGGACACTGCTGACCCCCTTTCTGCACCAGGCCGCTGGTCACTGCTGTCCCCCTTTCTGCACCAGGCCGCTGGTCACTGCTGACCCACTTTCTGCACCAGGCCGCTGGTCACTGCTGTCCCCTTCCGGCACCAGACCGCTGGTCCCTGCTGCCCCCTTCCTGCACCAAGCCGCTGGTCACTGCTGTCCCCCTTTCTGCACAAGGCTGGTGGTCACTGCTGACCCCTTACTGCACTAGGCCACTGGTCACTGCTGCCCCCTTTCTGCACCAGGCCGCTGGTCACTGCTGCCCCCTTTCTGCACCAAGCCGCTGGTCACTGCTGTCCCCTATCTGCTACAAGGCTGGTGGTCACTGCTGACCCCTTACTGCACTAGGCCACTGGTCACTGCTGCCCCCTTTCTGCACCAAGCCGCTGGTCACTGCTGTCCCCATTTCTGCACAAGGCTGGTGGTCACTGCTGACCCCTTACTGCAC
>NC_057735.1:42246885-42250765 GCF_004010195.1 Chiloscyllium plagiosum | reverse complement strand
CCCCCTTTCTGCACTAGGCCCCGCTGGTCACTGCTGTCCCCTTTCTGCACCAGGCCACTGGTCACTACTGTCTACCTTTCTGCATCAGGCCGCTGGACACTGCTGTCCCCTTTGTGCACCAGGCCGATGGTCACTCCTGACCCCCTTTCTGCACGAGGCCGCTGGTCACTGATGTCCCCTTTTCTGCACCAGGCCGCTGGTCACTGCTGTCCCCATTCTGCACCAGGCCGCTGGTCACTGCTGTCCCCTTTTCTGTATCAGGTCGCTGGTCACTGCTGACCCCCTTTCTGCACGAGGCCGCTGGTCACGGCTGTCCCCCTTTCTGCACCACGCCGCTGGTCACTGCTGACCCACTTTCTGCACCAGGCCGCTGGTCACTGCTGTGCCCCTTTCTGCACCAGGCCGCTGGTCACTGCTGACCCACATTCTGCACCAGGCCGCTGGTCACTGCTGTCCCCTTCCTGCACCAGACCGCTGGTCACTGCTGCCCCTTTCCTGCACCAAGCCGCTGGTCACTGCTGTCCCCCTTTCTGCACCAGGCTGGTGGTCACTGCTGACCCCTTACTGCACCAGGCCCCTGGTCACTGCTGTCCGCTTTCTGCACAAGGCTGGTGGTCACTGCTGACCCCTTTCTGCACCAGGCCGCTGGTCACTGCTGACCACTTTCTGCACCAGGCCGCTGGTCACTGCTGACCCACTTTCTGCACCAGACCGCTGGTCACTGCTGCCCCCTTCCTGCACCAAGCTGCTGGTCACTGCTGTCCGCCTTTCTGCACAAGGCTGGTGGTCACTGCTGACCCCTTACTGCACTAGGCCACTGGTCACTGCTGCCCCCTTTCTGCACCAAGCCGCTGGTCACTGCTGTCCCCTATCTGCTCCAGGCTGGTGGTCAATGCTGACCCCTTACTGCACTAGGCCACTGGTCACTGCTGCCCCCTTTCTGCTCCAAGCCGCTGGTCACTGCTGTCCCCTATCTGCTCCAGGCCACTGACCACTGCTGTCTCCCCTTCTGCACCAGGCCGCTGGTCACTACTGTCCCCTTTCTGTACCAGGCCGATGGTCACTGCAGTTCCCCTTTCTGCACCAGGCCACTGGTCACTGCTGCCCCCTTTCTGCACCAGGCCGCTGGTCACTACTGTCCCCTTTCTGTATCAGGCCGATGGTCACTGCAGTTCCCCTTTCTGCACCAGGCCACTGGTCACTGCTGTCCCCTTTCTGCTCCAGGCCGCTGGTCACCGCTGTCCCCCTTTCTGCACTAGGCCCCGCTGGTCACTGCTGTCCCCTTTCTGCACCAGGCCACTGGTCACTACTGTCTACCTTTCTGCATCAGGCCGCTGGACACTGCTGTCTCCTTTGTGCACCAGGCCGATGGTCACTCCTGACCCCCTTTCTGCACGAGTCCGCTGGTCACTGCTGTCCCCTTTTCTGCACCAGGCCGCTGGTCACTGCTGTCCCCTTTCTGCACCAGGCCGCTGGTCAATGCTGACCCCCTTTCTGCACGAGGCCGCTGGTCACTGCTGTCCCCCTTTCTGCACCACGCCGCTGGTCACTGCTGTCCCCCTTCCTGCACCAGGCCGCTGGTCACTGCTGTCCTCCTTTCTGCACCAGGCCTCTGGTCACTGCTGACCCACTTTCTGCACCAGGCCACTGGTCACTGCTGTCCCCTTCCTGCACCAGACCGCTGGTCACTGCTGCCCCCTTCCGGCACCAAGCCGCTGGTCACTGCTGTCCCCCTTTCTGCACAAGGCTGGTGGTCACTGCTGACCCCTTACTGCACCAGGCCGCTGGTCACTGCTGTCCGCTTCCTGCACAAGGCTGGTGGTCACTGCTGACCCCTTTCTGCACCAGGCCGCTGGTCACTGCTGACCCACTTTCTGCACCAGGCCGCTGGTCACTGCTGTCCCCTTTCTGCTCCAGGCTGGTGGTCACTGCTGTCCCCTTTCTGCTCCAGGCTGGTGGTCACTGCTGTCCCCTTTCTGCTCCAGGCTGGTGGTCACTGCTGTCCCCTTTCTGCTCCAGGCTGGTGGTCACTGCTGTCCCCTTTCTGCTCCAGGCTGGTGGTCACTGCTGTCCCCTTTCTGCTCCAGGCTGGTGGTCACTGCTGTCCCCTTTCTGCTCCAGGCTGGTGGTCACTGCTGTCCCCTTTCTGCTCCAGGCCGCTGGTCACTGCTGACCCCTTTCTGCACCAGGCCACTGCTCACTGCTGTCTCCCTTTCTGCTCCAGGCCGCTGGTCACTACTGTCCCGTGACTGCACCAGGCCGCTGGTCACTGCTGTCCCCCTTTCTGCACCGCGTCGCTGGTCACTGCTGACCCACTTTCTGCACCAGGCCGCTGGTCACTGCTGTCCCCTTCCTGCACCAGGCCGCTGGTCACTGCTGTCTGCTTTCTGTACCAGACCGCTGGTCACTGCTGCTCCCTTTCTGCACCAAGCCGCTGGTCACTGCTGTCCCCCTTTCTGCACAAGGCTGGTGGTCACTGCTGACCCCTTACTGCACTAGGCCACTGGTCACTGCTGCCCCCTTTCTGCACCAGGCCGCTGGTCACTGCTGACCACTTTCTGCACCAAGCCGCTGGTCACTGCTATCCCCTATCTGCTCCAAGCTGGTGGTCACTGCTGACCCCTTACTGCACTAGGCCACTGGTCACTGCTGTCCCCCTTTCTGCACAAGGCTGGTGGTCACTGCTGACCCCTTACTGCACTAGGCCACTGGTCACTGCTGCCCCCTTTCTGCACCAGGCCGCTCGTCACTGCTGCCCCCTTTCTGCACCAAGCCGCTGGTCACTGCTATCCCCACCTGCTCCAGGCCACTGATCACTGCTGTCTCCCTTTCTGCACCAGGCCGCTGGTCACTACTGTCCCCTTTCTGTACCAGGCCGCTGGTCAATGCTGTCCCCTATCTGCTCCAGGCCACTGGTCACTGCTGCCCCCTTTCTGCACCAAGCCGCTGGTCACTGCTATCCCCACCTGCTCCAGGCCACTGATCACTGCTGTCTCCCTTTCTGCACCAGGCCGCTGGTCACTACTGTCCCCTTTCTGTACCAGGCCGATGGTCACTGCTGTCCCCTATCTGCTCCAGGCCACTGATCACTGCTGTCTCCCTTTCTGCACCAGGCCGCTGGTCACTACTGTCCCCTTTCTGTACCAGGCCGATGGTCACTGCTGTCCCCTATCTGCTCCAGGCCACTGATCACTGCTGTCTCCCTTTCTGCACCAGGCCGCTGGTCACTGCTGTCCCCTTCCTGCACCAGGCCGCTGGTCACTGCTGTCCCCTTCCTGCACCAGGCCGCTGGTCACTGCTGTCCGCTTTCTGCACCAGACCGCTGGTCACTGCTGCCCCCTTCCTGCACCAAGCCGCTGGTCACTGCTATCCCCTATCTGCTCCAAGCTGGTGGTCACTGCTGACCCCTTACTGCACTAGGCCACTGGTCACTGCTGCCCCCTTTCTGCACCAAGCCGCTGGTCACTGCTATCCCCTATCTGCTCCAAGCTGGTGGTCACTGCTGACCCCTTACTGCACTAGGCCACTGGTCACTGCTGCCCCCTTTCTGCACCAAGCCGCTGGTCACTGCTATCCCCTATCTGCTCCAAGCTGGTGGTCACTGCTGACCCCTTACTGCACTAGGCCACTGGTCACTGCTGCCCCCTTTCTGCACCAAGCCGCTGGTCACTGCTGTCCCCCTTTCTGCACAAGGCTGGTGGTCACTGCTGACCCCTTACTGCACTAGGCCACTGGTCACTGCTGCCCCCTTTCTGCACCAAGCCGCTGGTCACTGCTGTCCCCCTTTCTGCACAAGGCTGGTGGTCACTGCTGACCCCTTACTGCACTAGGCCACTGGTCACTGCTGCCCCCTTTCTGCACCAAGCCGCTGGTCACTGCT
>NC_057735.1:42242544-42245069 GCF_004010195.1 Chiloscyllium plagiosum | reverse complement strand
GCCGCTGGTCACTGCTGTCCCCCTTTCTGCACCAGGCTGGTGGTCAGTGCTGACCCCTTACTGCACCAGGCCCCTGGTCACTGCTGTCCGCTTTCTGCACAAGGCTGGTGGTCACTGCTGACCCCTTTCTGCACCAGGCCGCTGGTCACTCCTGACCACTTTCTGCACCAGGCCGCTGGTCACTGCTGACCCACTTTCTGCACCAGACCGCTGGTCACTGCTGCCCCCTTCCTGCACCAAGCTGCTGGTCACTGCTGTCCCCCTTTCTGCACAAGGCTGGTGGTCACTGCTGACCCCTTACTGCACTAGGCCACTGGTCACTGCTGCCCCCTTTCTGCACCAAGCCGCTGGTCACTGCTGTCTCCCCTTCTGCACCAGGCCGCTGGTCACTACTGTCCCCTTTCTGTACCAGGCCGATTGTCACTGCTGTCCCCTATCTGCTCCAGGCCACTGGTCACTGCTGCCCCCTTTCTGCACCAAGCCGCTGGTCACTGCTGTCCCCTATCTGCTCCAGGCCACTGGTCACTGCTGCCTCCTTTCTGCACCAGGCCACTGGTCACTGCTGTCTCCCTTTCTGCTCCAGGCCAGTAGTCACTGCTGACCCCTTCCTGCAACAGGCCACTGGTCACTGCTGTCTCCCTTTCTGCTCCTGGCCGCTGGGCACTGCTGTCCTGTGTCTGCACCAGGCCACTGGTCACTGCTGTCCCGTGTCTGCACCAAGCCACTGGTCACTGCTGCCCCCTTTCTGCACCAGGCCGCTGGTCACTACTGTCCCCTTTCTGTACCAGGCCGATGGTCACTGCAGTTCCCCTTTCTGCACCTGGCCGCTGGTCACTGCTGCCCCCTTTCTGCATCAGGCCACTGGTCACTGCTGTCCCCTTTCTGCTCCAGGCCGCTGGTCCCAGCTGTCACCTTTCTGCACTAGGCCCCGCTGGTCAGTGCTGTCCCCTTTCTGCACCAGGCCACTGGTCACTACTGTCTACCTTTCTGCATCAGGCCGCTGGACACTGCTGACCCCCTTTCTGCACCAGGCCACTGGTCACTGCTGTCCCCCTTTCTGCACCACGCCGCTGGTCACTTCTGACCCACTTTCTGCACCAGGCCGCTGGTCACTGCTGTCCCCCTTTCTGCACCAGGCCGCTGGTCACTGCTGACCCACTTTCTGCACCAGGCCGCTGGTCACTGCTGTCCCCTTCCTGCACCAGGCCGCTGGTCACTGCTGTCTGCTTTCTGCACCAGACCGCTGGTCACTGCTGCCCACTTTCTGCACCAAGCCGCAGGTCACTGCTGTCCAACTTTCTGCACAAGGCTGGTGGTCACTGCTGACCCCTTACTGCACTAGGCCACTGGTCACTGCTGCCCCCTTTCTGCACCAAGCCGCTGGTCACTGCCGTCCCCTATCTGCTCCAGGCTGGTGGTCACTGCTGTCCCCTTTCTGCTCCAGGCCGCTGGTCACTGCTGACCCGTGTCTGCACCAGGCCGCAGGTCACTGCTGACCCCCTTTCTGCTCCAGGCCGCTGATCACTGCTGACCCCTTTCTGCACCAGGCCACTGGTCACTGCTGTCTCCCTTTCTGCTCCAGGCCGCTGGTCACTACTGTCCCGTGTCTGCACCAGGCCGCTGGTCACTGCTGTCCCATTTCTGCACCAGGCCGCTGGTCACTGCTGTCCCCCTTTCTGCACTAGGCCCCGCTGGTCACTGCTGTCCCCTTTCTGCACCAGGCCGCTGGTCACTGCTGTCCCCTCTCTGCTCCAGGCCGGTAGTCACTGCTGACCCCTTTCTGCACCAGGCCACTGGTCACTGCTGTCTCCCTTTCTGCTCCAGGCCGGTGGTCACTGCTGACCCCTTTCTGCACCAGGCCACTGGTCACTGCTGTCTCCGTTTCTGCTCCAGGCCGCTGGGCACTGCTGTCCTGTGTCTGCACCAGGCCGCTGGTCACTGCTGTCCCGTGTCTGCACCAGGCCACTGGTCACTGCTGTCTCCTTTCTGCACCAGGACGCTGGTCACTGCTATCCACTTTCTGCATCAGGCCACTGGTCACTGCTGTCCCCTTTCTGCTCCAGGCCGCTGGTCACTGCTGTCCCCCTTTCTGCACTAGGCCCCGCTGGTCACTGCTGTCCCGTGTCTGCACCAGGCCACTGGTCACTGCTGCCCCCTTTCTGCACCAGGCCGCTGGTCACTGCTGTCCCCCTTTCTGCACCAGGCCGCTGGTCACTGCTGACACACTTTCTGCACCAGGCTGCTGGTCACTGCTGTCCCCTTCCTGCACCAGACCGCTGGTCACTGCTGCCCCCTTCCTGCACCAAGCCGCTGGTCACTGCTGTCCCCCTTTCTGCACAAGGCTGGTGGTCACTGCTGACCCCTTACTGCATCAGGCCGCTGGTCACTGCTGTCCGCTTTCTGCACAAGGCTGGTGGTCACTGCTGACCCCTTTCTGCACCAGGCCGCTGGTCACTGCTGACCCACTTTCTGCACCAGGCCGCTGGTCACTGCTGTCCGCTTTCTGCACCAGACCGCTGGTCACT
>NC_057735.1:42212378-42242044 GCF_004010195.1 Chiloscyllium plagiosum | reverse complement strand
GCCAAAAGAGCTGAATTCCAGAGGGGAGGGGAGCGTCCTGGACAGCAAGGCTGTACTCGACTGAGTGTGGCATCAAGGATCCCGAGCAAAACTGGAATCAAAGGATAGTGGGACAAACGGTTCACTGTATGGAGTCATACCTGACACATAGGAAGATGGCTGTTGTTGGAGGTCAGTCATGTCAGCTCCAGGACAGCTTTGCAGAAGTTACTCAGGGTAGTGACCAGGACCCAACCATCTTCAGCTGCTTCATCAATAACCTTCCTTCCATCATAAGGTCAGAAGTAGGGATATTCATTCATGATTGCACAATATTCATCACCATTTATGTCTCCTCACACACTGAAGCAGTTCATGTTCCAATGTTGAGAATGTGGTACTGGAAAAGCACAGTAGGTCAGGCAGCATCCGAGGAGCAGGAGAATCGATGTTTCAGGCATGAGCTGATTCCTGATGAGGGGTTTATGCCTGAAACGTCGATTTACCTATTCCTCGGATGCTGTGTGACCTGCTGTGCTTTTCCAGTGCCACACTCTCGACTCTGATCTCTGCAGTCCTCACTTTGTCCACGTTCCAATGTAAAATGTTCTGAACAATATCCAGGCTTGTGCTGATGTGTGGTAAGTAACATTCATGCTACACAAATGCCAGGCAATGATCATCCCACAAGCACTTATACTTGGAGCAACCTGTGCCTCATCTGCAACTCACAAAGGAGCTGTACACAGAGCCCAGGAGTTATTGCAACCAGACTCACAAAGTCAGAGCAGGGTGAGCATCCTGCACTCTATGATCATAATAGTGACCATGACCCTGAATTTGATTGCATTGAGATCTTTCCAGGGTGCAGTAGACCCCGTCTGTAGCATTGCCTTCTGCATCATCCACTGCAGTCCAGGAGAGGTGAAGTGCAGTCTTAACACCAGGAGGGTGCAGTTAGTTGTGGTTTCCTGATCAGTGAGAAGCAGGAGGCCTGGGCAATGCCTTTGCCAAGATAAGGAGTTTCCCCAAGATGGAGGTTACCAACTGCGACTTTGTGAGAATCACATCGAAAATTGCAACCACAACAGTTGGTGTCAAACCTGAGGGTGGGCTGATGGGTGAAAGGCTTACCCAAGTTTTATACCTGCTCATAGCCCTGCTCTGTAACCCAACCACATGTCAACAGCATCTGTACATTGGGAGTCATACTGACTTTTTTTAATTTTAAAAATGTGCTTTAGTCGTAAAAGTATATATATGTACATTGTCACTCACGCAGTTCGATTTTGTACAGTAGCAGATGAGGAAATAAATAAAAATTAGAGTTTGACTATCCAACAAACAAATCCAAGGCATTTACTATTTGTACAAGACTATATTTACATACACTGAGGTACTGGGAGGGTAGGATAAGTGAACAGACTCCCATATAACTTCGGCAGCACGACTTTAGACAGTGGTCTGTCCCCACTGTGTCTTGGCAGCAGTTGCCCCAACCTTTAGTGTGTCCTCAGCATATAGTCCTAGACCTTGGAATGTGCCAGTCTGCAACACTTGGTCAGGGTCAACTCCTTGCTCTGGAAAACCAACAAGTTTCGGGCAAACCAAATAGCAGATAAGTAGAGCTCTGAAGCAGAGGCCATCCATGCTAAATTGTTCTGAGCAGTCCTCCAGCACTAATGGTGACTTTTAGATTACTTACAGTGTGGAAACAGGCCCTTCGGCTCAACAAGTCCACACCAACCCTCCAAAGAGCAACCCACCCAGACCTATTCCCATACATTTACCCCTTCATCTAACACTATGGGCAATTTAGCATGGCCAATTCACCTAACCTACACATTTTTTGGATTGTGGGAGGAAACCAGAGCACTCAGAGGAAACCCACGCAGACACGGGGAGAACTCCACACAGACAGTTGCCTGAGGTTGAAATTGAACCCGGGTCTCTGGCGCTGTGAGGTAGCAGTGCTAACCACTGTGCCACCGTACCGCCAGTCTTAACCTTCCATAACCTGACCTTTCATGAGGACCTGGGTTTACCATCAGGTATGCAGTGAGTGGTTCAGGACCAGGAGATGGGAGAGCAGTTAGAATGGAGAAGGCCTTCAGCACATCCACTTGCTGTAAGACTATCCATGATCAGCTTCATTTGTCTATCCTTCCACTGATTGCAATCCTCCCTAATCCTGACTGTACAATAGTCCCACGCCTTGCCATTTCTCTGTGATTCCATCAGCATTCTATGAACACAATGCTGGAATAAAAGCGAACATAAAGCAGCCATTCCAACCCATTCCAACTGCTGTAGAATGGCAGGGATTCATCAGCATCCGACATTACGAGTGGCCGCACACCTTGCAAATCCTTAACCCATTGCCACATGGGGCCTGCGGAGGTACATGAGTTTAGTTGATGGCACCCTGCACTCCCATTACACTGGCCAAGTGAAGTGGCCTCCCTTCCTGCTTCTCCTTGCCGAGACAGAATGCAATGGGAGAATTTTATTTTGAGACTCTATTTTGAAATGTGGGTCCTGAGCCCAATGGTTTTTGCAGACCACCCACTTGTGCAATCTTTCTGGAATTTGCTAATGACCAGACCACATCCGGGAGCACTGTTTACTTAGTTATTGCCCAGCAGGGGGAGCCAATGGGAATGTCTGAGATAATGGATGGCTGGTAACATCACCAGGAGAGTTGGTCCCTGTTGATGCATGTGCAGAACTTTGAGGGTGCTTCAAGATAGAGGTAGCCTATAAACACTTCAATAGAGTGCTGCACCTTGCAGAAGAGGGGGTTGGGTCTGATAATATGTTGTATTTGCTTAACATGAAAGAAAGCACGTAAGACGTGCAACTTGAAATAGTATAAGTAATTGGCAAGAGCGTTATTTCACAGCACGGTATCTCCCAATCCTGAGTAGACTGATCCATCATCTCTTTGTGGCTGTTCAGCAGTGGGTACAGTCATTGAAAAGGGGTAGTTAGCTCAGTTGGCTGGATGTCTGGTTTGAAAGGCAAAGCATGGATTCCATTCCTGCACAAGATGAGGTTACTATAAATGACCCTCCTTCTCAACCTTCCCCCTCACTCGAGGTGTGCAACCACCAGTCATCTCCCTCTAGTGAATCCACGGTGACTTTTCCTTTATGGGGAGTGGTTCTGTTATGGACTGACTTCTAAAGGGGAAAGTTAACAGCAGGAATATTTGCAATCTATTACAGATGAACCACAGAATTTTGAATATACTGTTTTTTTCAAATAAAGGATAGGGATGATTTTTAAGGATCTCAAAGGAATTTAAAATATACTGTGACCAATGTATCATTGTTGTGGGGAATCCTTCTGATCCCTCACAGTTCTGGCCAATGGGAATTGAAAGAGAACTAGAGGACAAACAGGTCAAGGGGATACTTAATGAATGGCAGGACCCTGGGAATGCAACTAGGATCAGAGGTGTGCATGTACATCAATCGCCAAAGGTAGTGGGACAAGTGGATGAAATGATTTAGAATTCAGAGGGGATACCTGCCTTTATTAGCTGAAGCATAGCATTTAAGAGCAGGGAAGTGATGCTGGAACTGTATAAATGATTGATTAGGTCACAGCTAAAGTATTGTGTCCAGTTCTGGACTCCACATTAGAGGAAGGATGTGATTGCACTAGGGACACTGCAAAGGAGGTTTACCTGGATGTTGCCTGGGCTGATCAATGACCAGGTGGAATAGATTTAAAGTGAGGGACAGGGGGCTTCAAAGGGATGTGTGAAAAAATCTGAGGTTGCTGGTTATCTGGTGTTCAGTGCATGTAAGGATGACAGTTTCTGCCTCTACCACCCTTACATGCACTGAATATCAGGTAACCATCACCCTCAGAATTATGTACTCTTGCAATGTCAAAGCATGCAAGGCTATGGGTTAAATGATGAAAAATGTGATTACAGTAGTTAGATCATTGTTTTTGACTAGCTATGGGCTGAAGGGCCATTTTCTGTGCTATACACTGTTATGAATCAATGCTTTTGTTCATTCTGGACCTGACACATCTCATACAATCCTGGCCGGTCTCCACAGTTCTTCTGGCTGTAAACCTCACTATATCTGAAATCTACTGTTCAGGCCTTAGGTTGCTTCCAGACCAATTTGTACATTATCCTGAGCACACCCATCCATGGTGAGAGATTCGGTCAGCAGATCAGGAACAGAGTTTATAACCAGGGATGAAAACTAATGTGCACTTTCAGTTCTGCGTAAGTGGAAGGGTTTAAATGTGTTAAAAGTCAGGCTCAATGGTCTTCCTAATATCTAGTTTGAGGAGGTTTCTATCCAAATAGTGCATTTGGATAAACAGTGCACAAAATGAGAGAGATGGTACAACAGTCGGGATAGTGTTTTGATAGAGCTGGAGATTATGAGGCCATCATCACATTTGGGAGAGTTTGCTGTGTGGAAATTAGTTGCTGTGTTTCCCACATTACTACAGTGGCTATTCTTCAGAAGCTGTAATTGGTTCCAAAGCACTTTGGGGTGTCATGGGGTAATGATAGATGGTGCAAAAATACAAGTCTTTCTTTAAATCTGATGGATAAACTTGAAACAGTGGAGCACACGTCCAGCACTGTGCTGGCAAATCAACCAGAATGACCTTTTTCAATGTATTCTTGCAAAGATCACGAGCAGCATTAGAACATAACAACTAGGAGCAGGGGTAGGCATCTGACCCTTCGAGTTCACTCCGCCATTCAATAAGATCATGGCTGATCATTTCATGGACTCAGATCCACTTACCCGCACACTCACCATAACACTTAATTCCTTTATTGTTAAAAAAACAACTTCAGCTTTAAAAACATATACTGAACGATTTCACTGGGCAGGGAATTCTATAGATTAACAACCCTCTGGGTGAAGAAATTCCTCCTCAATTCAGTCCTAAGTCTGCTCCCTCTAATCTTGAGGCTGTGCCCCTCTTGTCCTAGCTTCACCTGCCAATGGATACATCCTCTCTAATTCTAGCTTATCTATTCACTTCATAATTTTGCATGTTTCTATAAGATCCTCCCTCATTCTTCTAAGTTCCAATGAATATAATCCCAATCTACTCAGTCTGCCATCATAAACCAATCCCCTCGACTCCAGAATCAACCTCGTGAACCCCCTCTTCACCCCCTCTAGTGCCAGTACATCCTTTCTCAAGTAAGGAGACCAAAACTGCACACAGTACTCCAGGTGTGGCCTCACCAGCACCTTGTACAGCTGTAAAATAACCTCTCTGCTTTTAAACTCAATCCCTTTAGCAATGAAGGACAAAAATCTATTGGCCTTCCGAATTACTTGATGTACCTGCAGACCAATATTCTGTGATCCATGCACAAGGACACCCAAGCCCTCTGCAAATCAGCATGGTCCAACTTTTTACCATTCAAGTGATCATCCTTTTTACTATTACTCCTACCACAGCCAGCTGATGAGGGAGCGATGTTCTGAAAGCTAGTGCTTCCAAATAAACCTGATGGACTATAACCTGGTGTTGTGTGATTTTTAACTTTGCCCTACCAAAATGTATGATTTCACATTTACTGACATTGTATTCCATCTGCCAGACCTTTGCCCAGTCATTCTATGTATCTATGTTCCTCTGCAAAGTTTCACGTCCCTCTGCACACTTTGCTCTGCCACTCATCTTAGTGTCATCTGCAAACTTTGACACCCTAACCATGGTCCCTAACTCCAAATCTTCGATATAAATTGTAAATAATTGTGGTCCCAACATCGATTCCTGAGGCACACCATTCGTCACTGATTGCCAGCACAATAGCCTCATTTATCTCCAATCTTTGCTTCCTGTTAGTCAACCAATTCTCTATCCTCGCCAATACTTTACCCATAATGCCATACATCTTTATCTTATGCAGCAGCCTCTTGTGCGACACCTTGTCGAAGACCTTTTGGAAACACCACATTCACTGGGTCCCCATTGTCCACCTTGCTCATAAAGTCTTCATAGGATTCCAAAAGATTAGTTGAGCAGGACCTGACCTTCATGAACCCATGCTACGTCTGCTCAACAGGACAATTTCAATCGAGATGTCTTGTTATTTCTTCCTTGATAATAGACTCAAGCATCTTCCCCACTACAGAAGTTAAACTAACCGGTCTCTAATTCTCCATCTTTTTTCTACCTGCATTTTTAAACAGTGGCATCACATTTGCTGTTTTCCAATCTGATAGAACTGCCCCTGAGTCCAGTGAATTTTGGAAAATTACCACAAGTACATTTACTATTTCTCCCACCATCTCTTTTAGTACCCTGGGATGTATTCCATAAGGGCCAGGAGACTTGTCTATCCTTACCTCTATTATCTTGCCCAACACTACCACTTCCATTGTTTCCAGGTCGTCACCTACCTTCGTCTGCCAATTACCGGCATGTTATTAGTGTCCTCTACTGTGAGGACTGCTACAGAAGTTAAGCTAACCGGTCTCTAATTCTCCATCTTTTTTCTACCTGCATTTTTAAACAGTAGCATCACATTTGCTGTTTTCCAATCTGATAGAACTGCTCCTGAGTCCAGTGAATTTTGGAAAATTACCACAAGTACATTTACTATTTCTCCCACCATCTCTTTTAGTACCCTGGGATGTATTCCATAAGGGCCAGGAGACTTGTCTATCCTTACCTCCATTATCTTGCCCAACACTACCACTTCCATTGTTTCCAGGTCGTCACCTACCTTCATCTGCCAATTACCGGCATGTTATTAGTGTCCTCCACTGTGAGGACTGACACAACATACCCATTCAGTGCCTCAGCCATTTCATCATATCCTATAACTAAATGCCCCTTCTCATCCTCTAAAGGACCAGTGTTTACTTTAGCCACTCTTTTTCGTTTTATATATTTATAGAAGTGTTTGCTATCCGTCTTTATATTCGGTGCTAGTTTTTTTTTTCTCATGTTCTACCTTACTTTTCTTTATAGCTCTTTTTGTGGCTTTCTGTTGACCTTTAAAGTTTTCTCAATCTTCTAGTTTCATGCTGTTTTTGACCACTTTGTATGCCTTCTCTTTCAATTTGATAGCCTCCCTTATTTCCTTAGACACCCACGGAAGATTACCCCTTTTCTTACATTCCTACCTTTTCACTAGAATATACTTTTACTGAGTACTTTGAAAAATTGCTTTGAATGTCCTCCACTGCTCATCAGCTGTCTCACCATAAAGTCTTTGTTTCAGATCTGCTTTAGCCAAGTCCTCCCTCCTCCTATTATAGTCCCCCTTGTTTAGGCAGCACAGGACCCTGGTATTGGATTTTATCTTTACACACTCTCCATCTGTATTCTAAATTCAACCATACTGTAATCACTCCTTCCAAGTGGATCCCTAACTATGAGGTAATTAATTATTCCTGTCTCATTGCACAGGACCAGACTTAGTATAGTTTGCTCCATCATCAGTTCCATTGCGTACTGTTCAAGAAAACTACCACAGATACACTCAACAAACTCCTCCTCAAAGCTACCCTGACCGAACTGGTTCAACCAATCTATATGAAGATTAAAATTCCTCATGATAATTGCCATAAACTTTTTTTACAGGCATTAGTTATTTCTATGTTTATTGCCCAGCCCAATATGATGTTATTAGTTGGTGGCCTATAGACTATGCGTATCCGTGACATTTCCCTCTTAGAATTTCTAATTTCTACCCAAATGGATTCAACCTCATTCTCCATAGAACCTATAACATCCCTCAGCACTGCCCTGATGCCATCCTTGAATATCAGAGCTATACCACCTCCTTTACCTTCCTGCCTGTTCTTCCGAATAGTCTGGTACCCTGGATATCTAACTTGCAGTTGTGACCATCCTGTAACCATGATAAGTTTAATGCCTATCCTTATTTATCTTTGAAAGTATGGCAATGAACTTTTTAAATCTCCGCTCAAAGTCTGGGGTGAGGTTTGAACTCATGAGGATTGAAAGATTATGAGGGATATTCAGGAATGTAGAGTTGAGGATTAAAATCAGATTAGCCAAGCTCTTCGAGAATGGGAGAGCAGGTTCAAAGGATCTAGTGACTTATTCTTGATTGTATGTTCACTACCTTCTGACTCAAAGATGGAATTGGTTTAATTATCCTTTTAAAATTCCTGTCTTCTGTCAGATGTTGTAAAATAAAACTACATCAGTAAGGTTCATACATTTGTTTGAATGGTAAGTACACTGAAGGAAGGTGATGTTTAGTTTTGAGTAACATTAAAAATATCTCTCAGTCCTATGTAGTGATGAATAATGCCTCAGTGGATCACTAACTGTGGTCTTCTCTACCAATGTGTATAATAATTAGATTTTTAATTTTGGCTGCAATTATATTGACTGGTTTAAATGTCAGGAAAACATTCAACTAATCCAACACAAATTGCTGGATAAAATTAACTGGCTCCAACCCCCAGTAACTGGCTTAATTACTGATAATTCATAAGTAATACAACACCAACCCCATTTTCAAGCCATATTGCCAGGCTCTTGTGGCTCAGTAGTATTGGGGCAGCACATACTCAGTGGTTAGCACTGCTGCCTCACAGCGCCAGAGACCCAGGTTTGATTTCATCCTTGGGTGACTATCGGTGTGGAGCTTGCACATTCTCTGCATGGGTCCCCTCCAGGAGCTCCGGTTTCGTCCTGCAGTACAAAGATGTGCAGGTTAGATGGATCAGCTGGGGATGTAGGGTTACAGGTATGGGGATGGGGGCATACTCTTTGGTGGGGTTGGTGTGGACCTAGTGGGCTGAATGCCTGCTTCCACACTATAGGGACTTTATGATTAGTGTTTATACCTCTAGGCTAGAAGAGCCGGGTTCCAATCTCACTTTTCCTTAGGTATGTGTTGTGTCATCCTTGAGGACGTGGATTAAAAATATATAAACCTGCCTCATCAGCCACTGGTTATAACAGCACTCACACCCTCACACTGAGATAATATTAATTACTGCATTCAGCTTCTGTTAAACTTGCTAATTCCAGTGAAGTGAGATCCAAAGTATGATTTGGATTTACAAATTTGGCTGAAGTCCAAATATAAAACCCAAGGATAAATCTCATTCAGTAAGGTTCATGAATTAAATGTGTGCTTTTATGCTTGTATGAAAATCCATTTCGATAAAACTTCAGGTGCATTAACCCAATGTGCCATTAAGCACAGCATCAGCACAAAGACTGTGGAAACTCCCAGCAAATGTCTAGTAAGGTTATGGCAAACCAGTGAGACAAATTTAATGAACGTCACATCCAGTGGAATGTAGAGAAAAGAATCAGCTCAAATAAAAGATAGCAAGCAATTCTGGGCAAACCCAAATGAACATTGTGCTGCAAAGTGCAAAGGGCACTGAACATTCTGACAGGGAAGGAAGGATATTGCCTTATATAATGTGTTTCGGGACACGACACAGAGAAAGGAAATTGGCGAGAGGAAATATAAAACTGAGGGCCTGTGATACAGTTGAAGGCAACAGATATTGAGTGACGAAAGGGGTTTTGATGAAAAGTAAGAGTAAGTGGCTTAGGGGCAGTTAAAAAGCAGATAGAAACAAAAGTCACCATTGTCATACCAGACCATGGGGGATGTCCTCTCATCAAAGAGAGAGGCAACTGAGGATCAGCTCACCTCAGGCAAGGTAGAAGTTGAGAAGGAGAGTCCTTCATGGGAGCATCACGGGGTGTAGGAACTGAACTCAGACTGTTGACATCACTCTACCTTGCAAAGCTGCCATCCAACAAACTGAGCTAACTGAGCGGCACATGAGAATTGAAGAATCATTGCCAGCCATTGCTGGTCCATATTGTGATTGAGAAGCTGGCACATCTCCTTCTTGAACCATTGCTGTCCGAGTGCAGGAAGTGAACCCACAGCTCATTTAGGGAGGTGGTTTCAGGATTTTGAGCTCAGAGAGGAAGCAATGGCACAATACCAAGTAAGGATGGGATGTGATATGCAGCAGAGTTTGGATTTGGTGCTGTTCCCATATACCTGCTGCCCTTTCCCTTCAGTGTACAATCATGGTCTGTTTGGAAGATGCTATCAGCGAAGCCTTGGTGAGCTATTACAGAGGATCATATGGAGGTGACAGCATAACCACTGTGGTAGAGGGAATGGATGTTTAAAATGGCAATCAAGTGTGCATTTGTATGTCAGTGTCTATTTAAAGAACCCGATTCAAAATAGATGAAGCCATGATCAAGCTCAGCTGTGATGTCCGATATGGGTTAAAATCTTCCCTAAATTCACTGTTCAGGTTCATAGAACATCACCCACTTGGACAAAATTTCTGACAGCTGTGCCCATTCAGCCATCTCTAGAGTACGCCTTCTACATCAGAAGAAAAGAGGAGAAAATTGGAGAGTGAAAGGTGTAGTGATTGTAACGAGGTCAGCCAGGAGGACCTCATAGGATATGAGTTCCCTGATTGGGGCTGTTAACCCTGAGCCAATTCAAGAAGTCCTGGCTAACAGATATAAACAGGAGTGTCATGCACCCTGTTCACTCTGAGAGCTGACTCTGAGGGAGCCGGAGCAGTGTCAAGGACGCTCCAGGTGTGAATAAAGGGTGACTTGGTGATAAGATACCGGCCTCCGTGAAGTTATTTCAAAGGGCAATGCTAAAGACACTGAAATATTGCCAGAGATCATCCAACCTCCTAACTTGGGCCTAGTCTAATCAGCACAGCCAGCTATTTATGTTTCAGATGATTCTGCCAATCCTCCGCCAAAATGAGAGCACAGGGCCAAGAGAATGACCAGCAGGTAAGAACCATAATTCTGTTACATATTTTAAACAGGAAGGTAATGGTAATAGTCCCTTCCCTTTGCTCTCAGCTTCAAGAGCTGAAAGAGGCAAAGACATTAAGAAGTGATTGGTCCAGTATGCTGGAGGAAGACATTTTCTGTAAGTTTTAACTTTCATTGACAAGAAAGCTTTAATTACCAACATATTCAGAGGAACTTCTCTATTAACTGGGCGGGAAGCTGCTCAAAATTGCAACTTTTAATGGTTCAGGCTGTCTTTTCATTGTCTTTGAATTCATTCCCTTATTTCAGTGCCTGTATTTATTGTTTCACACTCAGGGCACTTTGCAAAGAATCCTGTCACTCTTCTTGTCTCCTACTGACCCTGCATGTTGTTCCTTTGTAATGTTTTCTCCTCGGAGTCTTCAATTTGTTTTCAAACCTACCACTTCAACTAAGATATAGGTTACACAAGGCAACACTTCATCTGTAAAATAACAAACTGGATGCAATACAAGAAGATCACAGGCTGAATAATATTAATAAAATATCAAGGTGAGTAATTTGATTCTTTGAAGAAGATATTCAGGGAAATTAAATTTCTTTCAGTCTTTCCTAAACCGGTTTAAATGAAATTTGTTCTAAAAAATATTCCAGTTTTGGCTATAAAATAATGAAGACTGAAATGTAAATTCCTGCACAGAATGCTCTGGTTATTTCAATGCTGTGTATTGTTGTATCTAAAAGGATGCTACTTTTACATAAAGTCCATCCATGAGGCCTTCAGCAGCAGTAGAATTGACTTCAAACACAATCTGTAACCTTGTGGCCTGGCATATCTCCAACACGAGCACTAACATCAAGCCAAGGGATTTATCCAAGTTCGATTAATAGTGCAGGCCAGGAGCAGCACCCGGAAAAATGAGGTGTCAATATTGTGAAGCTACAGCACAGAACTACACCACATGCCAAGCAATGGAAGCAGATTGCGATACTTGGAGCTAAGCGATCTCTCAACCAAGGGATTAGTTTGCGATATTTACAAATTGATCTGTTCAGAGATGTTATTACAAGCCTCTGGAGCTGCTGAGACTTAAAGCTGGGCCTTCCCATAGCTCTAAGGTAGGGAAAATACTCCTGCACCACAAGTACCCAGAGGATCAGATCTAATCTGTGCTGTCCTGTCATATTCAGTTGTGAACAACGTTCCTTCTAAGCAGTGCATGTGTAATAGGTGTTGACATCCGATTGAGACATTGACAGCTGTTCCCAGAATTCACCTCCCATACAGGCTTATGAGGGTCTTACAGCCAATAAGAAACTCAGGGAATGTGGTCATGAATCACATTAGACAATTAAATAATTAACTGGATCAAACTCAATTGTAATGTCCCATATGGTTTAAAATCGTCCCTGAATTCACAGTTCGGGGTACTAGAGCATTACTCAGAGATTTCAGACTGCTGCACCCATTCACCCATCGGTAAAATATGCTGTCCACTTCAGAAGAAAACAGAAACAAACCAGGGTGTGGGTGACGAGGTACCACAAATATCCCCATCCTCAACATCTGTGAAAAGGACAAAGCTGCAGCATTGACAACCACTTCCAGCCAAACAGGGGCCAATACTGGATGGTACTGGAACTAAGGGACAACATTTAAAATTATGGGGTATCCACTGAAGATGGCATTGACAACCACTTCCAGCCAGACAGGGGCCAATACTGGATGGTACTGGAACTAAGGACAACATTTAAAATTATGGGGTCATCCACTGAAGATGGAGAAGAGGAATACATCTTTCTCATGGAAGGCTGTGACAATTTGGCACCTGCTTTCACAGACACCACTGGAGGTAGGGTTGTCTCTTTGTTGGCTACGTAGAGCAGTTGATCTTCCGTAATTACACCGGCACCACTCCCCACCTCTTCCTCCGCTACATTGATGACTGCATTGGCGCCACCTCGTGCTCCCGCGAGGAGGTTGAGCAATTCACCAACTTCACCAACACATCCCACCCTGACCTTAAATTTACCTGGACCATCTCCATCTCCATTAATGACGACCGACTTGACACTGACATATTTTACAAACCCACCGACTCCCACAGCTACCTGGATTACACCTCTTCCCACCCTACCTCTTGCAAAAATGCCATCCCGTATTCCCAATTCCTCCGCCTCATCTGCTCCCAGGAGGAGCAGTTCCACCACAGAACACACCAGATGGCCACCTTCATTAGAGACCGCAATTTCTCTTCCCTCGTGGTTAAAGATGCCCTCCAATGCATCTCGCCAAGGGATTTATCCAAGTTCGATTAATAGTGCAGGCCAGGAGCAGCACCCGGAAAAATGAGGTGTCAATATTGTGAAGCTACAGCACAGAACTACACCACATGCCAAGCAATGGAAGCAGATTGCGATACTTGGAGCTAAGCGATCTCTCAACCAAGGGATTAGTTTGCGATATTTACAAATTGATCTGTTCAGAGATGTTATTACAAGCCTCTGGAGCTGCTGAGACTTAAAGCTGGGCCTTCCCATAGCTCTAAGGTAGGGACAATACTCCTGCACCACAGAGGATCAGATCTAATCTGTGCTGTCCTGTCATATTCAGTTGTGAACAATGTTTCTTCTAAGCAGTGCATGTGTAATAGGTGTTGACATCTGATTGTGACATTGACATCTGTTCCCAGAATTCACCTCCCATGCAGGCTTATGAGGGTCTTACAGCCAATAAGAAACTCAGGGAATGTGGTCATGAATCACATTGGACAATTAAATAATTAACTGGATCAAACTCAATTGTAATGTCCCATATGGTTTAAAATCGTCCCTGAATTCAGAGTTCGGGGTACTAGAGCATTACTCAGAGATTTCAGACTGCTGCACCCATTCACCCATCGGTAAAATATGCTGTCCACTTCAGAAGAAAACAGAAACAAACCAGGGTGTGGGTGACGAGGTACCACAAATATCCCCATCCTCAACATCTGTGAAAAGGACAAAGCTGCGGCATTGACAACCACTTCCAGCCAGACAGGGGCCAATACTGGATGGTACTGGAACTAAGGGACAACATTTAAAATTATGGGGTCATCCACTGAAGATGGAGAAGAGGAATAAATCTTTCTCATGGGAGGCTGTGACAATTTGGCACCCGCTTTCACAGAGACCACTGGAGGTAGGGTCAGTGAAGTACTGTTAAGGTCGCAAGCGGCAGACGTTTTTCCATCGGGGTTCAGCAGGAAAGTGAATGTGAGCCTGCAGCCAGACTGGCTTTTGGGTTATTAAATGGTAGTGCAGATACAAAGGGGCTGAATGGCCTATGTCTGTTCCTAATTCATCTCCTCTATCTGTTTCAGAGATCCCCAGCATCATAAATGCCAAACTTCAATCAATTTGGTTTGCTCCTTGTGATATCAAGAAACAATCACAGCACTGGCTACTGCAAAGACAGTACACTCCAGAAACACCAAGCTGTCCCAGTGTAGTTACAAGACTAGCATCTGCTTGTCAATGTGGCAAATTACCCAAGGTTTTCCTGTTTGTCTGAAACAGGACAAATCCAAGCCAGCTAATGATAACCGTTTCAGTTTACTCTTGACCATTAGCAAAGTGTTGCAAGTTAACGTCAACAGTGATTTCAAGCAGCAATTCCTCAGCAATAATCAATTCAATGATGCTCTGTTTCAGTTTCACTCAGTGTCTGATTCCATTACAGCCTTGATCCAATCATGGAAACTGGATTTCTGAACCAGTGGAATCACTTCTCTGAATATAGTCCATTGAATCCTTTTCTCATTTTGAACACCTGGATTATTTCACTCAATAAGTATCTAAACTCGAGGATACCCATGGGGTCGTGCCACTGATACAGAGCCATCATCTACTTGTATGGGTCACAGCTGGCATCATATGTCAACTATATGCTCCAGAGTTCTGCAACATTCAAGATTTACAAGGATGTTGTCAGGGTTGGAGGATTTGAGCTAGAGGGAGAGGCTGAACAGGCTGGGGCTGTTTACCCTGGAGCGTTGGAGGCTGAGGGGTGACCTTATAGAGGTCTATAAAATCATGAGGAGCATGGATAGGATAAATAGACAAAGTCTTTTTCCTGGGGTGGGGGAGTCCAGAGCTAGAGGGCATAGGTTTAGGGTGAGAGGGGAAAGATATAAAGGAGACCTAAGGGGCAAATTTTTCACTCAGAGGGTGGTAGTGTATGGAATGAGCTGCCAGAGGATGTGGTGGAGGCTGGTACAATTGCAACATTTAAGAGGCATCTGGATGGGTATATGAATAGGAAGGGTTTGGATGGGAATATGGGCCAGGTGCTGGCAGGTGGGATTAGATTGGGTTGGGATATCTGGTCGGCATGGACAGGTTGGACCGAAGGGTCTGTTTCCGTGCTGTACATCACTATGACTCTATGACTCTAAAACATTTTTCAATCTGAATTGAACCTGAAATGTTGGAGATAATATTGGATTCAAACAGAATTGGGGCTTTTTTCAAACCTTTTGTGAATTGTATTCCTGAATTATGTCATTAATTTGCTGCTTTTCCATTCTTTGGCCACGCTTCGTTAAAATTCAATGGATCTTCAAACCTGTTGTGGGAAATTGTGAGAAACAATCATATTAAGGAAGTAGGAGTGAAATGTCACTTCATGTTGTTTCGTTTGATTTTCAAAGATTTTGAGGCACACCACTGTGAGGCAAATGAACAGCTTAATCTGCTGATGCTGGTCTCAAGTCACAGCTAGAGTCGGGGATAAGCATTTGAATTACTCACAGGGAGAGAATGATAAGGTAGAATATGATACCAGCTGACAGTGAGAGTTAGTGCAACTCTCTGAGAAAGCATTTGTGGAGCCAGTTCCATAAGATCGATGTGACTGGAATCCAAGGAGATCTTTTGTTTCTTTTTGTGTTTCTTAACACTCAGCTCACAATCCACTTCACACCACAGCAATCACAGACACTCAAACCAACCAGACCCGTTCTGCCAATTTGGTCCCCCATTGACCTTAATGAGGAGCTGGTGTCCTGAAATCCTCAAAGTTGTAGGAGAGTTGGCCATTCAATGGAGACAAAGCTGCTGCGAACTCATGGGAGGAAGAATAAACTTGAGGGACAACACAATCACTTTTATACAATATACAACATGCCAACAGGTTGCCTAACCTTTTATGTGAGTAAACTTCCAGTCCCTATGTTTTACTCTCCTCTTTTATCGTTATTTGATCGTGGGATGTGAGTGTCGCTGGCCAGGCCAATGTTTATTGTCCATCCTTAATTGTCCAGACAGCAGTTAAGAACCAATGACATTTTTGTGCATCTGGAGTCACATGTAGGTCTGCCTATGTAAGGATGACTGATTTTCCTTCCTAAAGGGCATTATTGAAGCAGATTGGTATTGTTTGGGACAATTGACAACGGTTACACAGCTGCCATTCCAGATTTTTGCATTCATATTTCTTGAGCACGGGTTTCCAGATTGTTCGCCTGGTCAACATTATCACTACACCCCACACATGCGCACTCCCACCACCCGGCCAAGACTGGAGATGTTGTAACATTCTGATCGGTTAATCTAAACTATCAACATCTTTTCTCCAACAGCACCCTACATCCACCAGCCACCACCCAATGCACCACCCCATCCCCACACCCCGCAAAACTACTGCATAAATACTCCACCCTCCACACTTCACTTTAGCTCTGGTGAAGCGTCATCTAGACTCGAAATGTTAGCTTGTTGTCTTTCCATGGATGCTGTCTGACCTGCTGGGATCTCCAGCATTTGTTGTTCTTATACAATAAATGTTAGGGTCGAGAGTGTGGCGATGGAAAAGCACAGCTGATTAGGTAGCATCCAAGGAGCAGGAGAATCGACGTTTCAGCCACAAACCCTTCATCAGAAATTCTCGGACGCTGCCTGACCTGCTGTGCTTTTCCAGCACCACACTCTTGACTCTAATCTCCAGCGTCTGGAGTCCTCACTTTCGCCTAGTAAATGTGAGGGTCTTGGGAATGTTACCAAACAAAGAGAACAAGGGGTGTAGGTGCATAGTTTCTTTGAAAGTGGAGTGGCAGATAGACATGGTATGAAAAAGGTGTTTGGTATGCTTCCCTTCATGGGTCAGTGCATTGAGTATAGGAGTTAGGATGACATGTTGCTGTTGCACAGGACATTGGTTAGGAATATTGCATTTAATTCTGATAAGTTTGAAATGGTGCAGAAAAGATGTGCAAGGATGTTACCAGGTCAGGAGAGTTGGAGTTACTGAGAAAGGGTGAATAGGCTGGGACTATTTTCCTTGGAGCGTCAGCGGTTGAGGTGTGACCTTACAGATATTTATAGAATCATGAGGGACATGGATGTGGTGAAAAGCCAAGGTCTTTCTTCCTAGGACAGAGGAAGATGAGAGGGCAGAGGTTTAAGGTGAGAGGGAAAACATTTATTAAGGACCTGAGGGGCAGTAATGTTTTCATGCAGAGGGTGGTGCATGTATGGAACAAGCTGCCAGAGGATGTGGTACAGGTGGGTACAATCACAACTTTTAAAAGACATCTGGATGAGTATACAAATCACAACGGTTGAGAGGGATAGGGGCCAAAGGTTGGCAAATGGGTCTAGGTCAGAGTGAGATGTCCCGTTGGAATGGACGAGTTGGACCTAAGGGTACTTCCATGCTATATGACTCTAAAACTACTTGTGAAATGTAGTTACTGGCGTAATGTAGGGGAAACCCAATCTGTGTAAAACAACGCTGATGAACAGCAATGAGATAAGTGAGCAGATAACCTGTTATTTGTGATGTTGGTCAAAGAATAAGTGTTAAACATGTTATAACATGGGGTAAACCACCCCCACCCCACTAATTTAAACCAGAAACACAGAAAAGATTTACCCTGTGTGGAAAATCTGCAAAAATTCAAGAGGTAAAGAATTATCCTCAAAGTCACTATTTAAAGTAAGACCTGACAACTTTATTTTTTAAAAATTCTAACAGGGAATAATTAGCTAACAACTATTTACAACTCCTTTCTCTAACCTTTCTTTTACTCTCCCTTCTACAATACTGGTCCAATAATACCCACGATTAAGATTTACCAAAAAATTCAAATTTCAAAACCAGCCAGCTCTCGAATCTTCTCTTTATATTTTCCTCTGTCTTCTCTTCTTCTTCTTTAGGATTCTATTTCACAGGTCACTGATAGATAAAGGCATCTTTAAGAGAGCTATTCTGCAGGCAGTCTGTATATGTTAATGGCTTGGCAGTTCTCCCTCAAGTGTTCAATTTTTCCTGGTTTTATATCCCAAAGCATTGGATTGTTTTGTTGGTTTTAATATTGTCAAAATACTAAATTCAAACTTGTTTGGTATCTTAGGGCATAATTTAAACTGATTGGCTGAATTCAAATTTGTCTTTGTATCCAGGCAACCAGCTAATCTAGCTGTTTGACCAAATGTTACGTTTTAAATTTTCCAGTACTCTGCGTGTTTCTCTAAGCCTTTGCTAGCTTTTCCACTCTCTTAAATAACAGTACCCCTTACAGTTTCATAACAAACAGAAAACTGGGAGAGTACTCTCATTTTCACTTTGAAGTTTTACAGTACTTGAGAAGGCTGATAGGACCTCAGCTTAAGACCTCATCTCGAAGATAACATCTGCAATAGTGCAGCATTACATCAGTCCTGCACTGAAGTGTCAAGATAATCATTTGCTCAGCTGCCTGGAGTAAGGTTTGAATTGCATGATCTTTTGTTTGAGAGGGAAGGGTCAAATCTGACACTTGTTGATGACTGTACCATCACTGATGGAATTGCTGGAGAATGCACACCGCTGGAAGGTGAACAAATAAATGCTAGAGTTCAACATTTTGGGTGGAGAAATAACCTCTGACCTTATGTCATGTATAAATTGTACATCTTCAACTCTCACCCTTATCTGAGAATATTTAAGTCTACCACACCTACAAATTACATGTGGGGTTTCATGCAGTTCAACTTACAAGCAGCAATGTGCCACATCTGTGTCCTTGGTACTTGAGAGAGTGGAGCGACACTGTATCAGGTTACTTCTTGCCTTCAAGATTGCAGTGTAAATTTGAGAAAAAAAAGTTGATAATATTTGATGGTTGCTCATCGTACACAGAGCAGTCCTGAGCAGTTTCTTGTATTGAGATGATGGGTGTAATGTTATTCTGATACTGAGCTTGCTTCATAATCTGCTGAAAAATTGGAATGCCAATTGTCAGGTTTCAAATGAGTATTGTTTTGCTCTGATGTACTGTGTATTCTGGTTGGAAACCATTTCTTCCATCTTACCAACATGACAACATGACTCTGTACTCTCTGAAGTCCTCTGAGTTCTAGAATGAAAGAATGTCAGTTGCTTTCATGACTTTCCAAACAATGAACTGCTGCAAGAACATATCTAAGCACCAACTCTTGAGTGTGCCTCACTTTATAAAATTGCAGAACAAGGTATAAATGACTTTAGGCAGACAGCTCCTACAAAATCTGGTTAGCTCAGTTAGAGTCATAGAGTCATAGAGATGTACAGCATGGAAACAGACCCTTTGGTCCAACCCATCCATGCCAACCAGATATCCCAACCCAATCTAGTCCCACCTGCCAGCACCCAGCCCATATCCCTCCAAACCCTTCCTATTCATATACCCATCCAAATGCCTCTTAAATGTTGCAATTGTACCAGCCTACCTTTGAAGAATTTGAAATGCAATTTTCAAATCCAGCCAGATTTCACCATGTGGCATTTAGTTGTATTTACACAAGTACAGGAAGTGCATCATTGCAATATACCAGTGACAATGTAGCCAGAATGTAAAGATTATAGTCTCTTCACTTCTGAAGTAAAATCATATTTTTATTTGTTTCATACTAAGACAAGAATGAGGTTACAGTACTAAAATCATGCTCAAATTAGGATCTGAAACAATGATGGGAATTTTTAAGAGGGTGGGTTGGAGTTGAGTCAGATTAAAAAATCTCAGCATCACGGCAGAAACAGACAAACAGCCAATGCACATAAAGGACAACTTTAATATTATAATGGAACTGCTCTTCACAACTTGTTTTACAAACATCCCAATCACCTAGATGGTTTAATAGCCCTCAAAAGACTCTGTAGATGGAGGGTATTTGGTGACAAGCATCTTTCCAGCACTGCTTGTGGGCCAGGAGAAACAGGAAATAGCAATGTTTTCCCAACTCAGGGTCACTGAGCATTCCATATCAGTCTCCCCCCAGTTTATTAACAAGACCCTAGACATGGCCATCCAAAGGTTAAGGATCAGAGATCAGAAACTGACTACCTTCACACCACAGATTCAACCATTGGATCATCTTAAGAATGGACTTTCACTTACCCATCTGTGCGGAAGTTAAACATTGAATAAGGCTGACTGCTTGATAGGGAATGTCTCACATTCAAAATACAGTTAAATTCTGTGGCATAAGCAGATCTCCAGACCCACACTAAGAGTAAATAATTTCACTAAGAGCAAATAAGTGTCAGTTCCAGATTTTATTTACAAATCACACTCTAATTCATAATAAAAATCACTTTCTACATTTAGATTCCTTCAATTACAGAATCTCTAATACCAAACAAGATTTGAATTTATCGTCTTACTTCAAACAGTCAATAATCATTTGCACTATTCAAGAAAACAGCCAAATGGCAGAGACTAGGCTGCAATAATGGAAGGCTGAGAAACACACTATACAGCACTAATCCAATGTTTGAAACATTAACATGTATGGTACAGACAGAGTGAAATAGCAAGTATTTTTTAAATACCCCAGACATACCTTCCAAAGATTTAAAGGGTGGACATTTTAAATGCCTTGACAATTCTGATAGTTCAGTTTGACAAGTCTGTTTGTCCTTTTCTAAAGTTTAGTTTATATGTAGTTCCAATTAGTTTAACAGTTAACAGTTGTGCACAATCTTAACTACTTCCAAAAGGCACCTTACCTCTTCAAAGGACATGTTACAGCTTCCTAAGTTGTCCCAGGACTACACCCCAATAGAAAAGTTACCTCCTCATTGAGTAGTGCAATTATCAAATCAAAACCAACCATTATGTTCAGATCTGTTTCTATCTGGTTTAGTTTATATACATGTACACTTCACTGAATTGTGGCACCAATATCAGACAGGAGTGGAAGCAATCATTAATTTCCTAGCCAGGAAGTGGAGGTGCCAGTGTTGGACTAGGGTGGACAAAGTCAGAAGTCACACGACACCAGATTATAGCCCAACAGGTTTATTTAAAATGACAAGCTTTCAGAACGCTGCTCCTTTGTCAGATGGCCTGTTGGATAATAACCTGGTGTTGCATGCCTTCTGACTGATTTCCTAGCAGCAACTTACTCCAGGTAATGGAGATGTCCAAAACTCAAACTCACCCCGTTCCTGCCACTGCTCAGATTGTAGCTGTCATGTTAGGTGGTGGGATGCCTGCCTTCCAGTCTCGACTGCTGTTTCTGTAATGATATGGAGGCTCTCTGGCATTGCACAAATCCACGCCAAGGTGACTGGATTCCTGCAGCCTTGTCATGGAACAGGAAGCCCAGTCTCCATTAATTCAGAACTATTGACAAGTGATGCTCTTGACAGAACAAAACATCTTCTTACTCTGGCAGTTCAAATGAAAATAAACACATTTGAATTGTTCACACTGCTTTGAAGTCAAAGCCACTCATCTGTCTTTGATCTCTTTCGAAGGATGCTTTGCTCATTAATTGAACATCATGTTTGTTCTAAAATTAAGTCAAGCAATGCCCTGATTTAAACTCCTGTAAGCAAGTCAGTTAAACATAGGCAACACTTACATAAGAACATAAGGAAAGCAAACAGAACATCATTCAGCCATTTAAGCTTGTTTCACCATTCTCTAAGATCATGCTTAGCCTTTTATTTAATCTCTGCTATATTTGCACTACCTCATTTCCTTGATTCACTTAGAATTTAAAAATAAAACTAACAATGTCTCTTGAATGTACTTGAATCAATGCCTATAGTTTTCTGGAGTCAGAAATCTGAAAAAATTGTAGCATTTTGAGTAAAGATATTTCTCCTCAACGACTGATCCCATATTCTATAACTCAACTACCTTGTTCTAGATGCCTAAACTAGGAGAAACAATCTCCCAGCTCCCAATGTCTACTACACCAATCCCTTCAATGGCCTGGATTTTGCAAGAATAATAATTAATCTGTCAGTGTTACCATCATTACTCTTTTGAATCTGACTTCTAAAATCTACACATGCTCAATTAAATGCAGAAATCTTTAAATACTCACAGGACGTGGACGTCTCTGGATAGGCCAGCATTTATTGCCCAAAGGCAATTAAGAGTCAAGCACATTACTGTGAATCTAGAGTCACAGGTAGACCAGACAGAATTCCTTCCCTAAAGGGCATTAGCAAACCAGATGGGTTTTTCCACCATCTGCCATGGCTGGATTTGAACCCATATCTCCAGAACATTAGTTGAGCTTCTAATTTAATAATCTGGTGATAATAGGATGAAGCCATTGCCTTCCCTAATTTAAAACTACACTTCTGGTTGTGATGCTTATAATTACACTTTGCAGAAGATGAAATAATCAAAACAAATACTCTCTATACTTTTGAGGGTCTTTCCATTCTGAAATTAATTGGAAATCACTGATCTGATGAGGAACTTGACATTTTTCGCCATTCATTTCACTTGAAAAACCATTGGGAAAAAAATACACAGTTGAATGGAAATACAACTAGGTTTTTTTGTGGGTACAATTTTCATATTTACTATTGAACAATTTCATTATCCATGACAAACCAATTTTATATTTGTGGAATGTCAGAGTTCTTCATTATGTTGACAAACCTACAGATGAAGGGACATTTTGTTTATAATACTGAAGAGCCTCACATAATCACATAAAAATGTCCCAAGTATTTATTTTATTCATTTCTTCCCTGGTAAAATGTAATTATAAATGAAGCAGATCCAATGGTTTTAATCTTAGTTTGCTATCAGTGGGAACAGTTCAATGTGAGTTGATGCTTATCTTGCTTGATCTGGACATACAGAGAAACCCTCGATTTAGCTTGCTTGACCCAGAAAGGGGAGAGTCATGGTATGGGAGTCCTGAGATCTTTCTGCTTTCCTCAAGAAAGAATGACATGGTGACTCAGCGGTTAGCACTGCTATCTCATGACATCAGGTACCTATGCTCGATTCCACCCTGAGGCGACTGTCTGTGTGGAGCTTGTACATTCTCCCCATGTCTGCATGGGTTTCCTCTGCATGTTCTGGTTTCCTCCCACAGTCCACGGATGTTCAGCTTAGATTGATTGGCCAGGTTAAATTGCTCATAGTGAGCAGGCTAGGCGGATCAGCCATGAGAAGTGCAGGGGTAGGGTGAGCAGTGGGTATGGGTGGGCTGCTTTTCAGATGGTTGGTGTAGACCTGATGGGCTGAATGGTCTACTTCCACACTGTAAGGATTACATGAACAGCAATACCTTGATTTCAGTGCTGACCACTCGTTTATGTGTTCCAATCAGGATACCTTTCATTCTTCTAAACCCAAGAAAATATCCACTTGGTTTACTCAAACTTTCTTCATGAACAATTCTCTCATCCAAGCAGTCTACTTGACGTTTGCATCCATTGCCCCTAAGAAAGGTACAAACTGCCCTGTAAATAAAAAACGTTATATGGTGGAAATGCTCAGCAGGTCTAATAGCATTTGTACAGTACTGCAGACATGTTATGGTTAATAGAATCATTTCCTTCATCTTCACATCTCAGCTAATTGCAGGTAAATGTGTTTCAAAAGAAGAAACATAGAACCCTTGAGAGCTGTAATTTTCATGAATAGATAAAATACAAGTTTTCTCTTACGTTTAAGAAGAGGAGGCAGTTATTTCATAATGCCCAATGTATTTGCAACAGCACCCACTCACTCAGGCATACAGACATCCAGACACACAAGAGAGAAAGTGGTTTTAGTAGAGGCTGAAGAATTGAGGTTTTTACAACATTAAAAGGACTTACTGTCCTCTGAGATGGAAGCTTGAAAAAAATACCCATCTGATAATTCGCTTTTTGATTCATGGAAGAGATGAGGTTGGATGTTTCCAGCAAGGAATTTGCAGTCGTTTACAAACTGCAGCAGTAGGTTTGTGATTTTTCTTTGGTTGAGGTACACTGAAGATTTGACTTGTTTCTTCAAATTAATGAGTAAAAAAATGCCCCCACTTCCATCTTTTTGTGGATTCTAGGTAGAATCCTTCACTTCTTGATCTGGACCAGTTCCTGTCTCACCAATAGACATGGCTCTCAAAATGTGTGTTAGGAAATATTCTCTATGACAACCTGGCTTCTGTCATGTGACCGTGGTCTCTGGTTTTCCATTAGCCACTGAAATGGTCCCTGACAATTTGACTACTGACAGTCTCCGGACTTTGAGTTTCAGTCATTTTCATCTCCTTTTGAATGAGTGAGTTTCCCATCAGCATCTTTCTGTGAAATTGCTTTTTCTGAGCCAAGATATTTGTGGATGAGAAGAAATCAGTAATTCTAAGGTCTATTTCACTTCAATGACTTCTCAATGGAAGATCAAAATGGGATTTTAATTTCAATCCCCTCTCCAGACAAGCAGACTTCCTTTTGGCCCTGTGTGATTCCATGTATATTAGCAGATCAAAAGGGAGGTCATCCAACCTCTCAACTCCGTCTCGTTTCAAAACAGATTGTCCATTTTGTTTTTGTCGGAGAAATTTGCCCATTAAATTAGAGATCACAAAACACACCAGGAAGTGAAATTGACACAGTTTATTGCAAACAATATCACTGGAAGAGAAAACAGACCAGCTGATACAGAACTGACAGTCTGTACAGGTAGATCAGATATATCTTCCCAGAGCTTAGGATGAGACCAGTTTTATAGTAATGCTGCACAATGACATTGATTAAGAAATGGGAAATCACAATGTATCTGGAATTGGAGTAATCTAGTTGCAAGGATGCAAATTGGAAAACAAATATCAGATCAATGTCCTGTTCCTTCACACAATGCAATATCCTGACAATATCGACGGTTCCATTCCTCCTCACAGGTAGGTATTAATGTTTCCTCTGAAGTAGTGAGGTGCTTCCATTGTCCTGCTTTTAGAGCATGTCCTTGCTGGTGCCTCTCTGTCTGACCTGCTCTTTGAGTGGCTTTGGTATTGCTGGGTTGTGAAACTGCCCAGGGGGCTTTGAGATATCTGTGGTGCTCTGTCATGTTGGTGGGAGCTTAAAGTGTATTCCCCTTATCTGTGTGCTGTCTGATTTGGCTTGTGAGCTGCTCGGGAATTCTGGGTGTTTTGGTACAGTTTGACCAATTTTGCTTTTGTGGGCTTATCATGGGTTAGCAAGTCTTTTCCCACAGTTTTTGACAGCAAAGTATCTATTCTCCATTGCTCCCTGAGTTCTGCTGCATGATGCAACAAGGTAGAGAAAACAAAAGAGTTCAGGTCACTAAATATATGTCAAAACCTGAAGACGTTAGAAATGTAACAAATATTGAGCAAGTAGAATGACAGGAAAAGGGAAGGTCTGGAATAATACGGAAGACAGGACAGCTGAGCTGGCAATGCAAAGAGGGATGCTAATATGTTAATGAGAGAAAATAAATATCTGGCAAAACAGATTGTCACCAACAGTTTCCATCCAAAAACAAAGCAAAAGCACAAAAGAAAAACATAAAAAGAAAACAAGATACATTGGGATGGAGGTTATGGTCTGAAATTGTTGAAGGCAATGTTGATTGTGAAAAACTGCAAAGTGCCAAAGCACAAAAATAGGATGTAGTTTCTCAAGATTCCATTGAAGTTGAAGTGCCACAGAGTAAAAGAGTCATAGAGTTGTACACAACAGAAACAGACCGTTTGGTCCAACTTATCCATGATGACCAGATATCCTAAATAGATCTATTCCCATTTACAAAGATTTGGCCCATATCCCTCTTAACCTTTTCTGTTCATGTATCTATCCAGATGCCTATTAAATGTTATAACTGTACCAGCCTCCATCACCTTCTCTGGCAGTTCATTCCACACATGCACCTGCCTCTGCAAGAAAATGTTGACTTTTAGGTCCATTTTACATCATTCCCCTCTCACCTTAAACCTATGCCCATTAGTTTTGGACTCCCCTACCCTGGGGAAAAGTCAGAATGGAATGGAGCACAGGCTTAAAATGAAAACTAACTGACAACTTGAGGCCTTCCAAATCAATGGTCACCTAATCAATATTAGGTCCACCCAATGTAATGGGAATCCACATTGTGAGCTGTGAATACAGCATACACAGTTACCTTGTAAATCATCACTTCACTTGAAGGAATGTTTGAAGTCTTGGACACTGAGAAAGAAGGTAAAATAGCAAACACTGTAGCTATTGGTGCTTCATGGAATCATGAGAAGGGGGATGAAGGTATGGAGTCATAGAGGAGTAGACCAGGCAAAGGTTCCCTTGCTGAATGGGAGAACTGAAGATGCGATGGTTAATGGCATCACACTGGAGTTTGCAGAAATGACAGCAGATGGTCTTTTGAAGAATATGGAGGCTAGTGGGGTGGGAGATGAAAACAAAAAAAGTGGGAACTGAACAAAGGATATGAGTTGGCGTGTGGGAAAAGGAATGGACATAGTATTGATGGGGGTGGAGGGCAATTTTTGGCTGAGGTGAGGACATATCAAAAGTGTTAGTGAAGTGAGGGAATTGTCAGAACAATTGTGACAGAGGTGAAGAATCCAAGATTATGGAATACTGTTGTCACTGGAGGCAGGATATGAAGAACTATAAGTATGACAGTTGTAAGAATCAATGACCTTGCCTCGAATAGTCTCTTGTCTCTCCAATTCCAAACATTTATCAACTCCAATCCTCTCCCCTATCTCCCATGACTTTTCCCTGTAACCCTTGATACATGTACTGATCAAAAATGTATCTATCTCAGCCCTATATATACTCAAGGACTCCATCCCCACAGTTCTCTGCGGCAAGGAGTTCCAAAGGCTCACAACTCTCTGAGGTATGAAACTCCTCATTATCTCTGGCTTAAATTGACACCTTTTTATTCTGAGACAATGATCTCTGGTCCTAGACTCACCCAAGAGGAGATACCGTCTCTCAGCATTCACTCTGTCATGCCAGATTCATTCCAATGAATCGCTGAGAGTAGAGTTCCAGCGAGTTTAGCCATTTCTCAAAAGACCACACCAGTCAGTCCACACCAGGGATCGTCTCAGTGAATGTTCTCTGAACTTTCTCCCAGGACAACATACAGCACGGCAGCAGGCCCTGGTGCAACGAGAGGGCAGGGAGCCGGGAACAGTGTGAGCTGTGAGCCCTGGAACAGTGTGAGCTATCAGCACTGGAACAGTGTGAGCTATCAGCCCTGGAACAGTGTGATCTGTGAGCCCTAGAACAGTGTGAGCTGTGAGCCCTGGAACAGTGTGGGCTGTGAGCCCTGGAACAGTGCGAGCTGTGAGTCCTTCAACGTTGTGAACTGTGAGTCCGGAAACAGTGGGAGCTGTGAGCATTGGAAGAGCGCGGGCTGTGAGCCATGGAACAGTGTGAGCTGTGTGTCCGGGAACATTGTGAGCTGTGAGTCCGGGAACAGTGTGGGCTGTGAGACCTGGAACAGTGTGGGCTGTGAGAGCTGGAACAGTGTGGGCTGTGAGCCCTGGAACAGTGTGAAATGTGAGTCCGGGAACAGTGTGAGCTGTGAGTCCGGAAACAGTGTGAGCTGTGAGTCCGGGAACAGAGTGAGCTTTGAGCCCTGGAAGAGTGTGGGCTGTGAGTCCAGGAACAGTGTGAGCTGTGAGTCCTGGAACAGTGCGTGCTGTGAGACCGGGAACAGTGTGGACTGTGGGTCCGGGAGAAGTGTGAGCTGTGAGTCCAGGAATACTGTGGGCTGTGTGCCCTGGAACAATGTGGGATGTGAGCCCTGGAACAGTGTGGGCTGTGAGCCCTGGAACAGTGTGGGCTGTGAGCCCTGGAACAGTGTGAGCTGTGAGTTCGGGAACAGGGTGAGCTGTGAGTCCGGGAAAAATGTGAGCTGTGAGTCTGGGAACAGTGTGAGCTGTGAGCCCTGGAACAGTGTGAGCTGTGAGCCCGGGAACAGTGTGATCTGTGAGCCCTGGAACAGTGTGAGCTGTGAGTCTGGGAACAGTGTGAGCTGTGAGTCCTGGAACAGTGCGTGCTGTGAGACCGGGAACAGTGTGGGCTGTGGGTCCGGGAGAAGTGTGAGCTATGAGTCCAGGAATACTGTGGGCTGTGAGCCCTGGAACAATGTGGGATGTGAGCCCTGGAACAGTGTGGGCTGTGAGCCCAGGAACAGTGTGAGCCGTGAGTCCGGGAACAGTGTGAGCTGTGAGTCCGGAAACAGTGTGAGCTGTGAGTCCGGGAACAGAGTGAGCTTTGAGCCCTGGAAGAGTGTGGGCTGTGAGTCCAGGAACAGTGTGAGCTGTGAGTCCGGAAACAGTGTGAGCTGTGAGTCCGGGAACAGAGTGAGCTTTGAGCCCTGGAAGAGTGTGGGCTGTGAGTCCAGGAACAGTGTGAGCTGTGAGTCCAGGAACAGTGTGAGCTGTGAGTCCTGGAACAGTGTGAGCTGTGAGACTGGGAACAGTGTGAGCTTTGATTTCAGGAACACTGTGAGCTGTGAGACTGGGAATAGTGTGCGCTTTGAGCCCTGGAACAGTGTGAGCTGTGAGCCCTGGAACAGTGTGGTCTGTGAGTCCGGGAACAGTGTTAGCTTTGAGCCCTGGAACAGTGTGGGCTGTGAGCCCTGGAATGGTGTGAGCTGTGGCACAGGAAGAGTGTGAGCTGTGAGTCCAGGAACAGTGTGAGCTGTGAGACTGGGAACAGTGTGAGCTTTGATTGCAGGAACAGTGTGAGCTGTGAGCAATAGAACAGTGTGAGCTGTGAGTCCAGGAACAGTGTGCGCTGTGAGACTGGGAATAGTGTGAGCTTTGAGCCCTGGAACAGTGTGGGCTGTGAGCCCTGGAACGGTGTGAGCTGTGAGCACTGGAACAGTGTGAGCTGTGAGTGTTGGAACAGTCTGGGCTGTGAGTCCGGGAACAGTGTGAGCTGTGAGTCTGGGAACAGTGTGAGCTGTGAGTCCTGGAACAGTGTGAGCTGTGTGCCCTGGAACAGTGTGAACTGTGATCCCTGGGACAGTGTGAGCTGTGAGTCCTGGAACAGTGCGTGCAGTGAGACCGGGAACAGTGTGGACTGTGGGTCCGGGAGAAGTGTGAGCTGTGAGTCCAGGAATACTGTGGGCTGTGAGCCATGGAACAATGTGGGATGTGAGCCCTGGAACAGTGTGGGCTGTGAGCCCTGGAACAGTGTGAGCCGTGAGCCCTGGAACAGTGTGAGCTGTGAGTTCGGGAACAGGGTGAGCTGTGAGTCCGGGAAAAATGTGAGCTGTCGGTCCGGGAGAAGTGTGAGCTGTGAGTCCAGGAATACTGTGGGCTGTGAGCTCTGGAACAATGTGGGATGTGAGCCCTGGAACAGTGTGGGCTGTGAGCCCTGGAACAGTGTGAGCCGTGAGTCCGGGAACAGTGTGAGCTGTGAGTCCGGAAACAGTGTGAGCTGTGAGTCCGGGAACAGAGTGAGCTTTGAGCCCTGGAAGAGTGTGGGCTGTGAGTCCAGGAACAGTGTGAGCTGTGAGTCCAGGAACAGTGTGAGCTGTGAGTCCAGGAACAGTGTGAGCTGTGAGACTGGGAACAGTGTGAGTTTTGATTTCAGGAACAGTGTGAGCTGTGAGCACTAGAACAGTGTGAGCTGTGAGTCCAGGAACAGTGTGAGCTGTGAGTCC
>NC_057735.1:42211412-42211791 GCF_004010195.1 Chiloscyllium plagiosum | reverse complement strand
GGATCAGTGTGAGCTGTGAGCCCTGGAACAGTGTGAGCCGTGAGCACTGGAACAGTGTGAGCTGTGAGGCCTGGAACAGTGTGAACTTTGAGTCCGGGAACACTGTATGCCGTGAGCCCTGGAACACTGTGAGCTGTGAGCCCTGGAACAGTGTGGGCTGTGAGTCTGGGAACAAAGTGAGCTGTGAGCCCTGGAACAGTGTGAGCTGTGAGACCTGGAACAGTGTGAGCTGTGAGCCCTGGAACAGTGTGAGCTGTGAGTCCGAGAACAGAGTGAGCTGAGAGCTCTGGAACAGTGTGAGCTGTGAGACCTGGAACAGTGTGGGCTGTGAGTCCGGGAACAGAGTGAGCTGTGAGCCCTGGAACAGTGTGGGCTGTGA
>NC_057735.1:42208776-42211366 GCF_004010195.1 Chiloscyllium plagiosum | reverse complement strand
TGAGCTGTGAGCCCTGGAACAGGGTGAGCTGTGAGCCCTGGAACAGTGTGTGCTGAGAGCCCGGGAACAGTGTGAAATGTGAGTCCGGGAACTATGTGAGCTGTGAGTCCGGGAACAGAGTGAGCTTTGAGCCCTGGAACAGTGTGAAATGTGAGTCCTGGAACAGTGTGGTCTGAGGGTCCGGGAACAGTGTGAGCTGTGAACACAGGAACAATCTGAGCTGTGAGCCATGGAAGAGTGTGAGCTGTGAGTCCAGGAACAGTGTGAGCTGTGAGACTGGGAACAGTGTGAGCTTTGATTTCGGGAACAGTGTGAGCTGTGAGCACTAGAACAGTGTGAGCTGTGAGTCCAGGAACAGTGTGCGATGTGAGACTGGGAATAGTGTGAGCTTTGAGCCCTGGAACAGTGTGGACTGTGAGACTTGGAATAGTGTGGGCTGTGAGTCCGGGAACAGTGTGAGCTGCGAGCCCTGCAACAGTGTGGGCTGTGAGCGCTGGAATACTGTGGGCTGTGAGCCCTGGAACAGTGTGGGCTGTGAGCCCTGGAACAGTGCGGGCTGTGAGCCCAGGAACAGTGTGGGCTGTGAGCCCTGGAACAGTGTGGGCTGTGAGCCCAGGAACAGTGTGAGCTGTGAGCCCTGGAAACAGTGTGGGCTGTGAGTCCAGTTACAGTGTTAGCTGCGGGCCCGGGAACAGTGTGAGCTGTGAGCCCTGGAACAGTGTGAGCTGTGAGTCCTGGAACAGTGTGGGCTGTGAGCCCTGGAACAGTGTGGGCTGGGAGTCCCGGAACAGTGTGAGCTGTGAGCACTGGAACAGTGTGGGCTGTGAGCCCTGGAACAGTGTGTGCTGTGAGTCCGGGAACAGTGTGAGCTGTGAATCTGGGAACAGTGTGAGCTGTGAGTCTGGGAACGGTGTGAGCTGTGAGTCTGGGAACGGTGTGAGCTGTGAGTCTGGGAACGGTGTGAGCTGTGAGCCCTGGAACAGTGTGAGCTGTGAGTCTGGGAACAGTGTGAGCTGTGAGTCTGGGAACAGTGTGGGCTGTGAGCCCTGGAGCAGTGTGAGCTGTGAGTCTGGGAACAGTGTGGGCTGTGAGCCCTGGAACAGTGTGATCTGTGCGTCCGGGAACAGTGTGAGCGATGAGTCCGGGAACAGTGTGAGCTATGAGTCTGGGAACAGTGTGAGCTGTGAGCCCTGGAACAGTGTGGGCAGCGAGTCCAGGAACAGTGTGAGCTATGAGTCCAGGAACAGTGTGAGCTGTGAGTCCAGGAACAGTGTGTGCTGTGAGACCGGGAACACTGTGGGCTATGAGTCCGGTAACAATGTGAGCTGTGAGCACAGGAAAAGCACCTGCTATGATTCCGGTAACAGTGTGAGCTTTGAGTGGGGGAACAGTGTGAGCAGTGAGCACTGGAATAGTGTGAGCTGTGAGTCCGGGAATAGTGTGAGCTTTGAGACCTGGAACAGTGTGAGCTGTGAGTCCAGGAACACTGTGAGCTGTGAGTCTGGGAACAGTGTGAGCTGTGAGTCCGGGAACAATGTGAGCTGTGAGTCTGGGAACAGTGTGAGCTGTGAGCCCTGGAACAGTGTGAGCTGTGAGTCTGGGAACAGTGTGAGCTGTGAGTCGTGTAACAGTGTGCACTGTGAGTCCGGGAATAGTGTGAGCTTTGAGACCTGGAACAGTGTGAGATGTGAGTCCAGGAACACTGTGAGCTGTCAGTCCGGGAACAGTGTGGGCTGTGAATCCTTGAACATTGTGAGCTGTGAGTCCGGGAACAGTGTGGGCTGTAAGTCCTGGAACAGTGTGAGCTGGGAGTCTGTGAACAGTGTGGGCTGTGTGTCCGAGAACAGTGCAAGCTGTGAGCTCTGGAACATTGTCAGCTGTGAGCCCTGGAACAACGTGAGCTGTGAGTCCAGGGACAGTGTGGGCTGTGCATCCTGGGGCAGTGTGAGTTGTGAGACCGGGAACAATGTGGGCTGTGAGTCCCGGAACAGTAGGAGCTGTGATCCCTGGTACAGTGTGGGCTGTAAGTCCAGGAACAGTGGGAGCTGTGATCCCTGGAACAGTGTGGGCTGTGGGTCCGGGAACAATGTGAGCTGTGAGCCCTGGAACAGTGTGAGCTGTGAGCCCTGGAACAGTGTACACTCTGAGCCCAGGAACAGTGGGAGCAGTGAGCCCTGCAACTGTGTGAGATGTGAGCCCTGGAACAGTAGTCACTCTGAGCCCTGCAACAGTGTGCGCTGAGAGTACGGGAATAGTGTGAGCAGTGAGCCCTGGAATATTGTGGGCTGTGAGTCCAAGAATAGTGTGAGCTGTGAGTCCAGAAATAGTGTGAGCGGTGAGCCGTGGAACAGTGTGAGTTGTGAGCCATTGTTAAGTGTGAGCTGTGTGTCCTGGAACAGTGTGAGCTGGGAGTCTGTGAACAGTGTGGGCTGTGTGTCCGAGAACAGTGCAAGCTGTGAGCTCTGGAACATTGTCAGCTGTGAGCCCTGGAACAACGTGAGCTGTGAGTCCAGGGACAGTGTGGGCTGTGCATCCTGGGGCAGTGTGAGTTGTGAGACCGGGAACAATGTGGGCTGTGAGTCCCGGAACA
>NC_057735.1:42207248-42208276 GCF_004010195.1 Chiloscyllium plagiosum | reverse complement strand
CCGCCAAAGTCTCCAATCTATCTATATCCTGCTGTATCCTCCAGCAATCCTCCTATCTGAGGCTACCCCAACCTTTGTGTCATCCACAAACTTACTAATCACACCAGCTATAATCTCCTCCAAATCATTGTTACATAAAATACAAGCAAAAGGGGTTCTAGCACTAATCCCCTGCAGAATACCACTGGTCACAGATCTCCAATCAGAAAAATACCCTTCTACCGCTACTTCTATGACGAACCCAGTTCTGTATCCATCTTACCAGCTCATCACAGATCCTATGAGGCCTCTCCTTTCATATAAGTGTGCAATGAGGGACCTTGTTAAAGGCCTTGTTAAAACACAGATAGACAACAACTACCACCCTGCCCTCATCAAAGATCTTTGACACTTGCTCAAAAAACTCAAGTCTGTGAGACAGGAACCTTCCCCACATAAAGTCATGCTGCCTGTTACTAATACATGCATATTTTCCCAAATGTGATTAAACTCTTTCCCCAACAATCTTCTTCAATAACTTCCCTACCACTGACATGAGGCTCACTAGCAGTAATTTCCTGGATTATCTCTGTTGCCCTTTTTAAACAAAGGAACAACATTAGCTATTGTCCAGTCCTCGGGACCTCTCCTGTGACTAACCAGGATACAAAGCTTCCACATGAGCACCCAGCAATTTCCTCCCTTGATTCCCTCAGCATTCTCGGATAGACCATATCAGGTCCTGGGGACTTATCCACCTTTAATGATTTTCAAAGGATCCAACGTCTTTTTAGAATTGATTTACCATAATTTGGAATAGAGAGAGAGAGTGAGGGAAGACAGAGAGAGAGAAAATAAGAGTGAATGGGAAACTTAGAGTAACGGGTGAGAGAGAGAGAAAGTGAGAGAAGAAAGACATCATGACAGGAGAAGACGAATAAATGAGATTGAGTGGGAAGACAGAGAGGGGAAAGAGTGCTAGTGAGAGGGAGGAGTATGAGAGTGAGGGGAGAGAGAGTGAGGGCAGAAAAAGAGTGAGAGTGAAGGAG
>NC_057735.1:42193962-42206007 GCF_004010195.1 Chiloscyllium plagiosum | reverse complement strand
TTTGTGAGTGTGTGATTATTTCTGTGTGTGTGTCTGTGTATGTGTGTGTCTGAGTGAGTGTGTGTGTGTGTGAATGTGAGTGAGTGTATGTGAGTGTGTGTGTGTATGTGTGAGTGAGTGTGTGTGTGTGAGTGTGTGTTTGTATGAGTGTATGTGAGTGTGTATGTATGAGTGAGTGTGTGTGTGTATGGTGGTGTGTGAGTGTATTAGTGTGTAAGTGTTTGTGTGTGTGCACGTGTGCATGTGAGTGTGAGTGGATGTATGGGTATATGTGGAGATGAGGATGTGTGTGAGGAGTGATAGTAAAGGGTAAGTGAAATTATGTGTTAATTCTTGAGAGAACCAGACACTGCTCTGTCATCTCTTTCCACCTCTGTCTCTGATTTCCTCTCACAACCCAATTAAGAAAGCCGGCTGGAAGAGGAGGAGTGCCCTGCTTCTGGCCTTCACTCTCAGGCATATTCCATCTTGGAGCATGCATCACTGGGGCAAAAGCAAGGTCAGTGTTACTTAATCTCAGTAGTTTAGTATGGGGTCAAGCCACTCCCCTGTCCTCACAATTAGGGCTTGAAGCCTCATCTGTATCTTTTTGAATCTGCGAAATTGAAAAGAAATAAAAGCTTCAGTGGTTAACTCTGCTGTGTGGCATTTTTAATGATTATTTTTTATTAAATGCTAGCTGATTTAAATGATCTATGCACTGCTTTGGAATTTTGCTTTTAAATTTATGTTTATTGTTGTGTCAAAGCTTCCTTATATGAAAATTGCTGTCCTGTCACTGTCCACTAACCCAACCCTCCCAAACCACTCCAAGTGCGAGAAAATTGTAAAAAAAAGTGCCTCCCTTTTAAAAAATCTGGACATGCGTGTTTTATAGATGTTACCAGACTTGCTGCCTTCTGTTTGTTCTCTGCTCTTGTTAGTGGTTTACGATTGTGGATAAGAGGTCAGAGTCTGACCACTATAGATGTCGGAAGATAACTTCTGAAGGCCAGTGGTGTGGCCATGTACTGATAAATCCAGAGAGAGAGGAAGTGATCACAGAGCCACTGTGCAGAATCTGACCATCATTTCAGCTCCAATTTCTCGTGACACATTTCTACCTTTTCCCTGTAACTCTGAACATTGTTTCCATTTATATAATCATCAAATACCCTCTCTAATACCTCAAGCACACTATCAGGCATTGCATTTCAGACTCTAAGTACTTGATGTCTAAAGAAAAGTTTTTCCACTTGCATTTGTTTCTTTCACAAAACACTTCACAAGTGTATCCTTTGATTCTTGATCCATTTACAGGTGGGAACAATTTCTCCCTGTCCACGCTGTCCAGATCCTTCATGATTTTAAGATCTCAGATCAAAACTCCCATCAGCCTTCTCTTCACCAACGACAAACAATCTCATTTCTCCAATCTAGCTTTATGTCTGGAGCGTCTCATTCCTGGAATCATTCTTTTAATGCTCTTCTGCACCCTCTCCAATGCATTCACCATCCTCTCTAGAGTGTGACACCCAGGTCTGTGCACCAACATCCAAACCTTTCCCTCAAGCCCCACCTGTTCTTGGATTCTATGTCCTTGTTTATGAAGCGAAGAATACTTCATGCTTTATCAACAGCTTTCTCTGCACCGTAAATGTTTTTATTTTTAAATGTATCATCTCATACTTCTTATTAAATTTTACTTGCCAACTCTCTGCCCACTCCACCAACTTGGCTATAATCCTTTTGAAGTTCGGCTCTGACTTCTTCACAGTTTAGAATTCTCTGAAGTTTTGCAGTGATCTCAAAATTGAAATTGTTCCCTACTGCACCAAGATCTAGGCCATTTATATTTCAAGAAAAGCAAGGGTCCCCACACTGACCCCTGGGGAACTCCACCACAAATCTTCTACCAGCCTGAAAAAATAGCCATTATCAATTAAAACATAAGAGCAGAAGCGGGCCATTCAGCCCATCAACTCTGTTCTGCTATTCAAGAGATCGTGACTAATCTGATAATCCTCAACTCTATTTTTGTGCCTTTTCTCATAAGCCTTACTGATTAAAAATGTGTCTTTTATGACAACAACGACAAGCAAACAAAAAAATACAGAACCAGATTTAAAAATATACAGAGCCAGATAGCTATACATCGACAATTTTAACAGCTGTCTGTTAACTCTGCAGAGCTGACCCAATACATTGACTTGGCAAGATGCCGCATATAAGGGTTGCCTGAATAGCTTTCACACATTCCCTTTATACTAAACTTCGCCAACTCTTATCACATCTCAAGGTCAAGAACTGGAAACATTCGGCTGTTGATATAAAGCTTATGTTTTCCCTGACGCTTGCTGAATCTGACTGTTTTTGCATGACTTGCAAGGCCAAGCTGTCTGCTTGCATAATCCAGCAAAGTCAGGCTGTCTACTTAAAATTTTAGCAAAGTGTTAGTTTTATCAAAATGTTAGATTAGCAAATTATTCTCTTTCAGATTTCACAGTAAATGTTAATTTTGCTAATTTTCCATTACATCTCCCCCTTTTTGGCATTTTATGACAATGACAAGCAAACAAAAAAATACAGAACCAGATAAAAAAAAATACAGAGCCAGATAGCTATACATCGACGATTTTAACAGCTGTCTGTGTTGTAAGGAGCACTTGAAATGGTCCCAGCCACCTCTTCGCCTTCCAGCTTTTCCTCCTGAAGTCTTTCACCACTATCCAATCTCCAAGTTCTAGATCTTGTAGCTTCCCTTCTGCTGGTTGGGGTAGTGCTGCTTTCATTTGATTCTGTATTTCAGACAAAAGTATAGAGAGTTTTATACAGTAACCTAACATCTCATCCTCACAGTGGCCTGTTATCTGTCTTACTTTAGGTCTTGGGCCAATTCCTGTGTTGGGCAGCCTACCAAACAAAATCTCAAACGGGCTAAGATTAGCTCTTCCTCTCCTCCTAGATCTCATATACATTAGCACAATCAGAAGTGCCTTTATCCATGCCACCCCTAGTTCCTCACAACATTTTGTCAATTTATTTTTTTAAGGTAGCATTTTCTCTTTCCACTGTCCCACTTACTGGGTGGTAGGCACAGTGTTGTCTCATTTTCATTCCTAAATAATCACTGATCTGCTGTAAGGCATTATTGACAAATGGTGTCCCATTGTTGCTACTAAGCCTTTCAGGGATGTCCCATCTCGGAATTATCTCCGTTAGCAAAGCCTTGGCTACTGCACTGGCATCCTGTTTAGACGTGGGGAACGTTTCCACCCATTTGGAAAACATATCAACTATTACCAGACAATACATTTTCCCTTCACTGGGTGTTAGTTCAATAAAATCCATTTGTAAATGTTCAAAGGGTTTTTTTTTTCGGGTTGGGGGTGTGCTGCCTGACTCATCTGTATTCCCCTCCCCACAGTATTAGTGGCACAGATAACACATGGTTCACAATATTTCTGGGAGTAATGAGTAAATCCCTTAGTGTACCAGTGTGCCGAAATACTGTCGTACATCCTCCCTTTTGATACGTGGTCCTTTCCATGTGTCAGTTTGGCATAGAATGGGAATAACGATCGTGGTAGACAGGGTATACCATTGGGGCCACACCATACGCCTTCCCTCACGCTACACCCTGTTTTTATCCACTCATGCTTTTCTTCCAGAGTGGCCTGCGACTGTAACTCCTGTACATCTGCTTTTGGGGTACAAATTTTTGTCATACTCATGTCAAACTAATCACTTGGCAGCTGCTGGGCTGCCGTTCTTGCTGTTGAGTCTGCCCTTGCATTGCCTTGGGAAATAGAATCGTTATTTTTCGTGCGGGCTTCACATTTACACACAGCAATTGATTTAGGCAACAGGACCGCTTCCAGGAGGTCAGAAATCAGGCCATGGTGTGTGATGGGCTTTCCAGTGGAGGTCAAGAAGTCCCTGTGTTTCCACAGGGTTCCAAAACCATGTACAACCACAAATGTGTATCTGCTGTCGGTGTAAATATTCACTGTCTTTCCCTTAGCCAACGTACAGGCCTCAGTCAAGGAAATCAGCTCTGCTGCTTGCGCTGACAGATGAGAAGGGAGTGATCCCACTTTGACTATCTCGTGGGTAGTTACCACAGCATACCCAACACAATTCTGGCCTGTCTCCTTCCTTCTGAATGCTGACCCATCCACAAAAACTCCATATCCGGATTCTAAAGTGGTGAATGCTGCAAGTCTAGTCTGGGGCTGCAAATTATTAGCGACACAATCATGTGGGTGTCCATCTCCTTCTGTGGGGAGAAGGCTCGCAGGGTTAAGGACGTTACATCGCTTTATTGTAATGTGAGGCATCTCCAATAACACAGTATTATATCGGAGCCAACATGCGTGCGGTCTTTTGCTCGGAAGGCAGTAAGGATACTGCGTGTGGGACCAGTAGGGTTAACTCACCATAGCCGACTATGTCCTTGGATGCTACAACAGCCTTTTCAGCTGCAGCCACAGCTCACAGGCATTTAGGCAATCCTGCTGCTACGGGGTCTAGTTTAGCTGAAAAATAAGCTACTGGACTCAATTTTCCCCATGATCCTGCAACAGCACAGAGGTCATGCATCCATGTTTCTCATCTACCGTTTGTACAAAAGGCTTGTTTGAGTTTGGAACCCCCAGCGTAGGTGTAGTTTGGAGCGCCTTTTTCAATTCAACAAGGGCACTCTCCGCCTCTGGGGTCCACTGCAACAGACTCTGGTTCTGCAACCCTTTTCCATGGGCTATGTCACTTAGGGGCGCCTCAAGTGTTGCGTAATATGGGATAAACATCCCACAGTAGGAGCACATGCCCAAAAAGGATAGTAATTGTTTCTTCGTGTGAGGCTTTGGAATTTGCTGGATTGCTTGAACTCTGTCTTGACCAATGGCCTTCCCTTGTTCAGATATTAAGTGACCTAAGAACTTCACCTGTTGTTGCACAAATTGTAGCTTTGTGAGACTGGCTTTGTGCCCTTCGCGCGCTAGATGGCAGAGCAACGCAAGAGTTGTTCCTTTGCTGGTGGCGCTATCAAGCAATCATCTACATACTGCAAAAGCGCTGACCCCGGGGTTAGAACAAGAGTCTCCAGACTCCTGTGTAGAGCCTCACTATATACGATGGGGGACTCACAGTAACCTTGGCAAAGTCGCGTGAAGGTATATGATTTGCCTCTGAATGAGAAAGCAAATCAGAATTGACTGTCTGGGTGCACCGGTAACACTAAAGAAGGCATTTACTAAATCCACAACAGAGAACCATTTCCTGTCCGGTGGAATTTGGGCCAATATAGTATAGGGGGTTGGGAACATTTGGGGTGCGCGGGACAACAGCGCAATTGACTGCCTGCAGGTCTTGAACAAACCTCCATTCCTCCGGATCACCAGGAATGCTTGCCTTTTTGACCAGAAAAATGAGGGTTCTCACCGGTGAGTTTTCACAGGGGATTATCACTCCAACCTTTAGGAGGGATCCAAAGACTGGAGTAATTCCTTCTATGGCCTCGGGTTTTGTGCTCTGCAAGGACCATGCTCAGACTACGGGGTTATTCCTATGGGTTCACAGCTTCATATGAGCCCCACATCATGTTTTGCCTTTTGCCCACAACTCAGTAGGGACCATTTTTAATCTTGGGTCCGAGACTTCTCTCTTCGGGAAACGCCAGACTATCCCCCTAGGCTCTTCAGGGCTAGTGGGGGTTACCTGGACTGTCCTATCTGCCTGAGTTAGCCAATTTAATCTCTTCCTATTTGTCCGCATATCTGCATTGAACCAGACACCCACATCGTCCCCGAAGACCCTACTTTTCAATCTCTGTGCCTTTAGCACCCACGGTCCCAAATCCTGCCACCTGTCACCAGCTGCCTTCGCCAGTGACACGTGAGGAGCGGAGCCTTCCACATCAAAAAGATAGGGTCTGCTTGCTATCACAGATACCTTCGATAAGTTCACACTGACTGCACATCTGTGACCACTCCAATAAAAATCACACAATAACAACTGATCTGGTTTAACCAATCTCCTGAACCAATCCCTCTCATATGATTTGTCAGGGCCATCGTGGCATATGTGTGCTGTGCAGTGCAGCATATCCCCAGTGAGAAAATCGGTGTTAATGGGATTAACATGGTAACTTGCTTCCAGGGCGAGTGAATCGCTTACTGAACTTATCGCTCTCTGGCTTAATCGCCACTCAGACATACATCAGGGGTCATGGGTCATATTTTACAGCTTGCACGGGTAAATCTTCCCTTTAAATTACCTGCAAGCCCGTCGGGGTACTGAGCAAATCCAACCCCAGTCTCCTTATGAGATCCTAAGCCATCAGATTTAAAGGACAGAATTCCGATAACAAAAATGAGAATTGGAATGTTTCCCCATTTTGCACATCACGGGTGCTGTAAATCTCTCTTGTATCACGACTCCTGATGCACCCATTGAGTTCAGGAACCTTCCACTCACCTTTATTTGCGTCGACTGTCTGAACTGGCTTAATTTAAGGACTGAATATGTTGCCCCTGTATCTACCAAAAAGGTAACTGGCGTACTTTCCACATGTAACATAGAGGTGGGCATTGACTTACACGCCTCATCATTGTACTAAACATATAGTCCACACTTTGCAATCTCAGTGCTCAACATAGAGGTGGGATATGTTTCAGTGCCCATAAGGTTAGTAGAAGAGATTAGCATAAGCAAGTCTTTGTTTCCAAGCATAAAGGACAGAGGCTTACCAGTACCTTGTGGACTACCACCTCCACCTCAGCCTTCCCCTGTCAGTTACCTTGCTGTCCAGCCTCCAGGGCCAATTGAGGCTGTCTGTGTGGGCACTGCCTCGGCCAGTGGTCTATTGCTCCGCAAAGCACTCGCCAGATCTACCTCTGCCAGCCCCTCTTCCTCTCTCTTTTCCCGCAGCACCTCCCCCCAACAGCTGGGTGACCATCTGCACCATAGTAAGCTGAGCTTTATGAGCTTGCTGTTCCATCTTTAGTTTCTGCTTGTCCTTCTCTTGGGCCAGCAATTTTTCAGCATGTATCGCATGTTATTCTATCAAATCCAGCTTCCCCATGTCCCAGGTAATACTTGTGTCCTTTACTTTCTTCACTATTTCGTCCTTCATTCCATTGATGAAGCTGTTCCTCAGGTGAGCCTCATACGGCGTGATTTCTGCCGCCGTTATGTCCTCGGGTGGTCTCACTCCACTACGGGTGGTATGGACTTCAGTGAGACGCGTAAGGTACTGGGACACTGTCTTACCTTCTCATTGTTTACACATTTCCAATTTTGGTCATGTCCATTCGCACTGGGAACGCCTCCCTACAGGCGGTTGCCAACACTGCACAAAATCATGAGAGTCTCTGTTCTGCTCTGCTTGTGGGTTGGCTACTCTGGCATGGATGTTTATGGCTGGCCAGTTACACTTGAGTTTGGTGACATCAACGCCCAGTTTTCATCCCAGGAGACGTCTCATTTCATGCGATGTGGGACGGAACTCGATACAGAACTTTGTCACTTCTTCAGCAAACTTATTACCTCTAACCTTGCATGGGTCAGGCAACTGCCCAAAGGCACTTTCCAAATCCTTCATGGTGGACCAACATCAAGTACCCTTCTGGACCTGCAACTTCAACCATTGGTGCTTGCAGAATCACCTGGTTAGGTGATCGTACGCCAGTACCCTCACTGTCTGACTCATCATCTGTCATGGGGGTGATCGCGAATAGGCCTTGGATGCCTTTCCATCTTGGAGTGGCTGTCCTTCTTTTGGCCTTCTTGCTTCGATCTGCTGCGGGTACGAGATGCTATCGGTGATCCAGCAGACCCTGAGGCGGCAGCCACTGACTTGGAACCTTCACCAGGTGGATCTGTGGGTCTCAGAGGGCAGCCATCACGGTCAGGATCTGAAACAAACTTAAGACACTGTACAGTTTCATTAGGTTGTTTTCCGTGCGCGTCTGCATGTGCGCTGGTGTTTGTACACGTATTTGATCTATCCTTTACTTGAGATTTCCTTTCCCTGATATCAGCCTCAGCCTTCCAGATGTTATAAGCACTCCAATTCACAGGTTCTATTTTCCCCTTCCGTTTCTCCTTCTGTCTCTCCAAACGTGATCTCAAGTGTTCAGCTTTCTCTCTCTCTCACGGTACCGTTATCTTTTTCCTTATGACTTGCTTTTTAACTCTGGAGGTCCCCTCTCACATTAGGCACGTCCACCTCAATGCCTTGGTTTTCGTAAACCAAGAAACCACGTGCCCGGTACATCTTTAGTGAGTCCAAATGGTGGCTTCAAGTCTAAAACCACCCTTAAACATGCTGTCTCTTAAACACTCTAGCGACGGCAATCCCCTTCCCTTGGGTTTTACTCGAATACCGCGCGAGAGCTCACTGGACCCTCTTCTTGCTTTATTTATTCTCTTAGAATTAATCTCTACATAGGATTACTTAAGCCATGACTCTTACCATGACCCTATTCTGTTTGGAGCCTGGGGCACTGGGGCGATCCACAGATTCCCAGTCCTCACACGCAAAGGGGCCAATTTAGCGCTCGAGATGAAGTGAAAGTCCTTCAAGGCGCTGGCACCTGTGCCTCCTGGGAATCTTCAGAATCCCACCTAGTCTCCTGTGGTGATGTCATTTCCTGTGATTATGTCATTTCCTGTTCTTTTTTGCAGGGGGTGGTAGATGGGGTCTAACTCGATGTGTTTGTTGCTAGAATTCCAGTTAGAATGCCAAACTGAGATGCACAAGAATTCCGAGAGGCATGGCATTTCAACCGGAGCTCTATCAACAAATACATCGAGTTAGACCCCATCTACCATGCCCTGCGAAAAAGAACAGGAAATGACTTCACCACAGGAAATGACACCACCACAAGAAATGACAACACCCACCCAAAGAAACCCAAACATATAAGTTGAAAGCAGGAATCATGTACAGTGCTTCCTCTGAGGCCCACTGAAGATGTTACCCAGTAGGGTGACGAAACGTCTGGAAATGAACCTTCCAACTCAATGAGCAAATCTACATCCAGAACCTCAACCTGAGCAACAAATCTTCTTGAAACTCACTGTTTATCTCTTCTTTTGTACATTACGGTTATGCAGTTTTGTTGAAGAACATTTGCAGTCTCATGTCAATTGACTATCGTGTTAATCAAATGCAAAAATTAAACATACGATCTATCAAGCCAGGTTTCACCTTTGATCTGACTTGTTTGATATTACTGTCATAGAGTCATAGAGCTGTATTGATAACATCTGTCTTTACCTGTTAAAACCATAATAATCCATCCCCCTTGACACTAGGACCATTGAATAAATCTCATTGTTTCTATGACCAGATTCTTTTTGCAATTAAGTATTTACTGTGAATCTTGACTAATACCTCAAACCCAGTTATATTTTCTTCTATACCCTACTTCATGAGGATTTCATTGGCTATAAGTCAACTGTGTGCAGAAATGTACTGACCCAATGTCTTTAAGCCTTTTGCATGCAACACTGATGAAGTCCTGTACCTCTGGAACTATTGCTTCCAGACCTTCCACTATAGGCCTCCTTGTGGACCCTCGGCATTCTCAAAGTAGCAATGACAATATCTTGACTGGAACTGCCGGCCTGATTGATTATTGTAACAGATTGACCTGGGTAAGTGCTGTGATCTTTTGTTTTTCCTTTCTGTGTTTGAAGTCTGTTTTCCTGTTAGATTCAACTGTCTCTGACATCCTTCTTCTGTCTGACAGACTCTTTCTTGTTTTCTCATGTGCCTCATGAATTGTGATCTGACTTCAATTCAATGATTTTGAAGGTTCTGTCACTGTCACCTAGCTTTAAGTGAATATTGTTGCAGTGAGTACTCTCTCTTGTTTCTTTGGGCTTTTTAGTGTGTCCATCTGTATTTTCTGAGGCCTGTTCTCTATTTAACGACATTGCTGGTATTATTAATCTCCAGTACTCATAGCTTATACTTATCTTAGCTTTTGCCTTCTGAAATTTAATAACATTATAACTAGACTGGACTAACAGAGATAAGGAATGGAAAAGTCCTACGCCCTGTGTGACATGAACAATTGGGAGAAATGTGGGGAAGTACGGCAAGAACGAAGACTGAAGAAACCAGGTTCTCAACATATTTCCAAGTTTCCCTTCCAGGATTCCATGGTGAAACCAGAATCTTCACCTTATTTCCACAAATATGAATCCATTAATATCCCAACTCGTTCCATTTTCATGAAGCTTGCAATTCTTCCCTCCTCTCCCAAGAAACTGGACAGGGACAATTCCTGACTTCTTTGAGCAAATGTGTGGAAATAATAAAACTGGCCCGTCGCATCGTTAGGGAAGGCAAAGCAATAAATAATGTAAACATGCCCAGATAGGACGGGGGCAAAGGCAGGTTGTAAAAAGAGAGGTTAGGACTGGGGAGAGATAAACAATCAAACTTAAATGCAGACTTAAATAAATTGAGCAAATTCTTAGATCCAAAGATCAAGGGAAGAGTAAATAAAAATGCGGATACTGTAAATGAGAACCATCAACAGAAGTTGCTGGAAAAGTTCAGCCGGTCTGGCAGCATCTGTGAAGGGAAATCAGAGTTAACGTCCAGTGACCCTTCCTCAGAACCGAAGGACCTGAAACATTAACTCTGATTTCTCTGCACAGATGCTGCCAGACCTGCTGAGCTTTTCCAGCTACTTCTGTTTTTGTTTTTTGATCAAGGGAAGAGCGTCAGAGACAGATTACAAAATACAGAGTGAGGATGTGGTTGTGTTCCCCAGTTATTTGTGGAATCTAAGCAAGTTTCCTTTAATGACTTGGTAAAGTGGTTAAGTGATTGAATTTCACCCTCTCAGTGGAATTCGAATAGATGCTTTCTATTAAGAAAAGAAAATTAGTAATGGAAAGTGTTTGGAGTAGAAACAGTAATTCATTCAAGAACTAAACTCTGGTGTAATACTCACTTACAGCTTGCAAATAGCACAGATTGTAAACTGCAGCTGCAAACAAGCTGCTCTCAGTTTGTTAGATTGTCAAAGAACTATAACGTTAAGTGTGACTAATTTGAAACTGAGAATATATATTTCATAACAATTGGTAGACATCAATTCCTTCCTAATCTTCCGAACTGAAGTTAATTGAGAATTTGGAGGAATCCTCAGTGATAAGCAAGTATTTAAGTTATTGGCAGATAGAACAGTGCAGCTGGCAAATGTCAGGGAAAAAGTATAACTGTCGGACTGCATGGTAAAAGAATGTTGCCATACATACAAACTAATGTACAAATCAATATAGGGAGTAGGCCTTTGTCCCCCTTGAGCCTGCTCTGTCATTCAATAAATTCATGGCTGGACTGATTACTCCTTATTCCTGTCCACCTTCCATTAATCTTTCACCTTCGTATATATCAAGAATGTACCTCCCTCTGCCTTAAAAATACTCAAAGCCCCGCCTGCATCACCTTTGATATTATTGTGAACTTTTTAATGGATATTGGATCTCCCCTTCAAATTGTTCTCTCTTGCTGGAGTGTATCTAGAACATAGAACATAGAAAAATACAGCGCAGTACAGGCCCTTTGGCCCTCGATGTTGCGCCGATCCAAGCCCACCTAACCTATACTAGCCCACTATCCTCCATATGCCTATCCAATGTCCATTTAAATGCCCATATAGAGGGAGAGTCCACCACTGCTACTGGCAGGGCATTCCATGATCTCACGACTCGCTGAGTAAAGAACCTACCCCTAACATCTGTCCTATACCTAACCCCCCTTAATTTAAAGCTATGCCCCCTCGTAATAGCTGACTCCATACGTGGAAAAAGATCCTCACTGTCGACCCTATCTAAACCCCTAATCATCTTATACACCTCTATCAAGTAAACCCTAAACCTTCTTTTCTCCAATGAAAACAACCACAAGTGCCTCAGCCTTTCCTCATACGACCTTTCTACCATACCAGGCAACATCCTGGTAAACATCCTCTGCACCCGTTCCAGTGCCTCCACATCCTTCCAATAGTATGGCGACCAAAGCTGCACACAATACTCCAG
>NC_057735.1:42149630-42193601 GCF_004010195.1 Chiloscyllium plagiosum | reverse complement strand
CAATTCCTAATCCAAACCTCCAACTCACCCTCAATGCCATACCTCTGTATTTTTTGGAGTAGCCTACCATGGGGAACCTTATCAAACGCCTTACTAAAATCCATATACACCACATCTACCGCTTTACCCTCGTCCACCTCCTTAGTCACCTTCTCAAAGAATTCAATAAGCTATCTATTCTGTATATTCGGAAATAACCATTAAATGTTCACCACTGCATCCCTATTGACCTATCACTAAACCTAATTTTATAATTAATTTTAACTATCTATGATTTTGTACCTTTAACATTTCTGGGAGGTGATAGCAGAGTGGTATTATCACCAGATGACTAATCCAGAGACCAGGTAATATTCTGAGGATTGAATCCTACCACAACAGATTTTGGAATTTGAATCCAGTAAATATCTGGAATTAAGAATGAAGACCATGAATCCATTGTCAAGGCAGAAACTATCCATTTGGGAAGGAAAGTGCAATCCTTACCTGGTCTGACCTATATATGACTGCAGGCCCACAATGTGTAGTTGACTTACAACTACTCTGTGGGCAATTCGGATGGGCAATAAACGTTGGCCTAGCTAGTGACACTCAGATCTTGTGAATGAATGACCTTTAAAAAACTAATCTTGAACCTAATCTTCTCTCCCTCAAACTGAACGCAAAATTCAATCATCTTAAAATTGAAAACAGGATCTGGGCCCTGGTTTGTGAAGGCCATGATGACTCATCTACAGATGCAGCAATGTCCAAGTCCTGGCAATCAAGGAAAACGCACTGCCAATTGCTGTGAATGTATTACTAAACTGCCCCAACCGCTACCCCTCGTTCACAATATATTTTCTCTTTTGTCTCCTGTAGGTACCAATACAATCAGCACTGTGTCAATATCTAGGGTACCAGCCTCACAAAGAATCTACTCCTCCACCTCTCAAGAGAAGGTGGATACCTCAGAGGCTGCAGCATTGGCCAGACTGCCTCTTACACCTCCCACCAGGTCAGATACTGGCACCTTTGTGGTATGATACTAAAGCAGGCTCTGAAGAGGAGATAAGGATTTTGCAGATGTTAGGTTATAGGTTTATTTGGAAGCACTAGCTTTCGGAGCGCCGCTCCTTCATCAGGTGGTTGTGGAGTATGAAGGAGCGGTGCTCCGAAAGCTAGAGCTTCCAATTAAACCTGTTGGGCTATAACCTGGTGTTGTGTGATTTTTAACTTTGTACACCCCAGTTCAACACTGGCACCTCCAAATCATCAGCTTGCAGATGGATATTGACAGGCGAGAAGAATGGGTCTAGAATTTGACAGATGGCGTTTAATATGGATAAGTGTGAGAATATCCACTTTGGCTAAAAAAAAAAGGGCAAATTATGATTTTTAAACAGAAAGCAGATTCAGAGCGCATCAGAGCAGAGGGATCTGGGTGTCCTTGTGCATGAATTGCAGAAAATGGGTCTGCAGGTGCAGCATATAATAAGAAAAGCAAAGTGAATCTTTGCATTTATTAAGCCATTATTCAGATACAGAATTGTTATTACAACTATATAAGGCAATGTGAGACTTGGAGTACTGTGTCCAGTTTTGATCTCCTTATTTAAGGAAGGATGTGATAGTACAGGAGGCAGGTCAGAGGAGGTTCAGCAGCTTAATCCTCAGGATGAAAGGGATGTCGTATGAGGTGCAGGTGAATAGCTTGAGCTTATACTCGCTGGAGTTAAGGGAATGTGGGGAGATCTAGTTGAGGTGTGTAAAATGCTAAAGGGGATTGATAAGGTGGAAGTTGAATAGACAGTCCTTGTGGGACAGTCTAGATCAAGAGGTCACAGGTAGAGAGTGAGAGAGGAGGTCGGTTCAAAACTGAGATGAGGAGAAATGTCTCTCTCAGAGGGATGTGAATCTATGAAACCCACTGCCTCAAAATGCAATGGAGGCAGAATAGATCAACAGATCAAGAAAGAAACAGAAATGTTTCTGATGTAAAGCAGAATTATGGACTTTGGGGAGCAGGCAGGAGAGTTGAGTTCAGACCAGGATAAGACCTGCCATGATCATGTTAAATGGTGAACCACACGCTCTCGCTCCTAATTCCAATGTTCCTGGGTTAGCTTGGCGAGAATTTTGACTAGTTTACAGTCAGGCATACCTGCTGGTGAGCAAATCACAAGCACATTTCTGCAATTGGTCAAAAGGGAAAAGCCTCATAACGAGTGCCAAAGATTGGTCACCTACTCAGCCCCAGGCAGAAGAGGATCCGATATAATCAGCAACTAAAAACTCCTTCCAAATGCCCAAGCAGACACAAGAGCAACAGGTAGGCATATCTGAGATGCTGCGCCAACTGACACAAAGTTTGCAGGGCTGCACCAATGCCATTGGCACCATTCTGCCTCAGGTATGCGATCATCTAGCCACCTTGATGGACAGGTAGATAACTGCCACCAAAAATCTGGTCCAGCACAGAATTGTAGAATCAGTGCAGGTTGAGGCTCTTTGGCCCATCGAGTCTGTACTGAACTTCTGAATAGCTTCCCACTCAGAACCACACCCCCATCCCCATAACCTTGCACATTTACCATGACTAATCCACCTAACCTGCACATCTTTGGACTGTGGGAGGAAACTGGAGCACCCGATAGGAACCCAGGTGGACATTGGGAGAATGTGTAAACTCCACACAGATAATCGCCCAAGGTTGCCCACACTCTGAGCCTGCTGGAGATCTGCAGAGACATGAATGGTAATGCTGGATGGCATTCAGCTTAGTGCCAGGAGTCGAGCAAGTAAGGCAGATTAGTTGAAGGAACTGATTAATGTGAAGATTGTCATCATTGCTATCATAGAGCCATGATTGAGGGAGGGACAGGACTTGCAGCTCAATAGTGGGATCTTCAGGCAAGACTGGGAGAATTGTAAATGATGAGGTGGTGTTGCAATATTGGTCAGGGAGTATTAAGGGGGAATGATATTTTGAATTGGTTCTTAATTGAGTACATATTGGGTAAATTATAAACAAGAAGGGAGCAATCACATTTTTGAGAGTGTATAATACATCCCAAACTGTCAGAAATGCAGATATGTGGGCAAAGTTCAGAGAAGTGTGAAAATAATAAGATAACGTTAGTAGGAGATTCCACCTCCCCCCATATTAACTGGGTTAGACAAAGTGTGAAGGGATGGAAGTTTTACAAAATATCCAGAAGATCTTCATAAGCCAGCATGTAGGCAGTCCTTCAAGACAGGGGACAGAACTCGAGTTAACGTTAGGGAGCAAACTCAGTTAGAAGTATCAATGGAACAACATTTTGGTGATAGTGACTGTAGCGCAGGGAGATTGAAGGTAATCATGGAAGAAGACCAACATGGACCAGAAATAAAGATTCTGAAGTGAGGGTAGGCTGCCTTCAATGTGGTCAGACAGGACCTGGCCAAAGTGGACTCGTAGCAGGATCAGTAGGAGTCTTTTCAAAGGAACTGGTGAAAGTGCAGTGCCAACTGCATTCCTGTAAAGGTGAAGGGTGGGTCCAACAAGTTCATAGTACCCCAGAAATTGGGTCAGAACAATGGGAAAACTTATGGAGATACCAAAAGCGCAAAACACCAAGAACCATAGACGCCTATAGAAAGTGCAAAGGGTTGTTTAAAATTGAAATTAACAAAGTAAAGGGGGAATGAAAAAAGATAGGAACAAAACCAGAAATCACTGGAAAAGCTCAGCAGGCCTGGCAGCATCTGTGGAGAGAAATCAGAGTTCACCTTTTGGTTCCAGTGACCCTTGTTCAGAACTGATGTAATGAGGAAAAGCTTGTTTTTTTTTTTAATGCAGAGCATAGGGTGGACGAGAGGGGGTTAAAGTGTAAAGGATAGGTGGAGATATAGCTTAAAACCAGACAAGAAGACTTGGACAGCCAAATGAGTGGCAAAACAGTCAGCCCCAGGAGAAGGGAAGGCTGCTAATGGGAACTATTAGTGGCGAACAATAGGTAGTGTGTTCAAAAATATGAATGGATAAAATAAATAAAAATCCAAAGGAAATTTCTAGGTACATTATGGACAAGATGAAAAAACCAGAGAAAGAGTAGGGTCTAATAGAGACCAAAGTGACAAGCTCTGAGTAGACCCAGAGGTGTGGTAGAGGTTTTAAAGGAGAAATTTGCTCTAAAGAGAAGGATTTGGATACAGATATCAGAGAAGGGGAGTGTCATGTATTTGAAACAAAAATTACATTGGAGAGGATGAATAAAAAGCTGTTTCAGTGTGCTTAAAATTGGATGAATTTCCAGGTCCAGATGAAATGCATTCCAAGACGTTGTAGAAGGAGAAGGAGGTGAACCAGGGCTTCTGACATAAATTTTCAAATTCTTGCTGGCCACAGGAGCAGTTCAAGATGACTGGATGATAGCTAATATGGTATCATGATAAAACAAAATGCAGTAGGAATAACATGAAAACTATAGGCTGTTGAGTTCAGCATCAGTGGCAGAGAAACTAATGGAAAAAAACAACTCTAAGGGAGAGAATCAATGTCCACTTGGAGAGACAAAACTTCATCAAGGATCATCAGTGTGGCTTTGTAAGGGGGAATTCATATCTGACAGCTTTGATTGAGCTTCTCACGATATAAAGATGAAGATAGTGCAGTGGATGTAGTTTACATGGACCTTGGTAAGGCTTTTGACAAAATCTCATAGATGATTGGACAATAATGTACAAGTCCACGGAATCCAGGGTAACTTGGCAAATTTGATTTGATTTTATGTGATTTATTATTGTCACATGTACCGAGACATGTTTTATTTTGTGGACAATACAGGCAGATCCACACAAACTGCATTGGGTATAAAAAAAATTCCAAAGAATACAATGTAACAGCTTCAGAAAATGTGCACAAAGAATGAGATCAACATAAAATTTAGTCAGAAGTTTAATAACAGTGGTGAAGAAGCTGTTCTTGAATCTATTCATTAGAGTATACGCACTTTTATATCTTCTGCCGAATGGAAGAGACTGGAAGAGAGTTTAGCTGGGGGAGTAGGGGTCTTTGATTGAGATTGGTTCAAAGTTGGCTTAGTAACAGGAGGCAGACAATGATGGTCATTGTTTGTTTTTGTGATTGGAAGCGGCAGAATAGATGCTCCAATCGGAGCTCGCCTGATCACCAATTCCTTTCCCTTTTTATTTCTTTTTTCTCCTCTTTATACCTTTTTCTCATCTCCCCACTTGCCCCACCCCCACAACTTTTGACTGCATGCCCTCCCTGGAGAGTGAAGTTGAGGGAGACAGGTCACAGCTGGAGTCTGGGTGGCAGTGCAGTCGTACAGGGTGGGCCCAGCAGTGGAGAGAGTATGGGGAGGGTCCCAAAGTCTAGCAAGCACAGGGAGGGTCCCACGGTGGAGCAAGCATGGGGAGGGTCCCATGGTGGAGTGAGCACGGGGAGGGTCCCATGGTGGAAAAAGCACGGGGAGGGTCCCACGATGGAGCAAGCATGGGAGGGTCCCATGATGGATCCAGCACAGAGCAGGCCCCACAGTGGACTGAGAATGGGGAGTGTCCCACAGTGGAGCAAGCACAGGGAGGGTCCCATGGTGGAATGAGCACGGGGAGGGTCCCATGGTGGACCGAGCCCCATGATGGAGTGAGCATGGGATGGTCCCACAGCGAGGCAAGCATGGGGACGATCCCACGGCGAGGGGGGCATGGGGAGGATCCTAAGGTGGAGCGAGCACAGGGCAGGTTCCATGGTGGAGCAAGCACGGGGAGGGTCCCACGGTGGAGCAAGCACGGGGAGGATCCCATGGTGGAGCGAGCACGGGGAGGATCCCATGGTGGAGCGAGCACGGGGAGGATCCCATGGTGGAGCGAGCACGGGGAGGGTCCCACGGTGGAGCGAGCCCCATGGTGGAGCGAGCACAGGGAGCGTCCCAATGTGAGGCGAGCATGGGGAGGATCCCACGGGCGAAGCGAGCACGGGGAGGGTCCCACGGTGGAGCGAGGACAGGGTGGGTCCCACAGTGGAGCGAGCACAGGGAGGGTCCCAATGTGAGGCGAGCATGGGGAGGATCCCACGGCGAAGCGAGCATGGGGAGGAATCCATGGTGGAGCGAGCACGGGGAGGATCCCATGGTGGAGCGAGCACGGGGAGGATCCCATGGTGGAGCGAGCATGGGGAGGGTCCCAATGTGAGGCGAGCATGGGGAGGATCCCATGGGCGAAGCGAGCATGGGGAGGATCCTAAGGTGGAGCGAGGATGGGGTGGGTCCCACGGTGGAGCGAGCCCCATGGTGGAGCGAGTACAGGGAGGGTCCCAATGTGAGGCGAGCATGGGGAGGATCCTAAGGTGGAGCGAGCACATGATGGGTCCCGTGGTAGAGTGAGCTGGCCGATTTGCAGGCCGGGTTCCAACATTTCAATCATCTGAAACCATCAACATTGCTTTGTCATGAATACGCGGCATTATTTTGAATTACTTCCCAGAATATTGTAAATTTAAGTATGTGGTGGGATTTGGTCCATTATTTGAAGTTATTTGATAACGTTAATTGTTTACTAAGAAGCAACTGCTCTTTGAACAATATTTAATTGTATTTTGAAAGCTGAAAGGATTAATGATTTAATTTCTACAACAAAAAACATTGGCAGTATAATTTGAAAAGTGTTTGTTTGTAAATGAGCTGATACTTGCTCATAAATCATTTTTTAACGACTCTAAAATGCCTTTGGAAATTAATCCTTTCTGCAGTCATGTCTGTGGGGAGAATACCGAATATGTATCCAAGGGAATTTAGAGAAGAAAATAAACTGAATCTACCAATGGAGTGGAATTTGGCAACTGGATTGGGTGGTTAGCTGGCGAATTTGCAAAAGAAGATGTTGGCTAATATCTAGACATTTTTCTGACTTATCACCAGCTTTCCAAGGCTAGCAAACTAGGGGGCATAGCCTCAAAATGAGGGAGAATTGAGTTATGACTGAGATGAGGAGGAACTTCTTTACCAGAGGGGTGTGAATCTGTGAAAGTCTCTGCCCAGGGAAGCAGTTGAAGCTCCCTCGTTGAATGTTTTTAAGGCAAAGATAGATTGAAAAGTCGAGGAATTAAGGGTTATGAAGGGTTCATTCCTGATGAAGGGCTTTTGCCCGAAACATCGATTTTCCTGCTCCTCGGATGTTGCCTGACCTGCTGTGCTTTTCCAGCACCACTCTAATCTAGACTCTGATTTCCAACATCTGCAGTCCTCACTTTTACCGAATTAAGGGTTATGGTGAGTGGGAGAGTAAGTAGAACTGGGTCCACTAAAAATCAGCCATGATCTTATTGAATGGCAGAGCAAGCTCGATGAGCCAAATGCTCCAAGTTCTTATGTTATTATGAGCTGCCAGTGAAATCATGAAATGCTGTGGATGATTTGCAGAGCCAATTTAAACAATTAAATCCCAATAGAAACACACATTTCTTGCTGCTGAAACACCATGTTCTAGGTTCAGGGCTTGAACGGATTAAAAAAAAACGAGGCTGAAACTCCATGCTGTAGGGAATTCGGAGTGGTCTAATGTGGCTGTTTTATTGGGATACTCTGAGTCATTTTCTGATGAGGCACAGTTTCTTTATTCGACCCACTTACGCCCTGCTCCCACCATGGCACACACTCTCCATAAGCTCTATCTTTACTCTGAAATCAGCTTGGACATGACCCCATGACATAACCACAATGGGAGGTGCTTAATACACTCAATCAAGTTTTGAACCTTTCAGACCCTCACAGCGCCAGATGTAACAATACAGTCAATTCTTCTATAGCATGATGGTTGCATTCTTGCGCATTCCCGTGTTGTAGAAAAACCATATTTTAGAAACAGTGTCCCCAACTCATCAATCGGGTCACAGTGATATTTGCGTTGACAAAACACACATTACAGCACAATGACCTGTACTGACACACCCCAAAAAAAAAGCAGTAATCTCTCCATTTGCTGTTTCACATCCCTCCGTGCTGTGTCTTTCAAATGTGGCTCATTCTCTGATGGCAGAAGCAGAGAAGTCGCCATGAACCGATATAATTACAGCGCGCGATAAGCTCTATGAGTTGAGAAGGCTGTCAGACAATAATGAAATGTTAAATATACAAGACAGAAAACAAAATTCCAGACATGTATTTAAGTCATTATTAATGGCAATGCCTCATACAATGATTCAGAACGTGTAGACGTCCAGGTTTTAATAAAGTATTTATATGGTCAGCAGTTGGTCTGATTATGAATGAAGTAAAGAAGTAAATCAAATCACACCTGCTCTTAAACCTCTGAGATAACTGAAAGACCTCAGCTGCTCAAATCTGAAATAAAAAAAGTTAATGATGTGTAATGAATTGTAGCTACTGCTCGGTTTGATCAGGACCATCTGCAGGGGGAAGGATTGACATCCTAGCAGATGTACTGCAGTGACTCCTACTGCACAGCTCCATTACTCAGTACCGTGGTAACAAGTCATCAGCAGCTTTGGGTCTCCACTACAGCCCCTCCCACATAGAGCTTCAAGTTCTCCCCTTCAGTACGTTGAAGACCCATTTGCATTTCTTAAATACTCCAGGGCAATCCTAGAGTGTTGCTAACCCTCTACATCCCTGGCCAAATTCCCAGAAACCATTTCAGTTGCCAATTAGCTGGCATTGGTGGAGGTATGATGTTTGAGAGTTAAACTTGATTGAATGTATAGGACAACACCTATTGTGGTTAGGTCACAGGGTAATGTCCCAGGTGACGTCAGAGTAAAGATGAAGTTTATGGAGTTTAAGGTCTTTGCAGTCACATTCAAAAATCTGGAAATAGTTTCAGTTATGCTTATCACCTTACTCAACTAGAGTTTTCCAGTTAGATCAAGAAGGTAGATACCTTAATCCACACAAGATCACTTTAGGCTTGAAGGAACATACACTTTACATTGTGGCAGTGGTGAACAATGGAGTTCTGCTCTATTTTGCCAACTTAGAGAAATTGGAATTTATGGCTTCAGGATAAACCAGGGGAACAAAACAGGCTGGAGATCCAGATGTATCAGGCAAAACAGGTAATGCTTCTTGCTGATGACAGTGAAGACATCAAATGTTGTGGCAGGGCGGTAGATGTGATCAATATGGACTTCAATAAGGCATTCGACAAGGTTCCCCATGGAAGACTGATTAGCAAGGTTAGATCTCGTGGAATACAGGGAGAACTAGCCATTTGGTACAGAACTGGCTCAAAGGTAGAAGACAGAGGGTGGTAGTGGAGGGTTGTTTTTCAGACTGGAAGCCTGTGACCAGTGGAGTGCCACAAGGGTCAGTGCTGGGTCCTCTACTTTTTGTCATTTACATAAATGATTTGGATGCGAGCATAAGAGGTACAGTTAGTAAGTTTGCACATGACACCAAAATTGGAGGTGTAGTGGACAGCGAAGAGGGTTACCTCAGATTACAACAGCATCTGCACCAGATGGGCCAATGGGCTGAGAAGTGGCAGATGGAGTTTAATTCAGATAAATGTAAAGTGCTGCATTTTGGGAAAGCAAATCTTAGCAGGACTTATACACTTAATGGTAAGGTCCTAGGGAGTGTTGCTGAACAAAGAGACCTTGGAGTGCAGGTTCAAAGCTTCTTGAAAGTGGAGTTGCAGGTAAATAGGATAGTGAAGAAGGCATTTGGTATGCTTTCCTTTGTTGATCAGAGTATTGAGTACAGGAGTTGGGAGGTCATGATGCGGCTGTACAGGACATTGGTTAGACCACTGTTGGAATATTGCGTGCAATTCTGGTCTCCTTCCTGTCAGAGAGATGTTGTGAAACTTGAAAGGGTTCAGAAAAGATTTACAAGGATGTTGCCAGGGTTGAGGATTTGAGCTATAAGGAGAGGCTGAACAGGCTGGGACTGTTTTCTCTGGAGCATCGGAGGCTGAAGAGTGACCTTATAGAAGTTTATAAAATTATGAGGGGCATGGATAGTGTAAATTGGCAAAGTTTTTTCCCTGGGGTCGGGGGTCCAGAACTAGAGGGTATAGGTTTAGGGTGAGAGGGGAAAGATAGAAAAGTGACCTAAGGGGCAACATTTTCACAGAGAAGATGGTACATGTATGGAATGAGCTGCCAGAGGAAGTGATGGAGGCTGGTATAATTGCAACATTTAAAAGGCATCTGGTTGAGTATATAAATAGGAAGGGTTTGGAGGGATATGGGCCAGGTGCTGGCAGTTGGGACTAGATTGGGTTGGGATATCTGGTCGGCATGGACGGGTTGGACCCAAGGGTCTGTTTCCATGCTGTACATCTCTGTGACTCTATGACTCTGTAACAGTGAATAGAGAAAATTACTTCAGGGAATGACACAGGAAGCATTTCAAACCTGGCAGAAGATGGGCAGGAACAGAAGAGGTCTGCAGAGGTACAGACTACATCACAAAATGGTTGGCTTTTGGACAGTCCTCAATCAGTGTTGAACAGGTGAGCAGTCCAGGCATCAAGAAATGCCTAAGTTAAAATTTTAAAAACCTGTTGTAGAAAAGGAGAAACTTTAAGTGGAGGAGTAATTCAGGCTAAAAGGCTGAATGTTTGGGGCTTCAGGCTGAAGTTGCCACCTTGGGGCCTATATATTGCAGGAGAAGACAGGAGACACGAGAGAATGCTGGGGAACAGAGAGCTGGGGAAGTTACTAACCAACCCACTGAGAGCAAAGAAGCATTGGACAATTTAAAGGTTTGTGCAATTCTGGTTGAACACAAAACATTTCTCTGGAGACAAGGAGAATACAGCTGGAGTCATTATCAGGCTTTGAAATGGGGTAAAACCTCCATTACTAGAAAAATTGCAGGAAATGTCTCCAGTACAACAGTAAAACATGGCTGTCTACTTCATTTGGCAGCTTGTTCATTCGGCTATTCTTGGAGGGGTTGTGATGTGGCAGAGGGTGGGGAGGGGGTGTAGTGGTCGGAGATGTGAAAGAAATGTTATTGATACACTGGATGGAATCTTTCCAGTTCCTGAACTGGGCCGTGGCAAGAAATTTGGGAAAAATGAGTAAGAATCCAGTGAGAACCTTCTTGATGCTGAGAGCAGGAAGTCCAATTTTCTAAACCAGTGTTGGATATGAAGGTGCAATTCAATCAAGTGAGTAACGAGAAGCCTATTAACATGGACCACTACTAATTAACAGCCACATTATTACTTCTTCACACCTCATTAATATGCTGGGATGTGTTATACCACCCACTGGCCGGAAATTAGATGGACGACAAATGCAAATATACAAACAAAGCCCAGGAATACACCAATGTGGGGTGCTCCTCCATTCAGTGATATTATGGTCAATGGGATTTTAACCTCACCTCGGCATTCCTGTACATCCCTGATTATGTCTTATCCCATTGGTAATCAAAAATATTTAACGATTCTATATCCACTGCCTTTTGTGGAAGGGAATTCTAAAGACTCACAACCCTCTGAAAGAAAAAGAAGTTCTCTTCATCTCTGCTTTAAGTGGACATCCCTTTATTTTTAAAATATGACTCTAATTCTAAATTCTCACACAAATGGAAACAGTCATTCGAGTTCCACCCATTTTAGTTCCTTCAGGATCTTATACATTTCAATTCAATCACCTCAGACTCTTCTAGATGGTGAAGAACACAGGCCTAGCCTGTCCAGCTTTTCCTAATAAACTATTGTGCTCTTCCCAGGTATTAGTCCAGTAAGCCTCCACTGAACGGTTTCCAATGCATTAATATGTGGGAACAACAGCTAAGACTGTAGATTATACTCAAGAAGTGGTCTCACCAGTGCCCTGTATATCTCAAATTGTAGCCTCCTTCCTCTTGGATTCAATTCCTCTCACAATAAGACATGATATTTCATGGAATCTTCTGATTACTTGCAATACTTGCAGTACTAACCTCCAAAGATTAACTCACTTGGTCACTCAGATCTCTTTCTTTGATCTGCTTCTTTTTTTATTGTTTCTTTGAATTCCCAACATACAGGTCAGAGTGGTTACCCGGCCATGCCAGTTCATTGCTTGCTCCAGAACTCCATTTTGGAGGCACTGCCATCTCAGGGCATGCTCCATGGCCACTGACTCCATGCCAACTTCCAGGCCTTGGATCTTGTCACATCATTGTACCAATCTCATCATGGCACATTTTTGACCCACTTACAGTATTTTGGAGTGCATCAATACCTACCATTGGAATGCTGCTGCTAGGAAACATTACCATATGGAGTGGGCACACAGCTCTCACATTGCTCACAGGTTGGACCACATTCCTTTTCACCTCTGCTCACCTGATCTCTTAGTGCCCACTCACTTTGTGCTTACTTGGATTCTCACAGCATCACTGCGTTGCTTTTGTCCTCAGCCAGAGTTAACAGGTTCACTGTACTTCAGTCTTATCTTGCCTTCCAATAAAGACCCAACGCCAGACGATGTGTCATAGTTGTTAGTACTCATCAGTCAAGGAGGTGTTGCTGTATGTCACTGTGCCAAATCTATGTTAAACCTGCACCACATGCCAAACACTCTGCTTCGAGCAGATAGCCAGGTCTCAAAGTCCATGGGAAGTAGTCCTAGCTCAAGACAAGCACCTTTCAGTCAGGAGCCCCAGCACAGCAAGTCAAAGTGGAAATAATGAGACATAGCACAACAATAGGAAACACTTCTTATGTGGTTGCTGGGACATGGAGGTTTCTGCATCTCCACAGGACTGGCTCCTGCCCTCACTGGCGAGAGCCTAACCCCTGAACTCGTATGGAATTTGAAGCTGAATCATAGACATCTCGCTCGCCATCCTGGCTCTTTCACCCCTGTTATTGTCCATTTCTCTCCTGGAATGAGACAAAGGGAGGCCTTGTTTGAGATTTGAGTGGATGACCCAGCTGCAAGTGCTGGTGCAGGTCTGGGAAAAGTGAGGTGTCCTCAGTGAGTCAATTTGCACAGAGACCATGCAGTGTTAGTAACATCAATGGTTGGAATGGGTGAGAGAAGATGCTGAATGGCAGGAGTGAGAGTGGTAAAACTTTGTTTCTATTCACAGGATGGCCAGCATTTATTGCCCATCAGGCAGTTAAAACGTCAGCTATATTACTGTTTGTCTGGAGTACTATGTAGGCCAGACCAGGTAAGGATGGCAGTTTCCTTCCCAAAAGGACTTAGTGAACCAGATGGATTTTTCCTGACAAATAGCAATGGATTCCTGCTCATCATTAATTATAGATTGATTTTTATTGAATTCAAATTCCACCATCTGCCATGGTGGGATTTGAATCAGGGTGAGTCAGGACTTTACCTGCCTCTGGATTCACAGTCCAGGGGCAATACCACCAAGCCATCGCCTCCCCTTGCATGAGCCTTGGTGGGAGGTGGGTGCAGTAGCAGAGGCAGAGTGAGTGTGAGGTAACAGAGCAAAGATGGTGGCACTTACCCTGGCAGGATGGAGAAAGTCACTGACCTTCTTGTGACCCTGTTGGGCATTCCTTCAGACTGTGAGATGGTACTGACTTGGGTGGCAACATTGAGACAGGCTGGCAAGGTCTGGTGTTGTGGCTTCCTTCGTCAGTCCTGAGGGAAAATGATGAACACCCTCTACACCACCCATCCACCAAAACGTCCAATTCCAGGTCCACAAAGTGGAACATTGATTTCCCCTTACCTGCTTTGTCCAGGGCAAGTTAATCATGGTGCAATGAATGGCTCCAAACTGCCAGCACTTGACCAGGTTAACACAACTTTTAGAGATAGAGCAGAACTTGAGGGATCCTAGGCTATCCCAGCAGTACTGAATATTTCTTTCTACAGTGAATAGGAGAACCAGGTGAGCATTGGATGGTCAGGTCTCATGGGGTTTGGTACCCAGTTAATGAGATGAATTTGGGACAGTAATGTGAGAAAACCCATCAATCCCTCATGGAGATAAACTCTCCAAGAAAATCGATGAAAATTACAATTAACCAATTGCCGGTAAGACCCAGCAAACTATCTTAGAAGTAAATTGTATTGTAGTTTGTTTGGATGGCGAGCTTGTGTTTCATAAGATGGAAGGGACCTTTCACTATGAGAGGGTCATAAATAGGTGCATCATTGAAGATGACAAACTTCCTGGGACTGTGGGATCAGTGCTCCTCAGGCTGACTCGCTCTAGCCCATGATTTCCAAGTTTCTGATTAGTTCCATTGTTCTGCCTTTGTACAAATCAATATTTGACAGAGGTGAAAATCTGATTTTACTGATCAAAGGTGTCCAAAAAGATCAAAAATTGCACAAAAACACAGCAAGCCCAGTGAAGGGAAAATGAAATCAACATTTGGAAAGCCATCCAGTTGAAGTGACTAAAAGTGAAGTTAATTTTATTTTTCTCTTTACAGATGTGAAGGTCTGGAATGTTATAAATTCAGATTGCCACTCTTTGTACGTTGCTTTAATATACCCACCACATAAACTGAAGCCAGGAGGTCTTGACAGTCACTGGAAAATGCCATCACTGAGTATGTTATACAATTTCTCAGTGTGCTTCCTTTGTGATTGATTTGTCCAATGCAATAACGTTTTTATTTTCATTCAGACAGCTGTTTGATAGAAGCATAAACTGAACTGAATGATCTCCCAATGAAAGGACTTACTGTGGAATCCACAGTAGTCAGCCCTGACAGTCTGATCGAAATCTAAGGGATAGATGTCATTCCTAATGCAAGATAGTCCAAGGTTCGGTGTCCGTTCTGGCATTGTGATACAAATAACAAAAGCCTTTGCAAGATTTCAAGATATTTGAGGAAGACTGTTTGCCCTGTAAATGTTTAAAAAGGGCCCATACTGCACTTTGCATGCAGTGAAGTGATGAAGTAAGAGCAACTTTGAGTTAAAAGTCTTAAGAGTTAGTAATCATATTCACTGGGCGGGAAACTCATGGTGCTGCATGGGAAGCTCATGTATAACACACAACCTGCCAATAATGCTGTCCACTTGCTTCATTGCAGAGTGAAAGCAGACAGTTAAAAATCACACAACACCAGGTCATGGTCCAACAGGTTTGATTGGAAACACTAGCTTTTGGAGCACTGCTCCTTCAACCATCTGACGAAGGAGCGGCGCTCCGAAAACTAGTGCTTCCAATTAAACCTGTTGGACCATGACCTGGTGTTGTGTGACTTTTAACTTTGTCCACCCCAATCCAACACCAGCTTCTCCAAATCATGAAAGCAGACATGTTGTAAAGCCAGCACTACACCCAAAACACTCAGCTTCTCACTGAGTGAGGTCAGGTTAAAGTTAACCCCACTGAATGGCCAGCAAGTAGCCAGTGGCTGGGACTTAGATCCCTGACCTCCTCAAGCAGAAGCAGACAGTTTTCATCACCCGAAAAGTGAATAATGACTATGTCCCATCATCTGAAGGCTGAGATCCAGCAACGTCTTTGTGACATTAAGAACAAACAGTACATGGAGAAGAAACACAAGCTCAGGTTTATGCTGAGCAGCGGGACATGTACATCTCCTCCCAGGTCACCATGGCAGGTCAGCTCCCAGCTCCTCATGGACGACAATGCCATCTGTCAACATTGTCACCAGTCAAGGAAAGCTTTGAACTCCTTCTCAACTGGGTATCCACCTTATTGAAGAAGATGTCACAAACCATCCCATAACAGACTGGGGAGGTTTCCATTGGTGATCCATCAATCATTGATTATCTTAAGTGGCCCATCCAATAGATGAAAAGCAACTAAACATGTGAGCCAAATGGTATACCCACTGAGACCCACCATGCTGGAACTGTTGGCTAGCATCATGACTCCATCAGCTCATACTCTGTCTTTGGGATTCCCAGGGATTCCAAGAACATGATCATTGTGGCTACCTACACCAGTAAATCTGAATGTGAAAGCTATAGAAGATATTCTCTCCCATCCATCACAGCTAAGATACTGGTTCGTATCCCCCTGAGCTGTATGTATCCTGATGCTGAGGAGTTCCTCTCAAAATCCCTGTGTAGCTTCAGACAACCTCAGAGTCCTGCTGACCTGGTCGTCCTGTCACTGACTAGAGACTTCAGTATGGCAATATCATTGTCTCAGTCCTGAAACTGATGTTTTTTACACTCAGACCAAAGGTAAAGTAAGTTATGTAAACTGGCCAACATCGTCTATCGTCTACCTAAGCATTATCATCCACTTCATCCCAGACAACTTATGACCCCAGTATCAGCTTTCAATATGAACTGGACGGGAAGCAGGTCAAGCTTGGTTGCTTTCAGGCAGAAACAAAACTCACCCCCATGGATACGAATGTCCTTCAGTTTACAGTTGACTGTCACGTGATGGATTACTCTGCATTGTACATGTAAAAAGAATCCTTGACTTTTTCAGTATTTGATGCTTTGCCAGTCCTGAAACACCACCAAGATAAAGGTCATCCATCAACCTTCCTCAGGCCAGCTAAGCATGTCCTTCTCTAGGTAGAGAGGCTCTGGAGTATGTGCAAAATTATAGCTCCCAGCAGCCAACTCTTCCAAGGGGCTATCCTTATTTAAGAAGTCTAGTATTGAGTCAATATGCCAGCATTCTTCAAGCTGTGACACTCTTTTGTTAATAGGGACCTCTTGAATCAATAAAGATCCTGGCCTGTAAGACTGTTGTCTTGACCACCTTCCTCTACTTCAGTGCAACCTAGATCATCCGTCAATGTTACAGTAAAATCTTGAAGAGCTTCCATAAAAAGTGCACATAGTTAATCCTGAAGGTGGAAGGGAGGACCACTGGACCAATTGGAATGAACTTCTAGAAGCTACATCAACAAGTATTGAAATATGTCAACCAGCTCCTGATGAATCCCACTCAGATGGATGAGTTATTGCATCTAGATACCCCAAAACCACCTCACTCATTAGGTTTCTTCTCTCATCGTTGCTGGTGAAAGGTTAACCAAAGCAAAGGGAAAGGGAAGAAGGATATGCTCAAGGATTCCTTAAACACGGAGGCATTAACATTCTGTTTGGGAGGAGAAAGCTACTGCCCCATTATCATGTAACTTCCAGATCCATCAATGTGCAAGGCCCTTTGAAGATAGGAGGTGGAATGATTGCAGCCAAGGAAGGAGAAGGAATCCATTCGGGATTTGCATTTCCATATACTCTTACAACAACCTGCCCTGAATGCAGCAAAGCTAATGGATCCAAAATTGGACTCCTCAGTAATCTTGACTCTAAGGGACAACTTCTGACATTGAGTGACAGGATGGACAGACAGCTCTTATTTAATTTACATAATTTGTATTCTGTGCTTTGATGAGTCCAAAGCAAATCAGCATTATTTTTCTGTTTTGTAAATCTATGTGGTTTTAATTGGAAGTGGAATTAGCTGTAGAATGATCAAGCCTGCAATCTGCTGTGGAATTTTGCCATTGTTAAATGGATAAAGTGAATGGACATTAAATATACTGGCTGACATCATCTACACACTTCTCCTGTGAGTTATCTACTGTACAAGGCTACACAGCTGCAACAGTCACTTTAGGACAAGATAATTACAAATCGAAATGGCATTCTTTAAAATCTAATTGAATATTCAGCAGCTTCCGAAATTTAGCCTTTCTCAAATTGTTCCTACATTTTCATGATGAATGCCCTTCTGGAATATAAATTCTTGCAACCATTCATCTTCCTGTTGCAGATGCCTCTGTAACATGATTATGGTTAAATATAAGTTGCACGAAAATTGTTGGAACACCTTTCTTTACACAAATGCAACTTTACTGTCTTCAATGCTCAGAGTATTTGTTCATTTTTTTCTCGATTTGACAGACTGGAAGTCATCATGAATGATAGCCATCTCCTCGGGTCTCAATCCTTGCTATTTCACAGCGGAGAACTCTGGGAAAATGGTTCACACCGTTGGCAACTCATCAATCAGACAACATTAATTTCAAATTAAAGAGAGTGATCAGACATTTTGGTTTTACAGAAAGGAAATGCCGAAGCAAAAACGGCTTGCCAATAACAGTGCTGAAAGCCGAACATTAATGAATAGGCATCTGAATAAGTTTTGGGGAAAGAGCAGGGAATTCAGAATGACGGCAAACCACTTTGAGAAACTTAGCAGAGCTGTGATGTATTGAATGGCTTCCATCAATAAAGCAAAACCCAATGACTCACTGGGTGGGATTTCAGTTTACTGCATAGCTGTAAAACCGATGGTCCAAATTGGCTGATGCTTATTAGAAATCACATGACTTTAATTTCCATATTTGAACTGAAAAGCCAGGAAATGTTCAGCAATCAGATCACATCTTTACAGAGAGGGCAACAGAGTCAATGGATGGAATATTGTACACTACATTAATAATCAGAGATTGGAACTATTTCAGGTTGCTTTAAAAGGTAAGAAGAATCAGCTGTAGAATGATCAAACCTACAGCAATCTGCTGTGGAATAATGCTAATGTTAACTGGATGAAGTGAACTGTTTGAATAGATTGATCTCATAGTTGCCAGTCACTTGACCACTGGCACTACCCTCTTAAATAGAGAGAGGGTAAGTGAGCAATCATCTGGGCACCTCTGGGTCTACCTTTATGAAGGTTGGTGTGACAGACCAAATCAGATGGTCCACAGCTGAGGATGGCTTGGCAGGCCCCACTTACAGAGGTAAGTGTTATCCCTGCAGCACAATGATTGAAGGCACCTCCATCATGACGCCCTTTCGGAAGAGGTCTTCACTTCTGTTCAGGTGTTCCAGGCCACTCCTTGTGGAGGGGGTGGTCCTCCTCAGGGTGACCTGTGGTAATTTTCTACTGCCAAGCATGTAGCTGCTGCCTTTGATAGCTGCCTCAAGTGATTGGCCAACAGATCCAACACCCATCTTTTCAACATTTCCTCCTGGACCCACTTTCAAAGCCATCTTTGCAAGTCCAGGAATAATGAATCAGGTCAATGACCTCTCATCAAAGCAGAAAGAACTTAGCAACTTCTTTATTACAACATCTTGCTAACTGTTAAACATGTAACTTCTTTCTATTCTGATAAGAGATGATGGCTTAGACTTCGGGGTAGTGATGACAGTGAAACTGTCAGTGAGACTGTCAATGCCCCTGAGTGGATCTCTCAGAGAAAGAATTGTAACAATTTTAACTCTTTGGACACTTTTTCGATTGAAATCAGCTTTACCATGTGATTTCTTGAAAATGACACCCAGCTGTTTAATGTGTGCGATGGTTCTCTATTGTATTACTGGAAATCAAGTGGTTTTGAAGAACAAGACTAGCAAAGCTTTTAAAGAGATAAGAGATGAGGGTCATTGTTTCAATCATTATATAAAAAACTGTTTGATAAGACTAGGTGTTTTTATGCCAATTGTTGCTAGCGACCCTCTCTCTAGGTTGAGAGCCCTGTTCTTCAGAAACAGGAATCAATGTAAATAAGACACCACAGGGATTGCAAGGTGCTCCTCTGAAAAGAGAGAAATCCTGTTTTCAATAGAAGTCCTTTGAAAACAAAATCTGTATTAATCTGATAAAAGCTGAAGGGGTGGACTGTGACCAGTCTCTAATGAATCAAATCTAAGTTTGACGGAATCAGAACTGGAGATTTATCAAAAATCTACAGATCAACTTTGTTATCGGTGAATCCCATAAATACGAGAGCTCAGCACATTTAATCCTTTGTTTCTAAACTTCTGGTACACAGGGAGGGCTTTTTTTATTCCCTTTAGCCCATAATCTCGACGGATGGTTTATTGTGTGTGTGTGTGTGTTGTTTTTGTGGGAACATAGTTTTAATTCTGGATCATAGCTTAAGGTTAGCTAGAGTTTTCCACTTGCCTCAAGAATAAGTTTTATTTATAATTATTATTTCATTTATTCTGACTGATCATACAAAAGAAAAGCAATTTAGTAATTGAAGTTAGAGTAATTGTGTAACTGGTCGAGTAGTGAGGCTTGATTATGCATACACTCCTCATAGGCAGAATATCTGACTGACAGGAATTTCTGGAGTCTACCAGTGTGGAGAATAACACAGAAATAACACTCCTTAGAAAGAGCTGCTGTCGACATACCCAAAGGGCACTCAATGGGCATTCAATTGAAGTGATAAATATTCTACTCTCATACTTTTGGTCTTCATAGAATCCCTACAATGTGGAAACAGGCCATTAGGCCCAACAAGTCCATTCTGACCCTCAGAGGAGTAACCCTCCCAGACCCATTCCCCTAATACTCTACATTACCCATGACTAATGCACCTAACCTACATACACCTGAACACTATGGGCAATTTAGCATGGCCAATTCACCTGGCATGCACATCTTTGGACCATGGGAGGAAACCAGAGCATCTGAGGAAACCCATGCAGAGAATGTGCAAACTCCACACAGAGAGTCACCCAGCATCAAACCCATGTCCCTCATGCCGTGAGGTAGCAGCGCGAACCACTGAGCCACCGTGCCATGCTTGTTGAAAAGACTCTTGAATAAGGTGCACCTTGTTCAATAAATTATGACTGGGTGTTTAATATTAAATTTATAAATAGCATTAAATAATACTGCAAGCTCTGAGAAGTTCACTTTATGTTTGTGGAATGTTGGAATTCTCCATGGTGAAAACAGATGCATAATTTTCAACTTACTACATCTATTTTAAAGCTTGCTTATCTTTGTATTAGCTTCTGAATTCAATAATAATCATTTCTTTCACTTTCTGAAAACTTAACTTCGAAGAGAATAATATGGTGTTTTCCTTTATATACTGTTTTTTTGTATGTGAATTTCTCAATGTGATTGGCTATTTACCACTTGATGACATCACCACTGCTGCACAACAAGAGACCCCTTTGGCTTGGCACCAGGAATAAACTATCATTGGAAAAGGGAAAGACCCCACTGCAGAGATTACTCAATCATTTTGGATGAGTCAACAGGACTGTAGCTTTACCACAAACAACAGAATCTAGTTTTACATGATGCTACCTGATCATTTGGGTTTTTCCAGCATTTTCTGTTTCCATTTCAGAATTTCAGCATCTGCAAGTTTTTTTTATTTTCTCTTTTATAGTCCCTCTGTCCAAATACTCATTCTCTTCCAAACTATTATAGGGATCTTTGATTTAGGAGCCAGTTGGGTTTTACAATGGCTGTTCTGCATCACTGCTTGAAAATGAATTTATTCCCCAGTGTGGATTGTGACTGGAGTGTATGGTATATTGGTTCGAGTCTGATTGGGTAAGTGTACATAAACTGTTTGAATATCCCTCAATCACAGCTAATTGTCTTGAGTTCCCACACTAACTACTGCAAGCTGTGCCCTTCCATCATAAACAGTTTTGTCTTTAAAAATAAGACGCTGGGAAGTAGACATGATGATTTTGTCCTTAAAATCACCATCTCACAATATAATCAATCTCCCAATATGGCAAAATTGAGAATTGCAGATGCTGGAGATTAGAGTCAAGATTAGAATGGTGCTGGAAAAGCACAGCAGGTCAGGCAGCATCTGAGGAGCAGGAAAATTGACGTTTCGGGCAAGGAGTCCTTCATCCTCGGATGCTGCCTGACCTGCTGTGCATTTCCCGCACCATTCTAATCTTGACTCTAATCTCCCAATATGCCCTACAGAACACAATTTGTTGACGCTGCTTCCTTTACTTATGGCTTATTGCTGGATCATCAATAAAACTTTAGATCTTACAGCATTTTTACATATGCTTTTAGTTTCCTGCATGTAGATATAACTTGTGCTGCATAGGTCATACTCACAGCTTACATGTGTTTATTTTGTTTTCCTTTCTGCAGCTTCCTCCAGGCCTCCACTCTGATCAACTGATGCAGCAGATTGAGGAGCTGTTCTGCAAAGATACTGTAGATCACTTGCACAGATTCTGTTTTCAATTTGCTTTCAATGAGTTTCACCAACATCTATATAATTTCTGTATCAACTGTTTAAACCAGTGAATTGTTTTCACTGATGATTCTAAATCAGTCTCTTTCCATGACTTTCCTGATGTCCTACGTCATTCCAACAATGACCAGGTTCCTGTCTCTAACCAGCTCCTGTTCACGATGAATATTCAATCTCTTTACACCTCAATCCCCTGCCAAAATAGTCTGTTTCTTCCCCATCCACCAACACACTCCTCTGCCAGGCTGAGCTGGTTCTCACTTTGAATGACTTCTCCTTTAACTCATCTCACTTTCTCCAACTAAACGTTGTTGCTATGGGTACCTGCATGGGTTCCAGTTATGTCGCTGTTGTGGAGTACATGGGCAGATCCATGATTACGATCCTACTCATGTTCCAGTGCTGTACCAGAGCAACTTTCTTGTTCTTGCCCAAAACTAGCAAACTTTATTAACATTGCTTCCAATTTCCATCCTTCGCTCAATTCGCATCGAGCATCTTCAACACTTCCTTTCCCTTCCTTGAAGTTTCTGTCTCTATTTCTGGATTTAGGTTCTCTATAAGTATGCATTATAAGTCCTCAAATGCCCACAGCTACCTCCAATACACTGCTCACACGTAGCATCCTGTAGAGACTTTGGTCCATTCTCCCAGTTTCTCCAGCTTCATGTGCACAGTTTCCAATGAAGTATCTCCTCCCTTATGAAATGTCAGCCTCTTTGCTCAATGAAGGACTATTCTCCATTGTGTTTAACAGGGCCCATAACACTAACCAACCTGTTTGTTTTCCTCTGCCCTCACTTCTTCCAACTTCCACCTAGAACCACAACAAGGCTTCTTTTGTCCTCATTTACCCTCCTACCAACTTCCATATTGTCTCACCATAGTTCCACCATTAAATGGAGGGCTCCAAGATGGCGGCGGAGCAGGATACCTCAGGTGGAGCTTATCCGCTGTCCCATTCTTCTTCTTCTTTTCATCTCTTTATTTCCTGTTAATGTCTTTTTTATTTTTACATCTTCTCTCATGACCTCTGATGATTCCCGGCCTCCGGCAATAACTTGTGGCCTCTGACGATGACCCCAGCCTCCAACAACTCTCAGTCTGGTGCACCAGCCTCCCGATGTGGCGTGGTGACCTCTTGGTTTGGCACAGTGGCCTCCTGGACTGGCACAACGGTCTCCCGGCTTGGTGCAGCAGTCTCCCATAGCACCCTCCAGATGTGGTGTAGCGGCCTCCTTACCTATTGTAGCTGTCTCCCAGTGATTCCTGAAGAAGGGCCTGTGCCCGAAACGTCGAATCTCCTGTTCCCTGGATGCTGCCTGACCTGCTGTGCTGTTCCAGCAATAAAGTTTCAACTGTCTCCCAGTGTAGCATCCTCTCGGCCCAGGGTGGCAGCCTCAGCCTGGCATGGTGGTCTTTTCACTGTATTCATTGAGTAAAAGTGACAATAAAGGCTAATTCTGATTCTAATTTTCAAAATGTATCAGTCCCTCTCCTCCAATCCATCTCACCATTCCGAAGGGATCATTCCTTCTGCAGCCACTTGGTCATCTCCTCCAAACACCCCAAACCTTCATTTCCTTGCTGCTGCAAGTTTCGAAGCAGTTGTTGGAGATGTCGCCTTTTATTTCATCTTTCCTCACTGTCCAAAGTCTAAAAGACTCCTTCCATGTGAAACAGCAATTTATTTGTAAATCTTTCAATTTGGTCCACTGTATTTACTACTCACAATGCGATCTCCTGTGCAATGCGAATATCAGGTTTGGATTGTTTCAAATTGCTTTGTGGGGCAGTTTTACTGGGTCTGCAAGCTTGACCACGAGATTCGAGCCATTTACATTTCAAACATTCCTCGCCTCTTTACTCTCACATTGACATTGCTGTCATTGCAGTAGGTTTCAGTGAAGCTCAGTGCACTTTATCTTCCAGTTAGGCACTTTATGTCCTTCTAAACTCACCATGAACTCTGCCCTCCATGTTACTTCTGCCTTTTTGTCATGTGCAAGTCTGAAACCTCGATGATCTTGCTTTTGGTCAGAATTCTTCATTAATCTGCGATTAGCTCTCATTCATGACCAATCCTTTGTCTCTTTGATAAACCATGATCATTTCCTTTGCCTTTCTTCCTTGGCATGTTGGTCATTTACTCTCTCCCACTCTACTTTATCCAAGACCTTCCCCGAAGGTGGGTCACTGGACATGAAACAGTACCTCTGTTTTCTCTCCAGAGATGTTGCCTGCAATTTCTAATTTTGTGTGTTCTATAACCTTCAACAGCATTAAACCTATCACATCACTTCATACCAATCACATTTCTCACACTTCAGGTCTGAAGGAGAGCCAAGATCTACCTTGAAACATTAACTGTTCCTCTATCCACAGATGCTGCTGCCGGACTTTTTGAGTACTTCCAGTTGTTTATGTTTTTCTTTTAAATTTCAGATTTCCGAATTTATTTTTGGCTTTTCTTTTAGAGAAATGATTAGGTCCTGTTTTGTATTGAGCTTTGATAATAAGGCCTTTCCAAGGTCAGGAACTGTATAACTTAATGTCCATTTTACTGCAACAGTGGTATTGTTGCAAGTCAATACACAGGAAATACAATCTTTGACCAGATGAGGGAATGATACTTTATCACTTTTCAGGATGTTAGACATCAACTCTGGGCTTAGCCGACTTATATTAAACTTACTGTGTAACTATTAGATGTAAGATAATATTCATGTGCTGCTGCATACCTAATAATGTACCTCAATTCCTATTTCATATACAACAGCATTCAGCATTAACTTTCTCCACTAAAGTGATTAAAGACTTAAGAGTCAACCACGTCTGTTCAATAAATCGCATCAGTTGTATGACACGTTGATCTTTTACTATAAATTCTATATCCTGTAATCCTGCCCCACTAGCTACCTGATGAAGAAGCAGCGCTCTGAAAGCTAGTGCTTCCAAATAAACCTGTTGGACTATAACCTAGTGTTGTGTGATTTTTAATTTTGTCCACCTCGGTCCAACACTGGCACCTCCACATTATTCCACCATGAGTTCATCATCATAGGATTTTGGAAATGATGCAGAGTCATGGAGATGAAAATACTACCAATGTGTAAATTAGATTGTGGAAAACAAAATTGCTCAGAGTTTGTCAGCTTCCTTCATCTAGGTCCATTGGAAAAACAGACTCGAGATGGCTCGGGGTAAGTCAGCTGTAGTGAATAGTTTCCTGGCATCTGATGAACCTGTCATGATGACCCTAATGGCTGTGCTACTCTGCCCTCAATTGGCAGGAAATGTAGTTGACCAGAAAGGTAGAGGAATGCCGACCCATCTCTGAAATATATCTTCCCAAACATTACCCACTTGCTGGTGAAGCCAATAAGCTCACACAATTTTCCAAGCCATCAGCATGCAGAGGTGGCTCCGAAGAATGATAGATGAGTGCATTGAAGAACAGTGATAATAATCCATCTACAGGGGATAGAGCCAGCTCCTCATTAATGGTACTATTCCTAATGCTAGGCATGACATCCCAACCTTAGTTTTGTAAAACCCAAGCCCTGCTATTACTAGATACTGTACCTGGACAACCTCTCAGGTATACTCTGCTCATCATTCATCTTAATACTGTACTCAGAGTTAAATTCTCTTTCCTTTACACACTGCAGGCTGTGATTTGTTTTCCATGATCCAATAACCATTTTTATTTCCAGTCACGGACTCAATATCTGTGACAGAAAAAAAATATAATCTCACCGTATAAATGAAAGGATGCTGCTACGAAGCACCTGGCAATTGGACTATGTCATGGTTTGATGAAAATATTGCCGACTAGTGGGGAATATAACACGCTTAAATCAAATAACATTTCTAAACCAAGTATTTGGGTACCAAGTATCATTGTTGCTGATGAGAGTGCAATAAATAATGTTGCAGTCATATACTCGCCAATAAATTATGTTTGGAAATCTGCATCTTTTACAAGTTTGTTAATATTTATTATTAATATTTCCATATATATATCTCCAGTGATTCACTACTGATTACTTCCGACTGCTGCAGTCCTGGACATAAAGAAGATGTAGGAATCCTGCCAGATTCAATGGTAAATCTCAATTTATGCGATCTCCTCATCCTTGTAATGTTATTGTGCTATGTTTTGCTATGTGAAGCTGTTTTTCAGTAGCTCACAATGAGCGAGCTGTCCCATGGACCAGTCAAGCAACAGCCTGACATTGTCATATTTACAAAATTGTACCTTACAGACAGTGTCCTTGACACCTTCAGCACCATCCACCCACCCCCCCCCCACCCCGATTTCCTGTCCCACCCGGACAGTGGCCCTGACACCCTCAGTATCATCCCTCCTGGACAGTGTCCCTGACACCCTCAGTACGATTCCCCCCCAGGATGTCCTGTCCCACCCGGACAGTGCCCTGTCCCACCCAGATAGTGGCCCTGACACCCTCAGTACCATCCCCCCTCCGGATATCCTGTCCCACCAGAGGTTATACACTTAAGAGTCAGTTGCCCTGGGAGTTCTCAGCTTTGACAACCTCTTGAAATCTCATGGCATCATGGACAGGTCAAACATGGACAAGGCAACTACCTACTGATTATCAAATACTCCATTACCACACCTACCACCTCTAAACCCACCACTGTGGTGGATGAAACAATACTAGTTTATGTTGAACATCACTTGAAGGAAACACTGAGGGTGGAAAGGGTGGAATGAGTTCTGTGTCAGGGACTTCAATGTCCATCACCAAGAATGGCTTGATAGCACCAATAATGACCTTCAATCCAGGAGATCAACCCTTGTTCAATAGAGAGTGTGGGAGGGCATACCAGAAGCAGCACCAATTATACTACAAATGAAATGTCAACCTGGTGAAGCTACAAGACAGGACTACTTGAGTGAAAAACACTGTAAGCAGCACTGATAGACAGAGCTAAGATGGAGAAAGTAAGGACTGTTGGAAATCAGAGTTTAATAGTGTGGTGCTGAAAAAGCACAGGCGACATTCGAGGAGCAGGAGAATTGATGTTTTGAGCATAAGCCCTTCATCAGCAAGGGGGCTGTGAGATAAATGGGAAGGAGTGTGGAGCTTGGGGGAAGGTAGATGGGAATACGATAGGTAGCTGAAGGTAGAGGTGAAGGTGATAGATTGGAGATGAGGGCGGGGCTACATCCATGACTGTATAGGCGCCACCTTAAGCTCCCATGAGGAGGTTCTACAGTTCATCAACTTCACGAGCACCTTCCATACTGACCTCAAGTTCACTTAGACCATCTCAGACACATCCCTCCCCTTCCTGGACCTCTCCATCTCCATTTCTGGTGACCGACTCAACACAGACATCTACTACAAACCCACCGACTCCCACAGCTTCCTGGACTACACTTCCTCCCACCCTGCCTCCTGTGAAAACATTATCTCTACTTCCTAATTCCTCTCCTGTGCCGTGTCTGCTCCCAGGAGGACAAATTCCACCATAGAACATCCCAGGTGGTCTCCTTCATCAAAGACCATAATTTCCCCTCCCATGTGCTCAACAATGCCCTCCAGCATATCTCCTCCACTTTAACCCCTCCCCTCCAATCGCAATAAGGACAGTACTCCACTAATGTCTTAATACAATGCACCATCCTCCACCATTTCTGCCACTTACAAATAAACCCCACCACTAGGGATATAATTCCCTCCTCACTCTTATCTACATCCTGGAAATCCCTCCGCAAATCCCTTGTTAAGTCCATGTCCCCCAACTGCCCACCCTCCCCTCTAAGCACATTCCCCTGCCATCACAAGAAGTGCAAATCCTGTGCCCACACATCCCCCCTCACCTCCATCTGAGGCCCAAAAGGATTCTTCCATATCCGACAGAAATTTACCTGTACTTCCACACACATCATTTACTGTGTCCATTGCTCTCGGTATGGTCTCCCCTACACTGGGGAGACAGAACTCCAACTTGCGGAAATTTCAGAGAACATTTCCGCGACACACACACTAAACAACCCCACCGCCCTGTGGCCAAACACTTCACTCCCCTTCCCACTCTGCCAAGGACATGCAGGTCTTGGGCCTCCTCCACCACCAAACTCTAGCCACCCGATGCCTGGTGGAAGAATGTCTCATCTTCCGCCTTGGGATTCTCCAAACACACGGGATCAGTGTGGATTTCACCTGTTTTCTCATTTCCTGTCCCCCCACCTTACCCAGATTTAACCTTCCAACTCAGCACCGCCCTCTGGAACTGTCCTAGCTGTCCATTCTTCCTTCCCACCACTCCACTCCACACTCCTCTCTGACCTATCACCTTCACCCCTACCTTCATCTACCTATCGCATTCCCAGCTACCTTCCCCCCAGCCCCACCCACCTCCCATTTATCTTTCAACCCCCTTGGGCTACACCCTCAATCCTGAAGAAGAGCTTATGCTCAAAACGTTGACTCTTATGCTCCTCGGCTGCTGCCTGACAGACTGTGCTTTTCTAGCGCCACACTCTTCGAGAGCTAAGATGGATCAGAACCAATGCATCCGCAGTCCTGTCACGAATGGCAGCAGACAATTAAATAACTAACCAGAATTGTTAACTCCACAGGTATCCTCATCATCAATGACAGGGAGCCTCACATTAGTGTAAATGATAACGTTCAAGCACTTGCATCCATCTTCAGCCAGACATGCCGAATCATTAATCCATCTCTAGCCTCCTCTAGATGTTCCCAGCATCACAGATGCCAGTCTTTAACCAATTCAATTCACTCCATTTGATACCAAGAAATAACTATCAGGGACAACATTCCAGCAATAGTATTAAAGACATATGGTTCAGAACTTGCCATACCACTAGCCAAGCTGTTCCTGTACATCTATAACACTGATATTTACCCAGCAATGTGCAAAATGGCCCAGGGATTTCCACAAAAAGTAGAACAAATCCAACACAACCAGTTACTGCCGTATCAGTCTACTCTCTAGCATTAGCAATGTGAGGGAAGGAGATTTCAATAGCAGCAAAAAAATAACCTGCTCACTCCCATCCAGTGTGGGTTCCAACAGGGTCACTCAGCTCCTGACTCCATTATAGCCTTATTTGAAATATGAACAAAATATCCGAATTGCAAAGGTGAGGTGAACGTGACAGCTCTTGACATCAAGGCCGCATTCAACCAAGTGTAGCATCAAAGAATCCCAGCAAAACTGGAGGGAGTCACTGGGAATTCACGGGTGACTTCTGCTAGTTTGAGTTGCACGTTACACAAAAGAAGATGGTTGTGGTGTTAGAGATCAGCTATCTGAGCTCCAGGACATCTCTGTAGGAGTTCTACAGGATAGTGTTCTAGGCCCAACCATCTTCAGATGCTTTGTCAATGACCTTCCTTCCACTGTAAATGAGGATTGGATCTAATAATTACACAACGTTCAGTGATTTTTGTAACTCTTCAGACAGTGAGGATAGTCCATGTACAGATGCAGCAGGATCTGGACAGCAATTTGGGCAGTTCAGTGCCAAATAACATTGAAGCTAAACACAATCTTCAACAAGAAAGATTCTAAACATCATCACTTGACCTTCAGTACTATTTCCATCACTGAATTACCCCATGATCAATATCCTGGAAGGTACCATTAACCAGAAACTGGAAGGGACTGAGCCACATAAATATTGTGGCTACATGAGCAGGCTAGGACTGTAATAAGGAACTCTCCCAACCCCCACCATGGATTTCCCAAAGCCTGTTAACCATCCACAGGGTCCATCTCAAGAATGCGATAGAATGCTCTCCATTGGTCTGAATGAAGGCAACTTCAACAATGCTCAAAAAGCTTGACAGCATCAGGGACAAAGAAGTACATTTTTATAGGACCCCATCCATCAACTTGAACTTTCACACCCTCTACCACCAACGCACAGTTTTAGCAGTGTGTGCCATCTGCAACAGCCAATGCACCTTTGTCAGCACATTCCAAACCCACATCATCTAACAACTAGAAGGACAAGGTAACAAATACTTGGTAACACCATCTCCTGCAAGCTCCCCTCAAAGGTACATCCCACACTCACTTGGAACTGTGTCACCATTCCTTTCAGTGTCGTTGGGTCAAAATCTCAGAAATTCCTTGCTAACAGCACTGTGGGTAAATTGTTCTCTGCAGACTGCAATCGTTTATGAAGGCAGCTCACCACCAGCTTTTCTGGGACAATCAGGAGCTAGCAATTAATGCAGGCCGAGCGAACTATTCACATATCCTGTGATGGAATTAAGATAAGAACTGGACTTCCTTTCTTGAGCAGCACAGCTATTGTTCCCAACATCCCCCTCACTAACCTCATTCCATGTGGGGATCTCTCCCCTCACTACCTCCCAGCTCATAGTCTCCCAACCTTGCACAGCCCCTTCTACTTCCTCCCTAAAACCCACAAACAGAACTGCCCGGGCAGACCCATTGTTTCTACCAGCTCCTGCCCCATGGAACTCATCTCTTCTTACCTCGGCTTGAATTTTTCTCCCCTTGTTTAGTCCCTTCCCACTTAACATTCGTTATTCTTCTGATGCTTTATGTCAGTTTCAAAATTTCCAGTTTGTGGGCACCAACCACCTCCTCTTTCCCATGAATGTGCAATCCCTTTGCACGTCCATCCCCCACCAGGTTGGTCTCAGAGGTCTCTGTTTCTTCCTGTAGCAGAGGCCTCAATCGTCTCCATCCACCGCCAGTGTCCTCGCCTGGCCGAGTGCATCCTCACCCTGAACAAATTCTCCTTTAACTCCTCTCACTTTCTTCAGGTCAGAGAGATGGCCATGGGTACCCACATGGACCGCAGTTATGCCTGTCTCTTCGTGGGGTACGTGGAACATTCCTTATTCAAGTCTGATTCTGGTCCCCACCCACAACTCTTTCTCTGGTATATTGATGACATCATTGATGCTGTTTCCCTCTCTCATCCAGAATTGGAAACGTTTATCTATCATGCTTTCAATTTCCACTCCGCTCTCACCTTCACCTGGTCCATCTCTGACAACTCCCTTCTCTTCCTCAACGTCTCTGTTTCTATTTCTGGGAATAGGCTGACCACTGATATACACTACAAACCCACTAGCTCCCACAGTTACCTTGATTACACATCCCCACACCCTGCTTCCTAAAGACTCTGTTCCATTCTCCCAGTTTCTCCATCTCCATTGCCTCTCTTCTGATGATGCCAGCTTCTACAAGGGAACCTCTGAAATGTCCACCTTCTTTATAGAATCTCTACATTGAGGAAACAGGCCATTTGGACTAACATATCCACTGACCCTCCAAAGAATAATCCACCCAGATCCATTAAAACTCTACATTTACCCCTGACTAATGTACCTAGCCTACACATCCCTGAACACTATGGCCAATTCATCTAACTTTCACATCATTGGACTGTGGGAGGAAACAGGAGCATCCGGAGGAAACCCACGCAAACACGGGACCAATGTGCAAACTCCATACAGAGATTTGCCTGCGGTCAAACCCGGGTCCCTGGTGCTGTGAGGCAACAGTGCTACCCCTGAGCCACTGCGCTGCCCTGATTCCTCAACTGAGCATTCTGCAGCACTATGGTTGACAGGGCACTCAACCGTGTCCCACCTATCTCCCTCACTTCGGCCCTCACCCCCCTCTCTTCTCTTCCACAACAGCGGTAGGGTCCTCCTTGTCCTCACCTACCATCCCACCATCCTCCACATCTAGAGGATCATTAGCCACCATTTTTGCCACCTCAGTAGGATGCCACTACCAGACACATATTCCCCTTCCCCTCCCTTATCAGCTTTCCACAAGCTCCATTCGCTCAGGGAAAGCTTGGTCCACTCTTCCTTCACTCCCAACATCCCTCCCACATCCCCACGGCACCTTCCCGTGTAACTGCACAAAGTATGACAACTGCCCGTTTCTGTCCTCTCTCCTCAGTTTCCAAGGACCCAGACATACCTTCCAGGTGAAGCAACGCTTTACCTGCACTTCACTCAATTTAGTCTACTGCATTCACTGCTCACAATGTGGTCTCCTCTCCACTGGCGAAATAAAGTAGAAACCTGGTAACCACTTTGAGAAACACCTACGTTCTGCCTGCAAAAGTGACTCTAACTTCCAGTTGCCTGTCACTTCAACACATCACCCTGTTCCCTGGCCAACATCTCTGCCTCAAGTTTGCTATGGTGCTCCAGTGAAGCTCAGCGTAAGCTGGAAGAACAGCAGCTCATTTTCTACTTGGGGACTCTACAGTCTTCTGTAATTAGTATTCAGTTCAATAATTTTAAGGCTTCTCCCATGTCCTTACCCCAACAGCCATACACCAGGCCTTGTTATCACATGGACTTCTACCACAAACAACCCATTATCAGCTATTAGCTCCCATCAGCAGCTATTCATTCTCCTGCCTGATCTTTACCCCCTCCTTTGTTTGTCTCATTGTTTTTCTCTCACTTTGGGTTCTATCTTCACCTATCGTTTACTCCTCCCCACCCCCACACCAGCAAGAAGCCACAACTGAACCACAGACATTATGAGCAGGATGTTACATGGCCATGTTATTGGATTGAATGGGAATGAAAACAATAAGGAAGAATGACGTTTCAAAGGTTCACATTGGTCATGCATGTTAACCCTGTCTTTCTTTCTCTCTCTCTTTCTCTTTCACTATAGATGCGATGGACCTGTTAATTGAGCATTTCCAGCACTTCCTTGTTTTTTACTTAAGATTTCAAGCATCTGCAGTGTTTTGCTTTCCCGTTGGTAAAATTGACTTTCTCAGTGAGTGTTACATTTATTCTTTCTGATTGTTTGAGGCCACTGCCACATTTGAACTGTTCACTCAAAACAAACAGACTGACAAGAAGGATGACACGCAAGACCAAGCACTCTGAACTAGAGGCATGGCATAGTGAGAATGATGTGCAGAATCTTGATCAGCAAAACCTGCAATATTCACCAGTTCATTCTGTTAGCATCCAATGTAAACTTCCAGCGTGGAACAAACCATCATTTATGTCATCATGGGATCAGGATTCTTTTGCTAAATCTTCTGTGCATATTGACTTTTTTTTATTATTGAACTCTTGGTGACATGGTTCAGTAATTCAGGACAGTGTACTGAGAGTACATGTCTCTGGAGTGTGGACTGAACATGTCTACTGTGCAGTAATAGTCCAACCAGCTTAAGGAAGAAGGGTAGTGAGGGAGACTATTGTTAAATGATTTGTGCAGTGTAACTTTAGGAACAGAGGCGATTTCTTGGGATTGGATTTCATCTGGGACTGATTTCACCATCATTTATTCACTCACTCCTTCATTCATTCATTCATGGATATGGATGTCGCTAGCCTATCAAGTATTTATTACCCATCCCAAACTGCCCTTGAGAAAGTGGTGGTGCGCTACCATCTTGAACTGCTGCCATTCAATTGGATTTGGTACCTTGCTGATGTTAAGAAGTAAATTCCAGGATTTTGACTTGGCATCAGTGAAGGAATGCCAGTGCATTTCCAAGTCAGGATGGTGACTGACTCAGAGGGGAGCTTGTAGGCAGTTGTGGTCCCATGTATCTGCTGCCCTTGATCAAAGTGGTCATAGGTTTGGAAGGTGTTGTCGAAGGATCCTTGGTGAATTTCTGCAGAGTGATGTTAGATTGTGAACACTGCCGCTATGGAGTGTCAATGGTGTTGAAAGTAAATGTTTGTGGATATGATGTTAAACAAGCAGCCTGCTTTGCCCTGGATGGTGTCAACCTTCTTGAGTGCTTTTGAAGCTGCACCCACTCAGGCAATTGGGGAATATTCTATCATTCCCCTGATTTGTGTTTTGTAGAAGGTGACAGGCTTTGGGGAATCGTGGCGTGAGTTGTTCTACAAAGGACTCCTAGCCCTGGCCTGTTCTTGTCACTATAGTATTTGCATGACTAGTTCCATTCAGTTTCTGATCAATAATGCTGATTTGAATTACAGGAGAAATAAGACATGTTCTTCCAGCTGAAGAATTTTGGAAAGCGTCTGAACATTTCCAACATGATTACTTGGCTCAGAGTTAGCTTGTCTGCACATTTCACTGGACCCCGTATGTCCTATATATCTCTCATGATTCAGCCTGAAGCCCCTGTCTGTCATTACAGCTAACAATAGACACTAATTTGCATACCTGACACTTTGCATTTGTCAGTGTAGTGTGACTGTACATGTGGTGTAAGATAATTGGCGGTATCAAATCTATGAGGTACAGTGTGCTGACAAAACATTGCCTGAAATGTGATTCATCTGATTTTGTGCAACATGTCCCCTCCTGATCCTGATCCTATCATTGCCGTGCTGATCTAGAGATGTTCTCAACAGCATCTTGGTGCTTTTTTCACAAATTAGAATGCATTCAACCTTTTGACCGGAACTCTCAGATTGGCTGCACAGTCCATGTCATCACATTTTAGAAAGGAGAGAATTGTTCTGGAGACAGTACAGAAGAGATTTTACAAGAAGGTTGACAGGGTTTAAACATTGGACAGGCTGCCGTTGTTATCCTCAAATAGAGGAGGTTGATGGGTGAGGCAGTTGAGGTGAATGAAATGGTGAGAGGCTTTGATAGAGTGAACAAGATAGACCTGTTTCCCCTAATAGAGAGGAAATTACCACTGGGCACAGAGTTAAGGGGGTTGGTGTAAGGATTAGGGGGGACATGAGGAAAAATATTTCACCCAGAGGGAGATGGACAACTGGAATTTTTCCACCCAGTTTGTTGTTCGAGGTGGAAGCCCTCAACTAAATTAAAAGGAATGCCCAATCTGCAATGCTACAAATCAGGAACTGGTAAGGGGGATTACATTTTTTTTTTAGCCAACACAGACTCGATGAACTGAATGGCCTCTTTTCATGCTGTGACTTTACTGTGGTTGTATGGTTTGAACAACTCAAGCTCTGCAAATGAAATGGTAACTCTTCCTCCTACCCCCAGACATTAAAAATTTGCAAAACCTCATCAAACACAAAAATGAGAGACTGTCTCATTAAACAATAACAAGACCAGTCCCTACACAAAAATACATCAATAAATCTTCCATTTCCATTCGATTTCATTATCCTGCTATTTCACCTATTCTCTCTCTTCCCTGAAAATGTATTACAATCTTGTTGTTCTCATTCTTGACTGGTCTCCTCTACCATCATGGTTGTCTCTTTCAGTACGTGAGTTTCTGTATCTGAGTTCTCTCTACCCAAATTTCTCTCTCTTTCTCCTCCCTTTGGTCACAATGGATGGTTAAATGTTATCTTCAAAAATATAATTCCCATTCCAAAGGCGTTCTCTTTGTTATTAAGGATGGCGGGAGAGATCAGGCTGGGATTGCTCATGAAGCAGAGAATGCTTTTGTTTCTTCCCACCCTGAAGACCTTCAGTGCTGCTCCCCCCCTGGTTAACTTTAAGCAATCATGGAAAGGTCTTTTGCAATTCTTCTGGGAATGAGAAATTACTTGAAAATACAAAGTCAACCTTTATAGAAGAGTAAAAATGAAGTGAGCCATCAGAAACTTGGCACTCTGAATTGGCAATGAGTGTGAACTATTGGTTTGAACTTGTTATAGCCTGCAGTAAAACCTGCGGCAAGGATAGTGCTGGAGAGTTCATTCATTAGATGCAGAATGGGAGTAACTCTGGAGGCAACGAGTGATTGATTGAAATATCTTTAAAATGTGTTTAGATATTAAAAATATTTCTATTGGAATGGCAGAACCCATTCTTTTTGATCACTTATATTTGTTCTCTATAATCCATTGCTTAAATGGAGAAAAACTCTACAAAAAGGACAGCACAGTGGAATCTTGGTGTTCTTGAGCATGAAACACATAAAGTTAATAATCAAATGAAGAGAGTAATTAAGAAAGCAAATGGAATTTTCTTCTTTATTTCTAGAGGATTGGAGGTTAAAAACAGGGAAGTCTTGTTACAACTGTACAGAGCATTGGTAGAAATCCAACTAAAGGCTGTGTACAAATGGAGATTTGTCTGGCAGCAGGTAGCTGATTGGTCTGTAGACTAGTAGCCTGTTATCAATAACAAAGGTCTTCTATTTGATTGGCTCCTAGGAAGCTGAACAGTTTGGGAATGTAAACATGACAGGGAGGAACCAGGGGGACCTCTGGAAGGGAAGGAGCTGCTTTGAAAGATGTCTTAAACTTGAAGCTAATTGACCTCCCCTCACCAGATGCTGTCAGTTGAAATAAGTCAAAGACCTTTCTAAATATAAACCAGTCACTCTGTACCTCCTAAAAACCTGTGAAAGTACCTGGAGAAGGAAGATTCAGAGGCAGTGTTCTGATCAGCAAAATAATCATCTCAGCAAACTTTATCGACAGGGAACAATGAACTGCCTTGCCAGTCTTTCCCTATGCTCATAACACCCATGTTTTCTTTGTGTCTGCCTGTACGTAGAGGAGGGATTTATAAGGATCCTTGAATTTTAGTTAGTAATGTTATATAATTTTTAGTTCATGATTGTTTATCTGTAGCTTGATTCTGTTTATTAGTAGTAAATAGTATTTCTTATAACTAAATAATGTGTTCCGTGCCTTTATCAACTAGAAGGCAATTAAGTTAGGGATTTTGCACACTTTTATGAAATCTTTAATTTTTGTGATGACTTTGGGAATAGTGAGGCTTGACTCCTAGTGCATTCCCCAATGAGGTGTAACAATAGGTACCAATTCTGTTGTGCTCCCCCCAAAACAGACAGGCATTAAGCCAGTTTGTTTGCATCCTTGGTGTTCCATCTCACAATGAGACAAGCTTCTAACCTTATAATTCACACCATCATTAAGATTGCCAAATTCTATGTCTGCTACATCGTCTTTGACTTCACCTTGGTCCCAGCTTATCTTTTCGAAAACCTCATTTAACGTCCTCCTAACATTATTGTTATTCCAATAAACTGGCTGGTTTCCCAAATTCAACCCTGTGAAAACTTGAACTCATTCAAATTTGAATCTTACCTTGCATCAAATCTATTTACATATCACTCTTGCATTCACTAATCTATATTAGCTCACTGTCAAGCAATACCTTGCTTTTAAAATCCTCATTTGTTTTCAACTCACCCAATGACTTTGGCCCCTCCCTACCTCTGTAAGCTCATTCAATTGACAACATTTCCTGATATCTGAACTCAATGAATTCCAGCTTTTTCGAATTCGGAATTGTCATTGCTTCACCATTGATGGCCATAGCTTCAATTGTCTGAACCTGGAAGCCTGGAATTTCCTGCTAACATAGAGATTTTGCACACTTTTATGAAATCTTTAATTTTTGTGATGACTTTGGGAATAGTGAGGCTTGACTCCTAGTGCATTCCCCAATGAGGTGTAGGTGGCCCAGTGGTTAGCACTGCTGCCTCACAGCGCCAGAGTCCCGGGTTCAATTCCCGCCTCAGGCGACTGACTGTGTGGAGCAAAGGGGATCCAGTGGATGTAATGTATTTGGATATTCAGATGCCATTTGTTAAGGTGCAACATATTAAACTATTTAATGTCATATGTTCTCATGGTGTTGATGGAGGTATATTAGCATGGATAGAGGATTGGCTAACTAATAAAAGACAGAAAATAGGGATAAGGAGGGCATTTTCAGGACGACTATTTGCAGCTACTGGAGTCTCACAGGGATCAGTTCTGTAGCCACAATTATTTACAATGTATATTAATAACTTGGATGAGGAGAGTGAATGCACAATAGCCAAGATTGTGAATGACACAAACGTAGATGGGAAGATAAGTGGAGAGTAAGATACAAATAATCCGCAGAGGGATATAGGCAGAGTGGACAAAAACTCGGCAGTTGCAATATAATGTGGGAAAATGTGAGATGATATGCTTTGACCGGAGGAATAGAGGCGTTGAATGTTATTTAAATGGAGAAAGACTACAAAAAAGCTACAGAACACAGGAATTTGAGAGTCCTCCTCCACGAATCACAAAAAGCTAGTATCCAACTTCAACAGGAAATAGGGAAGGCAAATGGAACATTGGTCTTTATTTCAAAAGGAGTGGGGTATAAGAGTGGGGAAGTTATACTAAAACTATACAAGGCCCTAATCAGAGAACAACTGGAATACTGTGCAGTTTTAGGCCCCCTATCTAGCGATAGATATACTGACATTGGAAGCTGTTATGGACCAAGCCAGTCCCCCTCAAGACATTTCGAGAACATAGCCCAGACCCTAACCTTGCTAGTTGCTTTAAGCAAGCATTACACAGGTATTCCAAAAAGGATGCAGCTGGTCAAAACACTTAGTTTTAAACAAAACTGAATTTATTTACAGGAGTACCAAATGAAACACCAACAAAAGAGAACAGAATACACAATAACTGAACCTGTCTAAAAACCCAACAGATTATCCCAACCTAACGATGCCATTCCCAGTACGTGCAACAATCCCCATAAACACCCCTTAGCACAAAGGATGAAATCAAACACAGGGTCTTACAGGAGAGATGTCAGAGAGAGAGAGAGAGAGTACCAGCATGGACCTGCTTCTTTGGGTCAAGCAGCTTCTACAATTGCCTGACTGCTTTCAGTCAATAGCCAGACCAAACCAAACCAGAGCTGGGAGAACTGGCCACTCCCCTTTCATTTACAAATTTTGCTTAAAACTTAAAAGCCTTTTGCCTGAGGTAGTATCTGTTGGCTACAATCAACCTCATCCTAAAACCCATCCAAACTAGACTTTTCAGAATCGCTGCTTTTACGGCATCTCTGAAAATATAGCCAAGGACAGCATAACCTTGTTAAAGGAGCATCATCATCACCGAGCAGTCTACAGTAGGTTTATTGGACTGATTTCATGTACAGATGAGAGGTTGATTAGTTTGGGCTTCTACTCATTGGAATATAGAAGATAGAAGGTGACTATTGAAACACACAAGATTCCTAGAGGACTTGACAGGGTAGGTGCAGAAAGGTTGTTTTCCCTTGTGAGACAGTCGAGAAACAGAGGGCATAACCTCAGAATAGCACATTTAAGACAGAAATATGGAGTAGTCCTTTTTCTCTCAGAGGGTAGTGAATGTATGGAGTTCTTTACCATAGACGACTGTTGAGGTTGGATCAGTAAGTATATTCAAGGAAGCGATAGACAGATCTTTAACCAGTAACGGAATCAAGGATTATGGGGATAAGGCAGGAAGGTGCAGTTGGGGGTTGCCAGATCAACCATTATCTCATTGATTTGCTGAGCAAATTCATTGGGTTGAATTGTTTGCTTCTGCTCCTGTCTTATGGTCTTACAGTCAGTTTCAGGTAACATCTTGCACATTTGAACTAATATTGTTATTTTCTCAAATCTCCTATCTCAGAATGTAATGAAGCCTTAATGTCCACAAGTGCATTTGTAGAGATAATTAACTCCTTAGAATAATTAAACATGATCGGGATAAACATTGAATATAGTTGGGAATGGTGCTGATCACTTTAGAATTGAATTACACTGGCAGCATTAGAAGCTAATATAAACTAATTATTCTTTGCCTAAAAGTTGATAAGTCAGAGATGGATGGTAGAGCTGTGAAGATTAAGTATATTTTGAAGTTGTGGAGGATTGCCTGTGAGAACTTTCCCTCAAAAGATTAGATGGGTGCAATGGAATCCTGAGTAGATTAAGCTTCATATAATATATAAAGACGCGCCCTTGAGGGATCAAATGGCCTTTTGTCCTTCTATACATTGAATGATTATTACTCATATTTCAGTGTGTTCAGTATGTACAGGACACAAACATTTTAACATCATTGACTTAATAACTAAATGCCTGTTTCAGAAAAAGCTTGAAGGGACTGCACAATGCAAACATCTCTCACGTGCTTTCTGTCTGAAATTCGTTTTTAGTTCATTAAATAATCAGCTATCAACAAAAACAAAAGGTTTCACAAGCCACTCAAAATGAATTAATATTCAGGCAGCCCAATCGAAAACCACACAAGGCCAGAGAAGTTACCTCACCCTCCGTGCAGCTGCTAGGATTAGTGCTCATGAATAAAGATGCCAATGTGAAGCATCGGTCTATTTTTAACTGTGGTAAGCTTGCTGTTACTCCCATTAGTACAACCATAATGTGGTATCTTTTATATCCTTGAAGTGCATGTGGTAAAAATCAGTAAAATTGTACAATGTTGTGGATTAACTTATGCTTTCTTTGGGCAATCGTTTCAAGCAAGCTGGAATAAAATGTAAGTCACTCTAAGAGTCAAGGCTGCACATTGAAACTCTCAAAAGAAGCAGGATAGGGTCATCGCTGCACCTCTCCATATTGTGATCCAGTTTTACAGCGTTTCGGTTTTCACATTCTCTGAGCTCATTTCTATCATTGTCCATGGATGTTTGGCATTGTATCAAACAACATCACAGTTTCAGGGTGAAAGAACATCCTCAAAATACTTTTAATATCAAGGCAAGCACTATAAACTGCACGTCTTTAATTAAGTTAGATTTGTTTTGTTCTGGGCAGGAGTTACATCAATCCAGTGATTTGCCATCTGGAGAGAGATCAGAAATGGGCTCAACTGTGACTGTCTTGCCTCTAAGACACTGTTATGGGTCTCTGCTCCTTATTTCACGGGTTCAGTGATAGCCAAGGATGGCCTTGTAACAATGACTGAGGGAAGGCAGCATTGCCATATTCCAAGGCAGCATTGCCATATTCCATGGTGCCAAAACAAGGGAAACAGAAAATAAATCAAAAATGAAAGTAAACAAAGAAGGGAAACAATTCCTTTCTTTGTACCCTAGTCTCCAATTAACACAGTAGGGAAAAGAAAACATGAACTGATCAACCCTTCCTTCACTGTTTGAACAGATTTATAAATTCAGCATGGCTGACAAAGTAGAGTACAATTCACTGGCTCCCAAAGCAGTCACTATGTGAACTGTTTACCAATGTTTAACACATATGTCAGTCTTATTGATTAACAGAATTTTATCCCAATCACACATCGAGAAATGGTTCCTTCCTGATCCCTCAAAGTTCTGAGTGGATTTTGACAAGTTGGTTACCTGTTGAGGTAATATCTAACTTCCCAGAACATGGAATGCACTTGGTTTACTCTGATTTGTTGATTTCTGTCATTTTTACCTTGAATGATTCTTCCCACTCTGAATTTGTCAGCGATGTAACAGATTACATTTTAATGAATCAGCCACTGCCTTTCAATTCCTTAGATTTGGCTTGGGAAATATACATCATTGGCAGAATCTTACAGAGCCCTGACTGAATTCTGGGACACTCACATGAGATGGTGGGAAAGGTCATGTTTTGGATGAAGCCAGACCACTCAAAACATTCTTAAGCAGTCAGCCCCAGATCATAACTTTGCAATTTGTTTCAGTAAGTGTACAGTGAAAATTACCCAGAGTAAGTTAGCTAGGTTGACTACTAGACTTTAAAACAGACAAAAATTTATTCACAAAATTACACAATGAAACACAAAGAACAGAATAAAGAACTCCTACAGAACTCAGTCTATCCAACTGGACTAAATTATGCTTTTCCAAATATACACAACAGTCCCAGTTAAAAACCAGCACTAATGGAACACAAGCTTACAGGTTGAAGTTGAAGGGCACAAAGAGAGAGAGTTTCCACACAACTCCCTGTTGAAAGTCCCAGTTCAACTCTGAACTAAAACTGCTCAGCTAGAGAGCTGACCACTCCCCTTTCATTATACAGGTCACTTCTAAAACATGGCCACTTTGGCCTGAAGTCTCATCTGGTTATATAATAACAAAAGGCCTCTCAAAATCCTTTTTCATCTCTGTACCAAACCAGACTAATTGGAGCCCGGCCTGATTTATTGCCCCTCTGAAAAAAGTCAAGCTCTCCTTGAGCCAAGAACAGCTTTTTTTAAAAAAAAGGACTAGCTTTGTGTCATCTCCTCCCTTAAAAAGAAACCATCAATACCAAAAGATGGCTTTATTTTTAACCCTTTAAAACCCAGTTAGTAGTCTAAACACACATATACACTATACTGACAATACATGTACAAACATGCACCACCACATACACATTCAGGCTGTGGTACACCCACCACCGAATGCCTCCATATCTCATTGGAGTCTCAATAATGCATCAGAAATCATGTTTTCGCGACCTGCCACATGCACAATTGTCAAACTGAATGACTGCAGCAACAAGCTCCATCTAAACAGTCTGACATTTTTGTCCCTAAATTTTTCCACAAGCATCAATGCGTTATGATCAGTGTATACAATTGTCTCAGATGCATTGCTGGTAATAGAAACACTATAACATTTTAATGCCAACAACAAGCTTAAAGTCTCTTTCTCCACCATTGATATTTCTGTTGCTAAACATTCAACTTCCTGGAAAAATACCCGATGGATCTTTCTATTTCCTCGTCATCCTCCTGCAGGAAGCACCGCACTGACACCCTCAACACTGACATCGACAGCCACCTTGAAAGGCTTTGGGTAATCCGGTGTGGCTAATACTGGGGCAATGGTTGGCACAGTGTTTAGACTGTCAAATGCATTTTGACAGTCCGATGTCCACTGAAACTTCTTGCCCTTTTTTTAACAATTCATTGAGTGGAGCTGCCACACGGCTAAAGTTCGGCACAAACTTTCGGTAAAACCCTCTCAACCCCAGGAACTGGAGTACTGCTTTTTTTGTCGACGGTGTGAGATATTCCCCAATTGATTTTATTCTGGCATCTTGTGGGTCCATTTGTCCATGTCCAATAACATAGCCCAGGAAGTTAACTTGGCCTTTGGCAAATTCTCTTTTAGCTAGGTTTACCACCAAGCCTGCCTTCCGAAGTCAATCGAACAATTCTAATAAATGCTGTAAATGTTTGTTCCATGAGTGACTAAACATCACCAGGTCATCAATATACACCACATGTTTGGTAATCCAACATTGACCTTATTAGTTAGTCTCTGAAATATGGCTGGAGCACTTTCCATACCAAATGTCATGGTTTTGAACTAATATAGTCCATTTGGCGTTACAAAAGCCGAAATTGCCTTTGCTCTCTCTGACAGAGGTACTTGCCAGTAGCCTCTGAGCAAGACCAACTTAGAAATGTAAGTTGCCTGCCCCACTGTTTTGACACAGTCCTCCAACCGTGGATACAGGTATGCATCTGTCTTTGTAACGGCATTGACTTTGGATAGTCCACACCATAACCATTGGGTACTATGACTGTAGGTGAGCTCCAGTCACTGTAACTCACTTTGATTATGTAACTGTGGAACATGCGCTCTACCTCCTTCTGAGCTTGTGCTAACTTTAGAGAGTTATGCCTATAGAATGCCGTTTAATCAGAACAGCATCTCCTACATCTACATCATGCACAATTTGGTTAGTACTTCCCAGTTTATTTCCGCATATCTCCCCATGTGATAGCAATAACTTTTTCAGGTCATATCGATTTTCTTGTGGAAGGTAATTCAATAATTTATCCCAATTTTTTACAACTTGCTCATTGTGCAATTTGATTTGAGGAATGTCCAATTCAGAATCCTCTGAATTTGGTTCTTCCTTCTGTGCTGTTGTCCAGCTGATGAAGAAGCATCGCTCCGAAAGCTCGTGTGCTTCCAATTAAACCTGTTGGACTATAACCTAGTGTTGTGTGATTTTTAACTTACTCCTCTTGCTTTCCTTCCCTATCAAAATACCTTTTGAGCATATTCACATGACGCACTCTGTGAGATTTCTTCCTGTCTGGAGTCCTTATCAAGTAGGAGAAAGTGAGGACTGCAGATGCTGGAGATCAGAGCTGAAAAATGTGTTGCTGGAAAAGCGCAGCAGGTCAGGCAGCATCCAAGGAGCAGGAGAATCGACGTTTCGGGCATAAGCCCTTTTTCAGGAATGAGGAAGGTGTGCCAAGCAGGCTAAGATAAAAGGTAGGGAGGAGGGACTTGGGGGAGGGGCGTTGGGAATGCGATAGGTGGAAGGAGGTTAAGGTGAGGGTGATAGGCCGGAGAGTGGGTGGGGGCGGAGAGGTTGGGAAGAAGATTGCAGGTCAAGAAGGCGGTGCTGAGTCCAAGGGT
>NC_057735.1:42028726-42148905 GCF_004010195.1 Chiloscyllium plagiosum | reverse complement strand
ACTGGAGTGTGTCCAGCGGAGATTCACACGGATGATCCCTGGAATGGTAGGTCTAACATACGAGGAACGGCTGAGGATCCTGGGATTGTGTTCATTGGAGTTTAGAAGATTAAGGGGAGATCTAATAGAAACTTATAAGATAATACAAGGCTTGGTGAGGGTGGACGCTAGGAATTGTTTCCGTTAGGCGAGGAGACTAGGACCTGTGGACACAGCCTTAGAATTAGAGGGGGTAAATTCAGAACAGAAATGCGGAGACATTTCTTCAGCCAGAGAGTGGTGGGCCTGTGGAATTCATTGCCACAGAGTGCAGTGGAGGCGGGACGCTAAGTGTCTTCAAGGCAGAAATTGATAAAGTCTTGATGTCACAAGGAATTAAGGGCTACGGATAGAATGCGGGTAAGTGGAGTTGAAATGCCCATCAGCCATGATTGAATGGCAGAGTGGACTCGATGGACCGAATGGCCTTACTTCCGCTCCTATGTCTTGTGGTCTTATTGTACGCTGTGATACTTTTAAATGCTTTCCAGCCAACTCTCCAGCTCTATTTAATCTTTCTCTAAAACTTGACACATCGTCCAAATGGGTGGTCTGTGAATTCTGACTTATTAATTCCTCCTTAAACAATTTTAACAGTTCTCTTATGTCATGCCCAAAAATGAATTCAAATGGACTGAATATGGTCAATTCATTTAGTGCATCTCTGATCGCAAAAAGTACAAACAGAATTCCCTTATCCTAATCATCTGGATAATCCTGACCATAAGCCCTCAACATGACCTTCTGTGCTTGATGCCATCTCTCTAATGCTCCCTGCAATTCTGGCTGTTACGCAGTTGATTTGAAATGCTTTATTCCCAAGCTATCCATAACCTCCTTGAATAGTTTGGATGTGAAGTTTGATCCTTGATCTGACTGGATCTCTACTGGTAGTGCATATCGAGTGAAAAATTGAAATAATTCTTCTATAACCCTTTTAGCTCTAATGTTGTGTAATGGGATTGCCTCTGGAAATCTAGTCGACGCATAATGTTAATAAATATTTATTCCCACTTTTTGTTTGAGGTAGAGGATCTACACAATCAATCAAGACTCTTGTGAAAGGTTCCTCAAATGGTGGAATAGGTATTGAAGGTGTAGGTTTTATTACTATCTATGGTTTTTCAACTAGCTGAATTGTATGTCACGTCTGACAAAATTCAACTACATTGCTGTGTACTCCTGGCCAATAAAAATGTCTTTGTATTTTAGCCTGTGTTTTCCTCACCCCAAAATGATCTCCAAGTGATAGCTCATGCACCACTCATAGCACCTCCTTTCGAAATCCAACAGGTAAAACAATTTGATGAATCTCTGCTCATTTCTCATCAGCTTGACTGTGTGATGGTCTCCATTTCCTCATTAAGACATCATTTAGTAAGTAATAACACACAGGAATACATTCACTTTCTTTCTTTGTGAATACCTTTTGATGTAACTGTTTTAACTCATCTTTTTAATTCAATCAGCTTAGCAGAGATAAAGATACTTCCATGTTTACGTATTTTCTCCTTCTTTGTTTCACTTATCTGATCAAAGAAAGTTTCAGATAACACTGTGTCAGCTTCCATATCTGAGCCCTTAGATCTCCCCTGCTTCAGCTTGTGCCTCTGTGTTCCTGTGACCACACAATCAGGGAAAGTTCCTGGCTAAACCTTCTCCAGGTCTTCAGTTGCCTGCATCTCCACTGGCTTTTCAACTACAGTAGGCAGCATACCTACCGGTGAATTAGCTACATCATTTGCAAGGACAAATTGTATTCCTGGAGCTGATAATTTGTCCAGTACTCCTATCACAAAGTCTCCACTCTTCTATGGGCTCTCTAGCCTCACTTTACATAACTGAGCAATTCTTGTCTCACCACGAATTCCTGTTACCAGTACCTTTTCTGGCAATAGTCCCTCAGGAGTACACATCTCCTCATCCTTCAGCATCACAGACTGAGAGGAACCTGTGTCCCTTAATATTATAACCTCCTTACCCACTACTCCTGGCCTATGTGAATAAACCTTACCCTTGCATGTATATTTGTTCAAGCAGATCTGGCACTTCCTCCTTAACCAACCTCTGATCATTTTGTACACTCTGAGGCAGTTGTCTAACCTCCCTTGTGCTAGTCCAAAAGACTTCTGGGCTTGTTTTGCTTTCCTACATCTGGCTTTTTCCTCACCCACCAACACTGTGATTTTGTGTGGCCCACTTTATTACAATGAAAACACCAGAGCTTTTTAACTTCTTTGCCCCCTCAAGGGTTTTTTTTTAACCCTGTGATGAGTTATCCTTATGATCTTCACTGAGATCAACCTTTGCTTTTCCACGTGACGATTTCTCTTTGCCCCAATTTCTATCCCTCATGAATTGGAATTGATTCTGGAAGCTGAATCGTGTTTTATGGACCAGCTCATAATCATCAGCCACTTCAGCTGCTAACCTTGCTGCTTTAACTCTCTGCTCTTCCACATGAGTTCACACTGCTTCAGGCAGTGAATGCTTGAATTCCTCCACAATAATTGCCTCCCTAAGGGCATCATAGGTTTGTGTGATTTTTAAAGTTCTTATCCATCTATCAAAATTACTCTGTTTGATCCTTTCAAACTCAATATAAATTTGACCAGGGTCCCTCCTTAGATTCCAGAAACATTGTCTATAGGCTTCTGGTACAAGCACTTAAAATGGCTTTTCTCACCTCCTCATACTGCCCTGATACCTCCTCTGATAGGGATGCGAATACCTCACCAGCCCTACCTACAAGTTTCGTTTGGGATCAACAAAACCCACATTGCCACTGGCAACTGCATTTGTTTAGCCACCTTTTCAAATGAGATGAAAAAGACTTCCACATCCTTCTCATCAAATTTAGGCAATGCTTGAACATATTTAAATAGTTTCTCACTAGGCTTCTAACTACCAGGGACTTGCTCATCCTCACTCTCCCCCTCGCTAAGCCTAACTTCAGCCTTTATCTCCAGCCTTTTACGCTGACTTTCCTTTTTAAGTGTCAAGTTTTGAAGTTCAAAAGCTCTTTCTTTTTCCCTCTCTTCTGCTTTTAATCGTAACTCAAACAGTTTCACTTCTGCTGCCCTTTCCTTATCTCTCACCTCTAACTCAAACGGCTTCATTTGCAATTGAATTCTTGCCATCTTTATACATTCTGACGTTTTCTCCAGCAAGTTTAAATGCTGAGCTACTGCTGCAATTATCTGTCCTTTCCTTAGAGAAGCAGGCAGGTCCAATTCCAGCTTCTCTGCTAATTCTTGCAACTTGGTCTTAATCACTTTTTGCAAAACTTCCAAAGTCACCGCATCCACATCCAGAAAACCTTCTGCTGACTGAAAAAGCCATTCCTGTCCCAAGCTTTGTCTACCCAACAAAACCAACACTCGCACCTACCACTCACTGTTTAAAATACCGCAAAAAGCCCCCAAACTGTTATGGACTAGGCCAGACCACTCAAAACATTCTTAAACAGACAGCCCCAGACCATAACTTTGCAAGTTGTTTCAGTAAGCGTACAGTGAAAATTACTCGGATTAAGTTAGCTACGTTGACTACTAGATTTTAAAACAGACAAAAATTTATTCACAGAATTATACAATGAAACACAAAGAACAGAATAAAGAACCCCTACAGAACTCAACCAATCCAACTAGACTAAATTATGCTGTTCCAAATCTACACGACAGTCCCAATAAGCAAAATCCCTTTAAGACAGTATAAATGGAACACATGCTCATTGGTTGAAGTTGAAGGGCAGAAAAAAGAGACAGTTTCCACACAGCTCCCTGTTGAACTTCCCAGTTCAAGACTGAACTAAACCTGCACAGCTCAGCTAGAGAGCTGACCACTGGGCGGCACGGTGGCACAGTCGATGGGCGGCACGGTGGCACAGTGGTTAGCACTGCTGCCTCACAGCGCCAGAGACCCGGGTTCAATTCCCGCCTCAGGCGACTGACTGTGTGGAGTTTGCACGTTCTCCCCGTGTCTGCGTGGGTTTCCTCCGGGTGCTCCGGTTTCCTCCCACAGTCCAAAGATGTGCAGGTTAGGTGAATTGGCCATACTAAATTGCCCGTAGTGTTAGGTAAGGGGTAAATGTAGGGGTATGGGTGGGTTTCGCTTCGGCGGGTCGGTGTGGACTTGTTGGGCCGAAGGGCCTGTTTCCACACTGTAATCTAATCTAATCTAATCTAATCCCCTTTCATTATACAGGTCACTTCTAAAATATGACCACTTTGGCCAGAAATCTCATCTGTTTACAAAAAACAAAGGGCCTCTCAAAATCCTTTTCATCTCTGTCCCAAACCAGGCTGTTCTGAGCCCGGCCTGGTTTATTACCCCTCTGAAGATAATCAAGGGCAGAGTCTCCTTGAGCCAAGCTTATAAAAAAAAGCATGACTAGCTTTGTGACAGTCAGTCTTGACATTGAGTTAGAGTTTGATTTATTGTTGTCACATGTACTGAGATTCAGTGAAAAGTGCATCAGATTAGCAGAACTTAGTGTAGAATACAGTGTTACGGCCGCAGAGAAAGTCCAGAGAGAGAGAGAGATCAACGTGAACATTTGAGAGATCCATTCAAAAGTCTGAGAACATGGGGAAGGAGCTCTATTTGAAACTGTTCACATGTATATTCAGAGAACTGCATTCTCCAATGAGTTTGTGGGTGTCAAGACAGGGTTCTCACTGGGGAGCTATGCCTATTAAAGGGGAATTTTACTTGTTAACAGCCTTATTAACACCGAACCTCACCTCTTTAATATGTAACTTCCTATTTATCCATCTGCTGTGATGAAGCTAGACGTTGACAATTCCTGATATGAAAGTCTGAGCGTGACTTGTGCCTTCTGGCTGCCATTTTGGACAGTTGGTAACAATGTCTCAGGGCATGCTCCAGGGCACCCGCCATACATCCATCTCATTCATGGACACTGGCATCCAGCCTCTCAGGGCCTGCATGTTACCGTGCTGATCCACTTACAGTACGCTTCTCACTTTAATGCTGCACCTTGGGACGCATTGTAACAATGCCTCAATGCTGCGACACTGTGTGAGTACAGGGACAGTCTTTCAGCTCCCGCACTGGAGAAAACTGCATTTCAGGCCTGTTGACTCACTGTCAGCACTTTGAACCTACCTCACAATATTCATGCCTCACGTTGCCTTGTAGTTTTGTGATTTGCTGCTTCATACAGAAGTACCAGACTCTTACTTTTACTGTCTCGCCTTCCCATTTATCACAGACACAAAGCCAGGTTTGTCACAGTTGTCACGTTTCAGTCAGGAGTCCCTGGCACAGTGAGTCAAGGGCAGTCTGTTATACGAGTCCAGGGGTTCAGCCATGGGCAGTCAGAAGCAGGAGCCATGTCTCGTAAGAGGTGAGCAGTGAAATGATAGAGAAACCTGTATTTTTTTTCTGACAATGTGTACTATTTTCACCTGGAATAAGAGAAAGGGAGGGATTGAGTGGGGGGGGGGAACAGACTGTTACAGTTGACGCACATGTAGTGAGAGAGTGATGAGGTGCCCTGAGTGAGTGAGTAGGCAAGACAAAGGTCATGCAGGGTTGCTGGTGTCAGATACTAGACAGTAAGTGAGGGAAAATATTGCAGGCTACAGTGAGAGCAGTAGAGCATGAGCCATGTTGAGAGCAGCAGAGATAGCGTGAACAAGAGGTTGCAGAGACAAAATGGTATTGGTTATCCTGGAAGAGTGAAGCAGATGTCAGCCTCTTCTACCTCCAGTAGTGGTCATTCCTTCACATGGCTGAGACCACACTGACCCAGGCAGCAATCTTGCCCCAGGCTCATAGAAGCTGGCCTTCCATAGATTTTCATGTATTGTCCTGAGGCATGCAGGAACGTGAATACAGTGTAGCATCTTATAAGAACATCAACAAGGCTGTTGTTAAAATGATTCAAGCTCAACACAAAATCAATAAATAGAGAATTAGATACTTCCATGTGTAAAAACTGAGTGCAAGTACATAATGTACTTGCAGTACATTGATGACACAATATTGTTTGCAGAATCGGAAAAATCCCCCAAAAAAGAATAGGATGGTTCGAATATGGATTGAATACAAACACCTAAAAGTCAAAACAAAAGTCATTAGAAAGAAAATGTCAGAAGAAATTGGGGTGAAGTTTGAAGCAAATGACATCACACTGGAAGAAAAAGATTAAAATTTCTCTTACAGGCAAATTATAGCAGAGGATACCAGATGTAATACAGACAATAGAACAAGGATTTTTACAGCTAGAAGCAATTTTGTGAAGCCAAAATGTGCTTGACATTAAAAGAATTCAAACTTGTAAAAGGAGAAAGTTCCAACAAATGGTCTAATACAGAACAAATACCTGAAAAAAATTCACTTTATTTATATGTAAACACATACAAGACTGAATCTAGTCATGTTTTGACTGAGTGTCAATGTAATAGAGTTTCATGGGGGGTTTCTTGCTGTGAGGCCCAGGGAGGTATTTTGCAGAATATCCCAAATGCACCTCATTATCTACCTACACCACCCCACAGGAGCTTGGAAGGCCTGCTGGGTAAGATAATGCAGAGGATAACCAATCTCTTCCCCAGAGCTAATGATTGAGGTCACAACACCAAAATGGTAGAATCGAGCTAGCACTCCAGGAGAGTGTTGCTATTGTGAGATGCCAAATGTAAGTAGATATTCTACTAGACATCTCACTGGGCCTGACAGCAATAAGCCTCCAAGAAACTCAATTAAATTGTCATTTAGCAAAACATGATAAAATTTGGACTCATATGCATTTACATACAAATAAATTGAAATTTACTCTTTCAGGTTTTTATTCTGTATTAGGCCACTTATGAGGAGCTTTCTCCTTGTTACTGGTTTGAATTTTCTTTATGTTAACATAGCTTTCAGCTTCAGAACATTGTTTCTGGCTGTCAGAATCCTTATTGTAATGTCTGTATTACATCTGCCATCTTCTGCTATCATTTGTCATAAAGAGACATTTTTCTCTTTTTATTCCAGTATGATGCCATCTGCTTGAAGCATCACTGGAGCTTCTTCTGATGTTTTCTTATGGACTGCCACTGTTTTGACTTTTAGGTATTTGTACTCAATCCACTTTCTAAACATGCAATTTCTTTTGGACTTCTTCTGATTCTGCTGTCTTCAAGATACCACAAATTCATTATGTGCTTATCCAATTTTTACACTTTGAAGTAAATCTAATTCTTTGTGTATTTGTTTTATGCACGGCTTCCATAATTTTAACAACAGTACACTGCCCTCCTTAGAAGTTATTACATTCTATCCACTTTCCCATGTGCATCAGAAACCTAGGTCGTACGTGAAGATCGATGGAAGACAATCACAGCCTTTGAAATGCAGATGCTGAATTATATGTTGAAAAAAATACAATCATAAATGAAGATGTTGTTGAAGTTCCAACAGTAAAAACAAATCTAAAAATGACAAACAGAAATGAAAATATCAGAGCTCAGAGCTAAGAAGTGACAGTGATCTCTTCTAGAGGGTAGGAGAAAGAGGGGTTAACTCGTTGGTTGAAGGATGCCAGAGTGGTTGCAGATGGGCTACAGAGCATGTGAGAGAATGTCAGAAGATATATGAGCATAATAGCAGACTTCCCGGCAGGAGGAGCTACAAGTAGACATTAGACCACTTCATATAATGCCATAACGCTGCTGCAGTCCCTCCAGTGCAAAACTGATAGAGTGCTGCACTGTCAATATTGCATTAAACCGTGACCTCATCTGTTTTCTCTGGGCAATGAAGAATGATATTTATCCTACAATCAACAACACTGAATAAAACTACAAATAATTTGGTAACATATGCCATTATTATCTGTGGGATCATTATTTGTACATTACACTAGTGATTATAATTCAAACACATTTCATTGGCTGAAAAACACTTTGAGATATCCTGAGTTGAAAGACATTATATAAAATGCAAATCTTTGTTTCCATTTCTTTTTCAGTCCATGTACCTAAATCAGTGACCAATGATTGAAAGAATATGTTAAATCTATTTTGTTATTGTACTGCCTGTACACGCCAGTGGGACGGAAATGACACAATTGATATTTTGGTCAATTAACTGCTTGCAGCTTGTTAATGTTTCATTAGAACATTGATGCGACCTGAGCAATACTTAGTTCTTTTCAAGGTTTAAATCGATTATACTTGTTGCTCTTTTGACAGCAGTGCATTTGCTGCTCTTTACAAAACTTTAGCAGTTTTTTGTTGCTTCTGCTACAGAGTATGTCTGCAAGAATAATGAAATGTCAAGACTTCAAACATGCAAGTTCATCTTCCTAACATTTTCTTTTGGATTTCAATCCAAAAACTGGAATCATCAATCCATTTTCTAGGTCCCTTCTGAAAGAAACACATCATGCAACAAAGTACTGTTACCTCAAATTAAATTTGCATCCTCTAAATCCTTCCACACAAAAAAGTCATAAAAGTGTATTTAAGATAATATCTTAACTGCGTAACATAGTTACTATTAGCCAAGTGTAGGAGTATAATGTGATAAATCAGCTTTACTCTGAAGCCTGGGCTGAACTGAAGGGCATTTCTGTGATTTGTCAGTTCTCTGTCATGGTGACATGACACATCCTTCATTTCCTGTCAGGATTTAGTCCATCCAAATCTCAATATAAAATTAGTCACAGTGATAATATCCTGTCATCAGCCCACACACGTTTCAGCTGAAATAACCGAGTCAAATGGCAAAAAAGACGTTTTAAAGTGGATCATTACATGGTAATCACATCTACTGTGGTAAAATGTCTCATTATAAATTTACAAACCACAAAGAAATTCACAATGAAATGTTAGACTGAGATAGATGCCACAACCGATTTGATTTCACTCCATCCCATTGCATTTGTAATATCCACATAAAACAACAAACAAATCCTCCAGATATATTTATTTAAACAAATATGCATTATATTTGTAAATTGAATAAGACATGTATGTAGCAGGGCCAGCTAGTGTAGCTTCATGCTGATTCACTCAAAAACAAAACTGACAATGTCTGCATATTTTTATACATGTTATAATACTCAGACAGCAAGGCAGATCACTCTAGATCTGGAAATTCAGGGATTTCTTTGGGAATATCCTATCCAGTTGCTTAAATTAGGCTCAATGTACATTCAGATCAGACAGCCATACCCAGGAGCATTGTACAAACAGCAAAACTTTGATATGACACGCATGCATTATTTTAATTGTAATCTTTAAGTGAAATAAGAAGTGTTGCAGTTATATATATATATGATTAACAGGTGTCCAAAGTGTATTAAAGCCAGGGAAGTAATTTTCTAAGTGGTAGTTGCTGTTTGAATGCAGGAAATACAGCAATTAATTTACAAGATACCATAAATAGATCCCACAATCTGTTAATGTGATGTTAATTGAGAGATAAATACTCCTAGGACACCAGGGATAATTCCCGTGTTCTTCATGGAAATTGTTAGAGTTACTCAAGAGAGCAGAAAATGACATCTGTAACAAAGTAGTACTCTATTCCCTCAGTACTACACAAGAGATTCAGCTGAAATCATTGTGCTCAACTGCTGAAGTGGAAAATAGACCCACACCATTCTGTGGCTCAAAGGCAAGTGGACCTTTAACATTGCAGACAGGGAATCTAGGTTCTAGATTTTCATTCGCTCATGGACACGGATGGCCAGCATTTATTCTGAAAATGTGTTGCTGGAAAAGCGCAGCAGGTCATGCAGCATCCAAGGAACAGGAGAATCGACGTTTCGGGCATAAGCCCTTCTTCAGGAATTTATGCTGGCCAGCATTTCTTGCCTGGCTGCTAGATCAAATTGCAGTATGTATCAACAACACTTCTTGCAGAGCTGCTCACCCACTGATGATGAATTACCCTCCTCTCAGGATTAAAGGTCAACACAATCACAAGTTTAGACAGGACAATGCATACTTATTGTACATGCTTCAAAGAAGTACAGCGTAATGTAACGGACCAACTGCATTTCATAATGTAAGTGTTTGCTATTGCAAACCTGTTGCTTGGTCCTAAGATCTGCTGACCTCTCTACCTTTAGCATGTAGAGGAACAAGCTATTTCAGATGCATGGGTATATAAAAGCCAGTAATACCACAACCTAGATGTTGTGAGATAGATGAAGCTTTGATATTGGAAATGTCCAACCACCACATTCAAATCCTGGAAGGTAGCTCCAACTGAAAACAGACAATGACCTACTCAGGATTTGGGTGCATTTTTAACCTCACCATTGTGTTGTCTGTTGCCCAGCAGCAGCAATATGTTAAGAAGATCTCACAAGCCTGAAAAGGCTCAGATAAATTAAGCTTCTTGTGGGTCATCACGAGGAGGAGAAGTCCCTCCTCTTCAGGCTTCACATGGAAACTTTTGATCTCCCCAGGTACTGCCTTCAGCTATAGCTGGGGCGGTGTTGGTTCAGTGTTATTATCGTTGGACTGTTAATTCAGAGACCCAGGTCATGTCTGGGGACCTTGGTTTGAATCCTGCCATGGAGCATTGTGGAATTTGAAACCAATAATAAAAGAAATCTGCAATTAAGAGTCTAATGAAGACCATGAATCCATTACTGATTGTTGGGAAAAATGTCCTTCAGAGAAGGAAACGACCACCCTTATTTGGTCTGGACTACATGTGGCCCGAGACCCATGGCAATGTGGTTGACTCTTAACTGCTCTCTGGGCAATTAGGGATGGACAATAAATGCTGGTCTAGCCAGTGATCAAACATCCCATGAATGTATTAAAAAAATTCACAAATTTTATTCTTCCAGATTACTATTATGCCTTTTACCCCTTCCTGATTGTGTCTTGAGATTTCTGTCTGTCTCTCTGACCACAAGAGATCGCTCCCACAGAGTCCCAGTTAAAACCTCTTTCAACTAAATTTCCATTCCCATTCACCAGCTCCCAGTGTCATTCTGGTCAGAAGCTGGGCTGGGAGTATAGATGTACTTGTTTAAATGAGGCTCTATTGTTAAGATAATCGCACCTTTTACCCTTCGATGTACTTCAGTCTTGATTTCAGATAAGCACTCTGTGATTTACTGGGTGTGATGAGTGATCAACTTACTGTGAGACATAATCAAATTATGAATAATTGTATGTTGTGAGCTACAGCACAAGCAAAATGGATTGAGATTATATCTTACAGATTTACCATAGTTTCCTTACAAGTATAAAAGTAAAGAAGCTTTCATCTCAGTTTTTGTCAATGAATGAGGGTCTTTATCTCAGAGATTAAATGGAAATGGTCAAACACAAACTTGAGTTCTTCTCCTATCATTGATATATTAATATGAAGTACAATTAAGTATCAAGTTAGCAAATATTAGGTAACATGGAATCTTTGATTAGTTGAGCTAATATACTTATTGGTGTTTCTAGAAGCTCAGATCAGCATTAAAATATATTCAATATATATCCTTGTGTTTTGCTGCAATGTATTTGAGACATTGACACGCTTTAATGCAAGGAATATTCAAAGAACATGCTCTCGAACAAAGAAAATGGCCTCCAGCAATTTTATTTTAATGAATTTTATGTAATTTTAATTTGCTAATGATTCAAAGAAGTCCACAATAAAATAAAAGGCTTCTAAAAGACATCAAGAGAATTCCATAATAATGACACTCAAGCAAAACTTTGGAAGTGGCCTTTGCAAATGAATTAAATGTAGAAAAGATTTAATGCTTAGATGTCTGGTAGTTTATTCTGTGATGCACAAAATACCTATTTATAATGCAGGAGTATGATTCCAATTACTGACTGTATTTGTGTATTTTACTTCAAACTTAAATGAAGCATTTAAAACTTCTTGTTTTTGCTTTATTCACTTTTCAGATATTCCTCTGTTTAAATCTATCAACTTATTTCTCCATTATTTCTAGACCATATCCAACTGATTGTCTACCTATTATTTTCTGAGTTTCAACTTTGCACTAACTTGTTTTTCATGCCTCTGGTCCAAAACAGACCAGTAGGTTAGTAGCTAAGGAATGTGTACCTTCAGACATGTGTTCCTAATGCACAGTGTGGTTGAAGAGCAGTCCATGTGTTTTTTTAAAATAGGGTCTGCATACTTTACATAAAATGCTGTCATCAGTCCTCTTCCTATTCTCACCGAGTATCTTTCTTTTCGTTTATAGCACAGAGTGAACCACAAATAATGTCTCAGCAGATCAGGGTCTTATCTTCAGTAATAAGACAAGGTTTATTATATTAAAATGACAACATACATGTTACATTATATTAATGGTATTATAATGACTATCTCCAGTGAAAACTGGCCAGAACTGCCCTAGACTCTTTCAGACTACTCAAACACTTCCCAGAGACAGTGTGATATATCAGAGTGGGTGAAGCTTCTTATGATTAACCATTTCATATCCATCACCTTATTTGATTCTGGGAGAGGAAGTTCTGGTCTTGCAAGAGACATAGTTAATCCGTAACCCCAGGGAAAACTTCAGTGAGCCTAGGGGAGAGAGGAGGCTAATGGTTTATAATTCCAGAGAATTCAGTGATCCTGGAAGATGTGTTAGTTTTGAATGCTGGGAGTCAATGATCTTGGAGAATAGGATGGGGCTGAGACACAGTTATCCTGAAAAGAGCTACAGATGATTTTTATTGTTGAGTGGGTGTGTTGTGTGGAGGTGATTTTGGTACTGGTGGACATTTCAGACCCCTCCTTATGGAAGCCAGCATCATCCAAACAGATGTGACGGAGATGGAGAAACTGGAAGAATGGAATGGAGTCTTTACAGGAAACGGGGTTAAAGATGTTTAGTCAAGGTAACTGTTGGAGTCAGTAGGTTTATAATGGGCTTGTATTTCCAGCATCTGCAGTTCTTTGTTTTTGACCTTAACTCTGTGCCCTGTTTTTCTCGATCCTTCCATCAAGCATACAGCATTTCTCTAACTATTGTATTCAGACCTTTCATGGTATTGAACATGTCCATTAAATCTTCTCTCAAATGTCTCTTCTTCAAGAAAAACAGTCCTAACTCCTAGAATATATCTACATAACTGAAATTCCTCATTCCTAGAGCCATTCCCTGAATCGTTTTTGCACGCTCTTTAATGCCGTCCTGTTTTAAAATGGAAATGTATTTTGCACAATAGTGATAATGAGCTAATCTGTTTACTGATGGGACATGGGGCCTTAGTTATGTCATATTTTATAGTAGTAGTACATTAGACGAGTAGATTCCAATGTTGAAATGTATATTTGTAATTGCAGAATGAATTTGTGTTACTTATAACACAATAATAAAAGCATATGCTACAACTGTTAGTGAACAGGGAGCATTAACAACAAAAAAGAAACCTTTGTTTTAATTTGCATTTACAAAGCATTTTTATATTGGAAAAGCATATCATTGCTACTCCTGGAAGTGTTACAAACTAATATGAAGGAAGTTGAGGTAACAGTTTGCCAATGAACTTGCTGTTAAGAATGTTTTATAAAAGTTTGGAGGTATCTGTTGTACTTAATTCCAGAATTTAGGACATAAGTAGTTGAAGGGTGGGCACCAGAAGTGAGGGGTCGATTTTTGAGTAACATAAAAGCTCCAAAAGGCCGAGGGTAACTTGACTTTATTGAATTATTGGAGTGCAGCATTTCAGCTTGAGTAACATCCAAAATAAACCAGTCAAATTGAAGGAGCATCCAGTCAAAGAAAGTGTAAGAACTTTTGGCCTCTGGAGAGGGAGATTGTCATTGGAGATTGAGCAAGACCTGGATCTGCGAGAATATACAATGATTCATCAAGCCAAAATGTGCCAGGCCAAGTGGGTGTGTAATTAAGTATTGCTGATAATACAATAATGTACTGCCAGGTGTCAACCACCAAAATGGTGCAGACAGTAGAAACTTAGACAGCAGGGTTCAATTTAGTTAAAAAAAAAGGTTTTTCAAATAATTATTAGACAGCTACTAATGTCTGTTATATATGCTGTATTGGAGATCGGCAAAAAATTATCTAGATTAAATGTTAATATAATATTTCAATGTGGAGATTCAAGCTCATGTAGATAAAGAGCTTGAATTGGTGAGGATTGTAAGAAAGCCATGAATACACAAACAATCTCAGAGAGGTAATCAGTGACTCCATCACCTAGAAGGATAAAGATTCTCTACACCAACATCTCACAGATGACCTTCTAGAAGTTTATAAAATACTAGGGACACAGACAGTGTTGATGGTAGTTGTCTATTCCCTGGGATAGGGGGATTTGAAGTCTAAGGGGCACATTTTAAGGAGGGAGCAGAGGGATTTTTAAAAAGACATGAGGGACTTTTTTTTTACACAGAGGATGGTTTGCATATGGAATGAACTTCCAAAAGTAGCAAGGGGTGAATGTGCGTACAATTACAATGTTTAAAAGACATTTGGAGAAGTACATGAATAGGTAAGGTTTGGAGGGATATGGGTCAGGAGCAGGCAGGAGGGACTAGTTTAGTTTAGGATTATGGTCAGCATGGACCAAAAGGTCTGTTTCCATGCTGTATGACTCTATGAGCCATACATTAGAGATTAGAGTCCCTACAATATGGAAACAGGCCCTTCAGCCCAACAAGTCCAAACTGGCCCTCCAAAGAGTAACCCACCAAGACCCATTCCCCTACCCTATATTTATCCCTGACTAATGCACCTGACACTATGGGCAGTTTAGCATGGCCAATTCACCTGACCTGTACATCTTTGGATTGTAGGAGGAAACGAGAGCACCTGAAGGAAACCCACACAGACACGGGGAGAATGTGCAAACTCCACACAGACAGTCACCCGAGGCTGGAATCGAACGTGGGTCCCTGGCACTGTGAGGCAGCAGTGCTAACCACTGAGCCACTGTGCCATCCACATGTGTTGCCAATGAATCATGAAAAGTGATCTGTTTTGAAAGTGTGACTGGAATGTTCAGACTGTTGTAAATGATGAAAGACAGGTGGACTGTAAATGACCTGTTGACACGGAATGAGAAACTCAAGCAATAAGCCGCACCACCAAACAAGTGTAATGAGAAAACCATCCTCACAATAGTGATAACTTTGACCAACATTGAAGGTGAGGGCTTTCATTAGGGACATAAAATCAGGACAACTATTACTGGAGCCTGGGCCAATGCCTTTAGCAGAAGCTATCTCACCTTACAGTGAGGGTGATCTGACTGGACTGGTCCTGACAAGTGGTCTTCCTGCTGAGAGGAGCAGGAAATCAGAACAATAGACAACCCAGAAAAAAACAAAAATCAGTCCAAAGAGCTATGTTTATAGATAAGGACCATAAACTATGCTGATCAAGACCTGAAGTCAGATTGCTGTCAGTAACTTGCGTGAGCATAGGCTACGGGTAAATCTGCTCCCAAAGTGGGCACCTCTCACTAGTAAATAATCCTGACATTTCCTGATCTGTTGTTGGAAGACAAGCATAAACAGAATCGGAGTTATTGAATGTGCATGTGATACAAGATAACTCAATACCTGCCGTTCCTTTCTGTTGTAATACAAGATTCAAAATGTAAGATCCACAAAATCAAGTTTAGGAACAGAGAATTTTTTTTAAAAAATCAGCAATCATCAGGGTCGGGGACGCCTTTGGTGGGTTGGGGGTTCATAATAAACATTGTCACAAATTAGTGAGTGCAACGGGAGTTAACAAAGTCGCGTCGGTCTGCAATTTGGAGTCGCACCTGAAGTTTGGCTTCTCCGCACGGTTTTTCAACAGGGAGCATTGCACTGGTCTTTGTCAAAGCTCGCATAGCGACCGGCACTATACAGCTGCATTGAATTCTGGTCTAATTGTCACACTTTCTATTCTTTTTGTTTTGCAAGGAAAAGCGGAACCACAGGATTGAAATGAAGGGATGTCTCTTCAGGAGATAGAGGAGAGTGCCTGTTGTAACTTCACTGCAGAAGAACATGTTACATAGACAAAATCCAAGCAAATTTAAGAAAGTAACCAATGTGTCAAATCGATGAAGCGATCAGCTTACTCAATGGCAAGTTTCTATTCTATTTGAAACCTTGCCCAGAATTCAAAATTGCAGTTAAGAGGTTCCCAGAGAGAGAGAGAGAGAGGCCACGCCTCAGCGTCCGCAGTATAAATAAGAGATCTCCCCAAACACTCCCAGAAACATTCCGGAAGCCAGTAAGATTTCAGCAAGCGGTGGATCGTGCAAAGTAGCTGCTCGCCTGCCAATCGTTGACATCAATGTGCCTTTGGATGAAAGGGGAGGTTCCCCATGGGTGGCTTCACGCCGGCGAGTTGCAGATGTGCTCCGCGTTGGACTGAGCGGGTCCTTTCCAGCTCCTGATCTCTTGTCCACTCCGCAAGAGGAAGGATGCCTTATAGGAGATGAGTGCCAACCGAGAGGACCATGTGATCCTGTGTCAAAAGGCCATCGGGCTGGTCAACGAACTGTGCACCAAGAACCTTCTGGAACATGAGAAGTGCCTGGAGTTTGTGTTTTCCTCCTCCAGTCAGCTCCCCAGTGTAACTGAGACAGGTAAAGTAAGGAAACAGCTGATCACACTTAACATTAATGAGAAAGAGAATCCTTTCAATAAGTTTGGACAATAAACCAAGCGCCTTTCATTAAACCAAACTAGCCAACTTAATTCCAACTCAACTAGAATAACATAATGATGGCGAAGGGATCTATAAGATTTCTAACGTAGCTATGAGAAAGTATTGCACGTTCATCAATATCACCCATATGGTTACTTACAGTCCATAAATAGTATTTAACTGGAGTGTTCATCCCAGAATAAAAATTACGATCCGATTGTAAAGACAGCGTGTAAAAGTTCCCGAGGAAAGCCAACTGGCGAAACACAGAAGGGACTGTATTCTCTTTAGCATTCTGACTGTTCAGTACAGTCAAGGGAAGCAATGGCACTTTGCACTGCCTGAAATTGCAAGTTGTTCCCTGACAGTCTCTTGGCACTAGAGGGAAACAGTGACCGAGTTCACCCAGGGCAGCAGCAGCAGCCACTAGCTCTCCGAGAGACGCTGAAATCAGCCATCCTACTTCAACTGGCGGTGCTGGGAGAGGGAGCCGGGCATCAGATACTGCTGCCTGTCCTCTCGGACACCTGACTGCACACTGCTGGAGGTGTTTGTTATTCAAAAACATGTTTTCCTTTCGATGAGAATCCATCCTTCGTGAGAACCGGCGATCACCAGTGAGTGATAAGGTCTGTTTGTGAGTTGACTTTTTGCAAAACAGAAATGCTTGGTAGAGCAAGATTATTGAAATTTTAAGCCCGTGGGCTAGACCATGTTGCGTGTCCTCTCTGTACAATGTGATCCCTAGATAGCCAAGCGAGTTGATTTCATCAAGCTATAGATTGGAGTGTCCAGTCTCTCTGTCACATTCACTGTCCATTTCTTGTATCTTTCCAGTTATGAGGGGGTGCATCTATCAGCTTTCCTGCACACACTAGGCTAAGTTCCACAGTCTGCTTTCGAGCCCACAGGCGGCGTTTGGGTTACTCGAGAGAAGTCTGTTTTCCGGCTGAGGTTCGGTTAACAGTTTGAACAGAAGCTGCAGGTGAAAGTTGGCGTTAAGGCAAGGTGTTTGGTGAAGTTGTCTTGCCATCTGTTGATTCCGAGACTGTGCCTGAGCACCCGAGTTGCGATTTGGGTCCCCCGGGGAGGAGGATCGCGGTCATGTTCCCTGCCGTGCGGTTGTGCTGAGGAGCTGTCCAGTGCTGAATCTTCAATCACGTTCTGAGTCAGTCGGGATCTCGGCCGGTGTGAGAGGAACATTCCTCGCCATATTTAACAGGCTTTCTGAATTGTTCCTTTCAGATTTCTGTCTGCAGGTAGTAGTGGAACATTTTTTTAAAAATATGTCTTCCCTGAAATTTGTGTTGTTTTCGTGTGGGCTGCAGTTGAGGGGATTTTAAGGTTCTATTTCAGGTTTTGAAGTGTTAACCTTGAATATTATCTTGCTACGGTTATCATTGGTCCAATTGGCTATGTCAGGCCAGGATCAATGTTAAGACTTGAGAGTGTTTGCATTTGGTGTTTTGTGTGCTGTGAAGAGACCTTGCAGCTGTGTTGTGCAAGTTGAATTTACACGTTATTGCCTGGCAGCTTGAGACTGTGACTTGAGATCAGGTGAGTAAACGAACCAGTGCCAAATCTTAAAATTATATGGAAAAATGGTTTCTTTCCAGATGAGGTAAGTTGTGTGTTAGGTTGGAGTAAAGACGCATTGTACGACTTCTTAAAACTAAACGCTTAAAACCCGCTTGTGATAAGTGGGTGCTGTCTAGCACACCACCCTTCGGGAAAGGGTAGCTCAGGACTGTATGTGTACAGCAGCTGAATTTATAAGTTCAATGGTGAAGTTTTCTGGAAAGCAGGCTGGGTTCATTTGCCAGACCTGTCCCATACTGTAACTTACGCCCTGCTGTTGTTAAGCTTACACTGAAAAGGTTAAAACATCCTGAGCTTGAGACCGACTGGGGAAAGGTACCAATGATATCGGGAGGCACTGAATTCTTCTCACGGCTGTCATTCGAGAAAGCTCATGAATAGAGAGACGGCGAGATGCAGCTCCGTTGTAATTGTGTGGAGGCTATAGGATTCCAAAGGTGAGTCCGACCACTTCAATACAACCTTCCCATCTGCTGAAACATACGACTGATGACTGTCTATTCCCGCCAATGTGTGTGTAGATAATGATTACGTTGTCTACCTGATGTTCCACCTAGCAGTTTAATCGTTACTGACTGTTGTTTTGCCTCTCTGACTCTTGCAACCCAATGTCCTCATCGGTGTTATTGAGCACGGAATTATTTGTCTTCCTCAAGGCAGGACATGAAGTGGTTCAGTTTAAGTAATCGCTGCCAGGTTTATGGGCAGAACTGTACACACACACTTGCACACACATACAGGCACACACAGGCGTACACACATACAGGCACACACAGGCACACACACAGGCAGACAGGCACCCCCACACAGACACAGATGCACTCTCACACAGAGGCACACACATAGAGACACAGGCACTCACGCACACACACACAAGCACACACACACCCACAGGCTCACACAAACACACACACACAGGCACACACAGATCTTTCCCCGGAGATTATGCTTCTTTGATAAGAAGGTATTCGGCTGCAGCTTACACAGTGGGTTTTGTGGCGATCGAAACACAGGGGCTTCAATAGTGTTCACTGTGGAGTAGTCTTTCGTGTGCTCTTTAATCGCAAGAGTTAAACATCAACGCTTTCGAATACAAGGGTTGGAAAGAAGCAGCAGCGGGAACTGAAACCTGAAAATCATTGGATGGTGCAAGGGGTAATTACAATGTTAATGAGCATCTTACTCGATCAATTTATTTTGCCAGCTCAGGGACGTGTTTCCCTTCCATCACTGGTTGCCCTATCTTTTCAAAGTATGAAGGCATTTGTCATAATTTTTAATGAGATTTGTATTTTTTGGCATTTGGCATCTATGACTCTATATTTTCTTGTTAAAACGAGGGTCTGTGTTCACATCGACCGGTCACAAAATGCACCAAATATGCAGATTATTGGGACCCTAAATCTAGGTTAGAACAATAGTCACATCAGCTAATTGACTGTGTACGCTTTAGAACATCCAATTTTGTGAGACCAATCGGTTACTTACTTTGGACATTACATATTGGCGATATTCCCTCCAGGGTTGGGATTTCATTCAGTAAGGTGCACTCCAGCTGATCCTGTCAGGAATCCAAGGGATTAGTTACACAAGAGGGGGAGGAAAACTGACATGGAAATAGAAACTGCTGCTCATACTCAACAGGTCAGGCAGCATCTAGGGAGCAGGAAACAGGACAGAAACAAGTACATGATAGATGTGCCAGGTTTTCAGCAAGTGCATGGCAGGGTGAGGAGAGAGGAGGAAATACAAGGGCAGGAGGTGTGTGGTGGGGGGGGGGGGGAGATGGTGGTAAGTATGTGATTGACAGAAATGATTCAATAACAAACAAATGATGGTGTGTGACTACAGGTGGTGGCAATTGAAGCAGAAGCAAGAAGCTGGGTCGAGAAGAATTGTTACTAGTAATAGCAAAGTTATCATCGCCTGTGCTACCTGAAAAGGAAAGGTTATATCTAAAAGCATTAAAACTATTAGTTTTGCTGTGAATTTCGGCTATTAGGCTTTTTAATGATTTAATCCAATTCTATTAATGGATATTAATGGTTAACTATCATCTAACTAGTGACCTATTTAGTTGGTTCTTCAATTGCTTTGGTAAATACATAGTCAGATATCTTTTACTTTCTGGACTATCCAGTCAAATACCCCAACTCTGCATCTGGCAAGTACTTTATGATAAAGCATTGGTCACAGTTGGAAGTACAAGTAACAAAAAAACACACACTCTATTTGTTAATCATTAAATTATTCTTTCAAAGTAAAACTACTTATTTGACCAAATTTAAAAACTTTCAAGTTTGAAATACATATGCTTCATTCAAGGTTTACATCTCATGCTCATCGCAACTAGCTCCATCCACTTTCAGGTTGAGTTTGTTTGTCCCAGCAAGATGTACATGGCAAAGTGATTGTTGAGAGTGAAGATAGAAACTGAATGGTTGATTAATGATAACGTGCTTATTCCAGTCATACCTCTGTAACTTTAATTGCACATCCCATTGAAATATATTTGACAGGCAAGCTTCTTCTAGCAACTACACATGAATCTTTTCAAAAATACCTTGTGGCTAGCCCTTTGGCAAATTGAAAGCAATCGTATTAAGATTGGAAATGCATTGATTTGTTTTTAAGTGAAATATCAATAACAGACAAGAAGAACTGTGTATGCGTGCACCCATTATTATAAGAGCTGCACAACGGCTGACTAATTTAGAGAATAATAACTTGCATAAATGATATATATTTAAAGTCAATTGACAGGAAACGTTTTTTAAAGAGTAAGCCAGGCTCCTCCAAGTATAAGTCCTTCTGATAAGAACTTTACGTTGTTAAACAACAAATTTGGGTGAAGGAGTTGGGACATTATGTTGAGGTTGTACAGGGGCATTGGAGAGGTCTTTTCTGAAGTACTGTATACTGTTCTAGGTGCCCTGTTATAGCTCAGATATGATTAAACTGGAGAGGTTTCAGAAGAGATTTACCAGGATGCCAGGAATGGAGGATTTGAGTTATAAGGAGAGGCTGGATGGGTTGGGACATTTTTCACTACAGCGTAAGAGTATGAGCGGTAATCTTGTAGAGGTTTATAAAACCATGAGGGGCATAGATAAGGTGAATGGCAAGGATCTTTTCTTTAGGGTGGGGAATTTTAAGATTTGGGAGCATATGTTTAAGGTGACAATGGAAACATTTTTAGCGAGAGAGTGTTTTTTGTATGGAATGAACGTCCAAAGGAAATGATGGATGCTGGTACAGTTACCATGTTTAAAGTACATTTGGATAAGTACATGAATTAGAAAGGAGAGATTTGGGGCAAATGCAGTCAGGTGGGATGAGTTTAGTTTAAATTATAATTGGCATGGAGTAGTTGGACCGAAAAATCTGTTTCAATGCTGTATGACCCTCTGACTCTAATTGACTAGTGCTAGGAAGATGAGTTTAACAGTGCAGGGAGGTCTTTGTAATGGCACAACTATAGCAAGGAGACTGACAGCAAAATAAAACATTTCAAAGCTGGTGCATGTGTGCACATGCAGAAAAGAGCAGAGTGTAATGGTGGTGCTTATTAATGTTACAGTTAGTGAGAAGAAACTAAGCTAACACTTGTAGAGATTTGTCGCCAGTTTGGAGTGGTTTTGGAGAGATTGCAATATGGAAGAAATTTGACCCTATAATTAATTTGCATAGATTCATAGCATGGTTCTGCACAGAGTTAGGATCACTCTGCCCCTTTTGCCTGTGCTGGCTCTATGAAAGAGCTATCCAATTCAATCCCAATTGCCCTTTCTGCCCAGAACCCTGCCCCAATATTCTCACCTCAAGCATTTATCCAATTCCATATTCACAACATGCATTACAGATTATGACATTTTCTCCCCTCTCATATCACTTTTGGTCCTTTTGGTAATTAACTTAAATCTGTATCCCCTGATTACCAATTGTCTTTCTAATAGTGGAGCTGAAAATGTGTTGATGGAAAAGCGCAGCAGGTCAGGCAGCATCCAGGGAACAGGAGAATCGATGTTTCGGGCATAAGCCCTTCTTCAGGAATCAGGGCTCCTGTTCCCTGGATGCTGCCTGACCTGCTGCGCTTTTCCAGCAACACATTTTCAGCTCTGATCTCCAGCATCTGCAGACCTCACTTTCTCCTTTCTAATAGTGGAAACAATCTGATAACATAAAGGGTTCCTATTGGACTAGATTTATTTGCTGCAGTGTAAATTTCTCAGGCACAGTTTACATTTTATTTCTGCGGTATAGTATACAGAGATGATGAGATGTATAATATCTGCTGTACAATCAAGTAGCTCATGGAAACAAAGACTCATTCTAGAAACACTGTTAAGCATACATAATATACTGTCATCAGTGCTAAGTAAAGTTGCTCTGTTGGTTTATGTATTGTAATGCTATATATTGTCTTATGTATATCTGATGCTGCTGTTAAACAAAGTCATATTTTCTTATAGCAGTAATTGAGCATGTTGCTAGGGATTATGGCCCTCAGCCAAACATTGTGAGTACACTTGTGCATAGACTAAGAGATGAACATGAGTGCTTTAGCTAGCGTGACTTTCAGAGTCTTCGTGACAAACTGAATGAGTGCAGTTGAAGTAGCTTGGATTGTAATGCCAGCAATTTTATCATTGTCCTAACTATTAAGAATATTCTAATCTTTTCACTCTAATTGCTTCCATCAATCAAGTCAATGTTTGTGCTTGTTGCTGCCACTCAACTTTTATTGCTGCCACACATTTTACAGCCTCCTGAGCCCTGTTGTGGTAGTTTCGTATTACAGGAGAGGAAATCATGAGCTTCACAACAAAATGAAAGCTATCATTTCCCTTGCATAGAACAAGGGACTGATTTATTGCAGTTCCTCTTTTACCAGATTCAATGCTGCTTCTCAAACATTAATGTGTTGCTGTACTGTTCATTATTCTGGTGGATTGCTCCTGATCACTCCCTGGCTCAGTGACCTGCTGGGCGTTACTGGTTAACAGGCTGGTAGAAACTGTTTTATTTGATAACATTTTGAAATCCAGCAGGAATTTGAGGGGTTTTGTTAAAATTGAGCATTTTAAAGTTCCAGTGTATTGACTTGGGGTGCTTATTTCCTCTGTGACCCCAGGGGGATCTTTGCAAATTAAAGGAGAGATGGCTTTTTTTTTCTCCTGGCAAATATTTAATCCTCACAACATGGGCTGACACCCAAGCTCCTGTAGCAGTGTTCAGTAAATTTTATACTGTGACAGATTTGAGATTGATTGCTACATGAAGTAACTCCATGGAGATGTGTGCTGGACCATAACCTGACTCTTGCGCCTGGAGCGTCTCGGAAGAAATTCATCCTCTTCTTCAGGAGGTAATGGCTTCAAGGTTGTGTCATCCATCGTGTTGATCCTGTTCTCAGAGGTTTCTTCAAGACTGGGCAGAACGGGAGAACCCATGTGTTCTGACAGCCTTGCTGGATGTTCCGAGGGGCCGGGTATAGTTTGTTCCTGCCCCGTTTGTGAGTTTGCAGCTTTTAAGTGGTTCACGTGCTTTTTCAGGACCACATCACCTACCTGAACTTTGCATGCCATTGGACCTGATCTTGCGTCGACAATGACTCGTACCCATGCAGGGCCATTCCCGTGATTTCAAAACCAAAGTTCATCCCCTGAAGTAAACAACCTCTCTCTCTTACAGGAATCCTGTGTCCAGCATTGGCATTGCAGATGCCATTTCACCCACCCCCCCCCCAAGGTCTGGGGAGATCAGGTTTAACCTGGTGTGGAGTCCTCTCTCCATTAGCTACTCTGCTGGAGCTACCCTTGTAGTTATGTGAGGGGTGGTCCTGTAAGCAAACAGGAATAGGGGCAGTTTGCTATCGAGTGAAGGTGTAGGCTGTTTCTTTAAGCCTGCTTCCAATGTTTGGACTGCTCTTTCTGCTAGGTCATTGGATGACCAATGGCATGGAGCTGTCCTTACATGCCTAATGCCATTCGACTTTAGCAAATACTTGAATTCCCTGCAGGAAAATAATGGCCCATTTTCTGTAACCAACACCTTTTGGGAGTCTGTGTGTTGCAAAAGATGCTGTCAGCTTTCCCATCATCATCCCCATGTTTGACAAAGGAACTCTCTTATTCCAACCACTTTGAAAGGGTGTCTGCAATGACTGAGAACACGGAGACCATGAAAAGACCGGCATAGTCAACATGTAACCAATTCTAGGGTTACCCGGGCATTCCCGCAAATGTGGAGGAACTGCTGGTGGTAATCTTTGTCTTTGTTAAAAATCACACAACCCCAGGTTATAGTCCAACAGGTTTAATTGGAAGCACTAGCTTTCGGAGCGCTGCTCCTTTATCAGGTTGTCCTTGATGGCACTCTGGGCACTACCCCACTAATGCGGCAATGTCCGCATCCAATCTGGCTACTAGACATAACCTCTCACCAACATCTCCATAGTGGAAACCCCCGGATGACCCTGCTGGAGTTCAACCAGTATCTGGCTCTGCACAATCACAATTTGTTCCCCATAATAATATGACGTCATCTATGGTGATCTGGTCTCTCTGGGTCCAGAAAGGTTCCAATTCTGGTTGTGATGGCCCTTCTGTCTCCCCCATCACTGTCAGCAGTTTCAGTTTTGTCAGGATGGGATCATTCTCTGTCCAAAGTCTGATATTGTCAGCGGTGATCGGAAATGGGTCCGGAAAGTTTAAAATCCAGAATAAACTGACTTTTCTTGTGGTGGCACCACCGATGGAGTATCTGCCAAAAGGAGGCACCCCAAGACATTCACATTTGCCAGTCGGTTTCCCAAGCAGCATTTTAACTTGTAATTGTGTGCGCACACTATTACAGCCCACCGCTGAATTTGACCTGAAGCAATGGGTGGCACGGTCCTGTCCTCTTTTAGCAGGGGTTTGTGGTGTATTACTATTACAAATTTATGTCCATTCAGGTATTGTCTGAACTTTCTCACACCAATTTCACCCCATCAAGCTTGAGCCAGAGCCTTTTACTACAATCAGTGGGAACTGAACCAGCTACATCCCATAAGAGACCAGAACCCGAAGTTGTACCCTTAATCTGTAAAGCTTCCCCGGTATAGGTTCTCAGTCTGGCCGAGGTCTAATGTAAACTTAAGAGTTGGAGTCCAGAGTGAATTTGCTAAAGACTGCTTCCACAATCACTGATATACCCGCGCTTTTAACCACCTCCATTAGAACTGGGTGACCATTTAACCAGGTGCTTATTTTGGTTCTGATTTGGATGTTGCTAAGAAATTTCACTGTTCCAGATGAGATGTTGATGGATTTTTGAGGGTGAGCCCTTTCCTGGATGCCAGCCTATTGGATAGCTTATTTAATTTGGCCATCAGTAACTCACATACTGTAACTCATATACTCATATACTCATATACTCATATACTGGGAGCATTTTCCAGTGATAAAGGAAGTTGCAGTGCCTGTTTGAAATCCAGTTGGCCATCATCTAGTGTGTGCTTTTTCATGGTTATAGCATTGCTCCCACATTCTAAATGGTCTCACCACATCTCATTAAGGGTTAAACAAAAATCACATGCCTCTGCCAGTCATCTTAACCTGGTCCAGAATCCCAATATGGATTCCCTTGGATCCAGCACAGCCAAGTAAAACCAACAATGTCTCACACTTAGAGGAGGCTTGGGGTTGTAATGTTCCTTAGCTAAATCAATCAACTCTTGAATGGGGTTTAGTATCTGGTCCCTCTTGGAAAGTTAGCCTCTCAATAATCGAAAAAGCTGTGGATCCACAAACTGTCAGGAGAATTCCTCATTGCTTTTTGTCTGCCCCAGTGTCATTTTCCCAGAAATAAAATGCATTCTTTCCACATACGTATGGGCGGCACGGTGGCACAGTGGTTAGCACCCGGAGAAAACCCACGCAGATATGCCCATCGGAATTGATGGGGAGACAGTGTAGAGGGAGCTTTACTCTGTATCTAACCCTGTGCTGTCCCTGTCCTGGGAGTGTTTGATGGGGGGACCCGGGTTCAATTCCCGCCTCAGGCGACTGACTGTGTGGAGTTTGCGCGTTCTTCCCGTGTCTGCGTGGGTTTCCTCCGAGTGCTCCGGTTTCCTCCCACAGTCCAAAAGATGTGCAGGTCAGGTGAATTGGCCATGCTAAATTGCCCGTAGTGTTAGGTAAGGGGTAAATGTAGAGGTATGGGTGAGTTGCGCTTCGGAGGGTCGGTGTGGACTTGTTGGGCCGAAGGGCCTGTTTCCACACTGTAATCTAATCTAATCTAATCTAATCTAATACTGGGCCCAGTCTTCAACATCAGGCTCAAATAAGTCAACCTTCCCAAATAACAGCATAATGCCAGAAATATTTACCATAACACAAAGGCAACCATTGTGAGTGGAACACTAAAGGGGCATATCTCACTCTTATCACCACTGAAATAATTCCATGAAGGCCTGTATCCCACCACCAAGTCACCCTTTATTTACATGTGAATAGTACATGATACTGTCTCAACTAGCTCAGTGCCGGCTCCTAGAGTGAACAGAGCCCCTGACATCTGTGTCAGCCAGGATTACTTGATTAGGACTGTTACCCTGGTCCAATCAGGGAACTTATATTCTGAGTCCACCTGGCTCACCTCATTCCAATCACAACAGGCATGTGTTTAACCTCTATATTTCTTGTCTAATTTTATTCTCCGTGCAAAGTGTAGATCTCTTGATTGATGATATTATAGCATTTTTCAGTAAGCTTAGATATGACACAGTGAGGAGTGTGTTATGAAGAGGAACCTGGGATAGTGAATTAAATAAATCCCTAAAAATGGCCAAACACTAAGCTCCCATGGCCTTACATTCAAGACAGCACAAAGTGTTATATCTTTTTATGACCAATAGTTCATTTCCTGCAGTGATGCTCTTGAGATCCTTGAAGGTTGCAGTACAATGGTAATAATAAACTGCAAAGGTAGAGTTACGTTCAATCTGCAGTATAGTTTATCCCTTAAGACCAGTGTTCAGCTATTCTTTGAGGTGCCCATGAATTCTGGAGCTTAATTGTAGCTGAGGCGATTCAACTAACACTGTCAGCTTTTATCCATGATAACTTATTTTGCTCCTTTTTCATTGCTTTACTTGTACTTTGATTTTTCCCTCATCTTTTGTCTCCTTTTCATCTCAATTTGACCTTTTCCTCTCTCCAATGTTGTGAAGCTTGTGACCTGTTACCAAGGTTCAGATTGGTGATCTTACTTTGATTGTCTACTAGCCACATTCTAACGTCATAGTTGAGTAAACCCTGGTGTGGAGCACCTTGTCGTGTGTGGCATCGATTGAACTTTTTATGGTTTTGGAACCTGCTGCCCCCCAGCACGATGTTCTGGAAATGCCAGTGGCTAGTGGCATAATGAGATCAAGAAGGCATTTGAAACTTCATGAACACTGAGTCCATAGGTTTATCCCCTTAACCCATAAAACTAAAGGTTGATAAAGGAAGAGCAAGTAACAGGGAGGGATTTTGCATGAATAAGAATCAAAATGGATACAGTAAGTGAAATAAAGAGAAGATTAATGTAAAGAAAGAGAGGAAGAGACAAAAAGAAAATAAGAAATTGTTTTTCTTTGAAGCTAAAAACCCGATTGGAAGAATTGGCCGGAATAAGATTGCAGTTTCAATGTTTCCCTTTCTGGGCCTTCAAACAGTTCCATATCTTGTTCATAAATCATGTCATTTAGCAGGGAGCTTACAACATGAAATAAATGGCTGTGGTGAGATTCTTCTGTAATTACAGTGAAAAATGCAGCAATTTCCTGACACTTACTGAGAGCTTGACTTCGAGCTTCAGTTTGTGTGAGGTTAACGGCAATGCCGTGCCAATCAAATTGGCATTAACTCATAACTCATGGCATACAGCTGAAAATGATTTTAAAAGCAATCAAAAACCATTTATTGTTTCTTTAGCACACATAAGTCATTTTGTTTTTGTTCAGGGAATTGAGTTTTTTTATGTTTAAATGCTTAAAAAATGCCCACTGGGGCCTTTGTATCTACAAAATGTCTAATTTTAAGAGGGCTTTCAGGCACCCAAATGGCAGAATAAATAGTGCTAATATTAAATCAGAAACTGCTGGAAAAACTCAGCAGGTCTGACAAGGTCTGTGCAGAGACAAACAAAGTTAGCATTTTCAGTTCAAGGTGATTCTTCTTCAGAACTGAGAGTCATATCGGACTCGAAATGCTTACTCAGTCTCGTTCTCCACAGATGTTGCCAGACCTTCCTATCGGAAAGATGTTGTGAAATTTGAAAGGGTCCAAAAAAAGATTTACAAGGATGTTGCCAGGGTTGGAGGATTTGAGTGATAGGGAGAGGCTGAACAGGCTGGGGCTGTTTTCCCTGGAGTGTCAGAAGCTGAAAGGTGACCTTATAGAGGTTTATAAAATTATGAGGGGCATAGATAGAGTAAATAGACAGTCTTTTCCCTGGGGTCGGGGAGTCCAGAACTAGAGGGCATAGGTTTAGTGTGAGAGGGGCAAGATATAAAAGAGACCTAAGGGGCAACGTTTTCACACACAATTGCCAGAGGATGTGGTGGAGACTGGTACAATTGCAACATTTGAGCAACATAAGAGGCATTTGGATGGGTAGATGAATAGGAAGGGTTTGGAGGGATATGGGCCGCGTGCTGGCAGGTGGGACTAGATTTGGTTGGGATATCTGGTCGGCATGGACGGGTTGGACTGAAGGGTCTGTTTCCATGCTGTACATCTCTATGACTCTATGACCTGTTGAGATACCCTAGACCTTTCTGTTCTGATTTCACGTTTCCTATGTCTGTAGTATTTGGCTTTTATTTGAGTAACTGGAGCTGAGCTGCTTTGAGATGGTCTTGTGACACAATTGGCAGCATCTTTGCCTCTAAGCCAGAAGCTTCAAGTTCAAGCCCTGCTCCTTGGATTGATGACTCAGGAAGGTGCGTTCATAATATGGCCAGACAGGCGCAGTGTCTGCCTGCAAATCCTTCCACTATGTATTGGTGGCAGGTGGTAAGAATGGGAGAGATTCCAGGTCAGCGATGTTCTGGAAAGAGATTGGAGACACTCCCACCACTATCCATAGCTCCAGACGTCAACATGCATGTAAATGTGTGTGATGCTATTGCTATGTGAACTCCCTAACTGAATTGTAACACACCACTACCAAGTTATCTCAATTAACTTGCCTGGGGATTCTGGGCAGGTCTGTCACCTTGCACATTTTTTTTAAGGCAGGAGATTGCAAATACACAATTTTTACAGACTATTGCTTAAAACTGAATTACTCTGTCTTTGGTTTAGATGATTCTGACCAAATTGCAGATAAGTAAAGCAGCATAATTCTATCCCATGTATATATTTGTAATTATTTGAATTTATACTGGGATGATTTGTCCTGTGTGATACTTATTTGGGGGTCTGAGTCAAGACCAGAGTGCTGGAAAAGCACAGCAGGTCAGGCAGCATCCGAGGAGCAGGGAAATCGATGTTTCGAGCATAAGCCCTTCATCAGGAATTGACATTTCGGACATAAGCCCTTCATCAGAAAATTTCCTGATGAAGCAGTTATGCCTGAACTGGATGTTGCCTGACTTGCTGTGCTTTTTCAGCACTCCACTCTCGACTCTGATGTCCACTATCTGCAGTCCTCACTTTCTCCTTATTTGGGGGTCTGGCCATGTATCTTGTGTGTGCAGGGTGGTTATTCTGCATGCATATTAACTGATAATTTCTTGGAGCCTTAGTCTGTGGAAACAAAATCTAAGGTTTAATTGATATAATCTCCCATCTTATTCATTATTTTTCTTTGGTAATTTTGGGAACACAACTGCAAATGTGGATAGACTAAATTGGCAAATTTATCCTTGCATTTTTTTTTTGCTGTGATTTGTTTTGTTGCTTTGTGTCAATTAATGAGATTAGCATACAAGATTCATGAGCTACTCACCAAGTGCTGTCAGAGTGGATTAGTCAAAAGTAGCCATTCACACGTGGCCTTCAGAGCACGTACATTTGGTATTGAGTAGCTTCCTACAGCATTAGCTTTGCAATAAAACTGTTGCAGAAAAGGCCTTAAAGAAATGTCAATAAGAAAGCTGTAGCCCGATGGATGTGAAGTTAGAAGAAGATTACGTTGTGTTCTTCCTTAAGTTGGTAGGAGATTTTCTTCTTCATGACTAAACAGTTGTTTTCATTACATTAGATCACCAGATGCATTGACCTGAGATCCATCTTATACCTACAACTGGCTGATAATGATCATGATCTTTTATGTGTGATGATTTAATGTGTCCAGCTGACAATGGCAGAGATATGGATAAAAGCAAATTACTGCGGATGCTGGAATCTAAGCTTTGACAAAGGGTCAGTGAGACTCGAAACGTCAGCTCTTTTCTCTCCTTACAGATGCTGCCAGACCTGTTGAGATTTTCCAGCATTTTCCAGGGTGAGAATGGGGTGGAGGGTAAGGGGAAGCCACCCTTCTTCAGAGAAACCGGCAGAGGAGGGGATCACATTGGGATCCTGAACCAACATCCATTGGGCGGCACGGTGGCACAGTAGTTAGCACTGCTGCCTCACAGCGCCTGAGACCCGGGTTCAATTCCCGCCTCAGGCGACTGACTGTGTGGAGTTTGCACGTTCGCCGCGTGTCTGCGTGGGTTTCCTCCGGGTGCTCCAGTTTCCTCCTACAGTCCAAAGACCTGTAGGTCAGGTGAATTGGCCATGCTAAATTGCCCGTAGTGTTAGGTAAGGGGTAAATGTAGGGGTATGGGTGGGTTGCGCTTCGGCGGGTTGGTGTGGACTTGTTGGGCCGAAGGGCCTGTTTCCACACTGTAATGTAATCTAATCTTAAAACCCAGTTCTAAGGGCCAGGAATATTTCTGTATGTTTATTCCATTTTAGTTGTTGATACAAACTTAAGTTAATTGAACAATTTCATTCCTTATTGAAGTGTCATCGAAACATTTAAAAATTATTATGTTGTGATGAACTACCTTGCATCCCCAAAAATTATGAACACTATTTTTGTCTCGATAAGGAATGAGCCTTGTCTGATCCTGTTGTAATTGCTTCTGAAGCCTTTCTTTTCTGCTGTAATTCATCTCTGGCCAGACTCTTGCTTCTCTCCAATAATGTTTCCAATCCTTGGAGCCCAATGGCCAACTTCTGCTCCTATTTTATTTCTTGATATCACCCCAAAACTTTCATTCCTCCGATTCCAGCTACTTAAATATCCCCAGTTTCCGTATCTCTGCCCAAAGAGAGAAAATGCTGGAAAATCTCAGCAGGTCTGGCAGCATCTGTAAGGAGAGAAAAGAGCTGACGTTTCGAGTCTAACTGACCCTTTCTCAAAGCTCACAAAGCTTTGTCAAAGCTTAGATTCCAGCATTCGCAGTAATTTGCTTTTATCATATCTCTGCCATTGTCAGCTGGACACATTAAATCATCACACATAAAAGATCATGATCATTGTCAGCCAGTTGTAGGTATAAGATGAATCTCAGGTCAATGCATCTGGTGATCCAATGTAATGAAACCAACTGTTCACAGTAAAGCAGTCACATTGTGCATGAGATAGAGAAATTATATGGGTGGCATGATAACTCAGTGATTAGCACTGCTGCTTCACAGCACCAGGGGCCCAGATTTAATCCCAGCTTTGGGTGATTGTCTGTGTGGAGTTTGCACATTGTCTCCATGATTGTGTGGGTTCTCTCCGGGTGCTCCGGCTTCCTTCCACAGTCCAAAGATGTGCTGGTTAGGTGAATTGCCCATAGTGTTCAGGGATGTGTAGGTTGGGGCGCATGGGTCTGAGTGGGTTACTTTTTGAAAGGTTAGAGTGGACTTGTTGGGCCAAATGGCCTGTTTCCACTCTGTAAAGGATTCTGTGACCATACTTCTGCAGATCACATTGGTTTTCCGTTTGTCCTTTCACAGGATATTAACGCCATTGGCAAGAGTAGCATTTGTTTCCCAACCCTAATTGTCCTTGTGAAAGTGGTTAGGGAGCTTCCTTCTCGAACCGCACAGTCCATGTGGTGAAGGTACACCCATAGTGCTGTTCATGGTGGTGGGGGGAGGGGGGGGTTCCAGTATTTTGATCCACTGACAGTGAAGTCATTTCTAGTGCTTACAATGAAGCTGGATGATCTGTCTGGTTTCATTCTTCCTTAACCTTTCTGCAGCAGTTTAATGGCTTCAATCGTTTCACAGATCTTGGGGTCTGCAATTATACCTAGCCCAGGAAAGGATGACAGATTTCCTTTCCTAAAGTTCAGGTGTGTTTTTCCAATAATTTTGTAATTTAATGGTCATCATAAATGAAACTACAAGGGGTCCCCAATTTACAAATTCCTGACTTACCAAACTTGTAGTATGGACATGGATGCAATTTTAAAGACCCAATAAGTGAACATTTCCCAAACCTATGAACATCCCCTTTATATTGTCCTGTGTTGTGTTCAAGTTGTATACAAATTAACTTGTGAACAGACTACAGTACAGAATCCTATCACAACCCAGGAACAGATTATAGTTTTTTTTTCCCCTCTGATTTATGAATGAACTTCACCAGACCGTATGGTGAGGTTAGGTCCTGTTTCTCAATTAGACCAGATGTCTGGATTACCCCAGTCCAGTAACATTTTCACTACACCACTATCCCCACATGTACTATCTGTCCTTCCTCTGCAGTTTTCTGCTTGAAGGTAGGTCCAATCAACAACGAAAAAATCTCTACAACTGATGAGGACAAGGAGGCAGATCCCACATCCACCCATTGGAAGGTGGCTGAAACCCCATTGTCTCGAACTTGATCACACCAACCAGTCAACCAACTAAACCAAACTGGCTCCGAGTTGCCTTGGCAACCTTCACTTTTACAGGAATGTTGTAGTCTGGAGCTATAGGGGTGATGGCAGAGACTCCAGTTCCTATCCATTAACCTGGTTGCTCAGGAACCTCTCCTGCTTTTCCAACCTACCGTTGACACATGCTCGAAGGATTTACATGTTGATCATCAGCTTATTTAGCCTGTGTGATGCACATATCTTCCTTGGCTGTCAAGTCCTGGAGTCCCATCCAGAACTCCTGACTCAGAAACAATGGCATTATCCACTACACCACAATGTCTCTGCTCCCCATTATTTGAGATAAACATTTGATAAGAGCAGCATAAGGAGCAATTAAGATCCTCAGACAGCACCTACCCAAACCCACAACCACTTCTATCTAGAAGACAAGGGCAGCAGAAACATGGGAACACCATCACCTGCAAGTTCCCCTCCAAGCCATTTACTATCCTGACTTGGAAACATGTCATTGTTCTTTTAGTGTCACTGGGTCAAAATCCTGGAATTCCTTCCCTATGATATTGTGGATCCATGCGCACCGCATGGACAGCAGTGGTTCAAGATGGTAGCTCACCACCACCTTCTCAAGGGCAACTAGGGATAACAATAAATGTGAACCCAGTCAGTGACAGCCATATCCCCATGAGTGCATTTAAAAAAATTCAAGGAGATAATGATCTCCTTACAACTGAATCCCAATTCTCCCCCTCCAAATATTGGGAGTTTTGTTAGACTTGTTGTATTCTAGATGCAGTAGATTGAAGATTAATTATACAGATCAGGCATAAATCTACCATATTAATAATTAATGTCTCAGTCTACATTTAGTAGACAAATGCTTTTATAATAATCAAGTGTCCTCAATAAATCTTCCCAGAGCCAGTCCTTAATGAATTTCACCATTGAATCCAGCAGAATGAGCAATTAAAAAACGTAATATGATTCCCACACTATAAAAAGTACAAGAAATATGTGTTAATTGCTTTATGCTTTTGGAATGCAATTATTTCTGGTCTGCATGTTCTAACAAGTGAAGCTATTATGCAGTTACATAATGTATGCTTTTTTCACATTTGCACTATATTAGTCACAAAAGTCCTGAATGATTCAACTTAGGGACAACAGAGGCCAAATTGGATAGCCACTGAAAAGATGCATTGGCATTGAGTTATAATATTAACCTGGGTGCTTTTATTGTTGCCATTCATTTGAAAGATCTCTGCATTCAACAGTAGCCTGATGTTCATTGTTTTATCGCTGGGCCAAGACAATGAGTGATCAGCATTGATTAAAGCTAACCTGAATAAATGAGCATTTAACCACTGCTTAAATGTGGTTTGCCATCTCAGAGCAAGACCAGAAGATGAGAGTTGTGATTGAAGAGAATATAAAATGTGGAAAATCAGGGACATATCAAAAGGGAAAAGAAATTACACTGGAATCCTTGTAAAGAAGGTAAGGAGATCTAGAGGATCTCCTATCAGACAGTCAGATGGCAGAGAGTCAGGCAGGTAACGTTAAAGCCCAAAGAACTGGATTCGGTGTTACAAGACATGAATGCCCTCACATAAGTGATCAGTATCAATGAATGCCACTTTAAATGTTATATCCTAGCAACTGCAATGCAAGCCTCAGCTAAATCACGTCACTCATCATTTATCTACCAATGATCTCTATTAATTAGCAATCATTCCCAACAATCATATTCCTCATCCTCACCCTCACAACTGTAAGGCACATATCCTGCACCTTGCAAAACTCCCAGCTTAATCACAGCTGATAGGCAGACTTTACAAAACCAACTCACAAATTTCCTTCTCTCTTAGACAACAGGCTACACAGTTATCAGGAGCAGGGGCTAACTGGAACATGATAAGCTGGCTGACATTGCATAAACTCGAAAAGGGACTCAGTGCTGTCCATTATTGGGACAGTAATTGTTGAGGACAAGGTGAATGGTCGGATGAAATCAGTGATGATGGCAGTGTTCTCACATGGAACACTCCTTCTCACTTCCCATTTGTCCCAGAGTATTTACTTCTGAAGAAGTGTGGATGGAATAACGAGGCACCTCTTGCTTTCGCCTTGATCCCATTACCACCTCTCCCATTCCTGCATTTTCCTTGCAGTCCTTTAGGAAAGATAGGAAAATATGAAAAAGTGTGCAGAAAATATTCATGAGAATGGTTTAAAAGAGGAATATTATTATGTAGATGGATTGAAGCATTGTGTTTGGAGAAGGGAAGGGAAGATAGAGAAGATAATTGTTGGAAGTATTCAAAATCAAGAGGTGTCTGGGATGGAGTAAATAGGGTGAAACTGTGTCCTCCTGATGTAAGGATTGAAAATGAGAGGGGGCATTGATTAAGATAATTGACAAAAGAAATAATGAGATGAGGAAACACTTTGTCATGCAGCATGTAGTTAGGATTTGGGAGGCACTGCTGACACATATGGGGGAGGCAGGTTCAGTCCAGGTACTTAAAAGTTATTTAGATTCTTATCTAAAAAGGAAGAAGGTCAGAGCTATGTCAAGAAGCCAGGGGAATGAGTGCTCTTCTCATTCAGAGAGTTAGTGCATTCACTAATGATGTTTGGGGTTTACGATATGTTAATCTGCATAACATACGTCACATAGAGTCAGGTATCTGATTTTTGTTTCCATATTCACAAAGCCATATAGAGATTGTTTTAATCCATTCATTGGATGTGGATGTCGCTGGCTGGACCAGCATTTATTGCCCATCTCTAGCTGCCCTTGAGAAGGTGGTGGTGAGCTACCTTCCTGAACTGCTGCAGTCCACCTGCTGTGGGCTCACCTTAGGAAAGGAGTTCGAGGATTTTGACACAGTGACAGTGAAGGAGCAGTGATATATTTCCAAGTCAGGATGGTGAGTGGCTTGGAGGGGAATTCGATGGTGGCAGTGCTCTCATGTGTCTGCTACCCTTGTCCTTCTAGGTAGAAGTGGTCGTAGGTTTGGAAGGTGCTGGCTTAGGATCTTTGGTGAATTTCTACAGTGCATTTTGTAGATATTATACACTGCTGCTACTGAGTGTCAGTGGTGGAGGGAGTGGATACTTGTGGATGTGTTGCCAATCAAGCGGGCTGTTTGGTGCTGGATAGTGTCAAGCGACTTGAATGTTGTTGGGGCAGCACTAATCCAGGCAATTGGGAAGTTTTCCTTCACACTCCAGACTTGTGCCTTGTAGATGGTGCACAGATTTTGGGAAATCAGAAGGTGTGTTACTTGCTCCAGTATTCCTAGCCTCTACCCTGGTCTTCTAGCACTGTGTTTATGTGGCAAATCCAGTTGAGTTTCTGGTCAATGGTAACCCCAAGGATGTTGACTGTGGGGGATTCAGTGATGATAGCATCATTGAATGTCATGGGGCAGTGGTTAGTTTGTTTTTTATTGGTGATGGTCATTGCCTGGCATCTGTGTGCCTCAAGTGTTCCTTGCCACTTGCCAGCCCAAGTCTGAATATTGTCTAGATCCTGTTGTATTTGAACATGGACCGCTTCAGTAGCTGATGAGTTGTGAATGGTGCTGAACAATGTGCAATCACCAGTGAATATCCCCACTTCTGACCTTATGATAGAGGGAAAGTCATTGATGAAGCAGATTAAGATTATTGGGCCTAGGACACTACCCTGAGGAACTCCGGCAGAGATGTCGTGGAGCTGAGACGTCTGACCTCTGACAACCACACCATCTTCCTATGTGCCAGGTATGACTCCAGCCAGATTATATATACACATATGATCTGATTCTGTGCTAATGATGTTAATGTAAATTGCACACACATCCACAGACAACTGATTACATTGACTCTGTTACAATGAAGGAATAGCCGCAGGCAAGCTCATGTACCTTTTACCAAAAAGTCACATGTTGTATAACTGTCTTGAAGGTACAGGCTTAGATGAGACAATATGGGCTGAATGGCCTCCTTTCCTTTAGTTTGACCATTCTATGATTCCAGTGACCAATTTCAAATACCTCATTTGGAAGATCTTCATCGGTTTCATGTACCCTTCCTTTTTAGGAGTGCCATCTCTCTCCATCTGAATGATGGCCCATCTCATTCACACTACAAAAGTAGAGGCTTTATTCTCCAGACTTCCATCAATAATGATGACTACAATTGACAATTTAATGCTAATAATCTAAGAGTACCTTCTAAAGCATGTTATCAGGGCACAATTCCTGTATTATTCAAAATACAACTTATTTTGCATGTTGGAACTGCTGAGTGACGTCGTTACTGTTACTCAGGAGTTACACTTGTTGATATTGTCATATAAATGTTTGCTGCACTTGGTATTGTGCAGGCAGCCACTGTTTCAGTTGATCTGGTAAGCTGTATATTTTAAATGAGTTGACATCACCATCAAAAGAATGGAAGTGTTAAACATGACTATGTTAATGTTGTACAACATTGATGCATTAATACTTAATTGCTAGGTTGAACCTTATTCACTTCTTCAGCAAAGAACACAGGACTTAAACAGTGCAATAAGAAAATGTTAAAGATTGCCTATCATGTCTGGAGCATGGGTTAGAAAGCAGCCCCAGAATTCAGGGAATAAAGTCTCTGTTGTCTGCATGAAGAATGTGTCTGGACCAATTCCATCTGATTCCTTGTGTATAATATCCCTACAGTCTAAAGCAACTATTATTGCATACTGAATTACTGCTGAATTATATTGCTTCAGTCAATGATTGGAGTGGAAAATAGAAAGTGACAGTGTAGCAGTAGGCATAGTATACACGTTGGGGTTTAGGTGCAATGCTAAAATACAGCAGAGGGAATTCACCTGCATAGAGTCATAGAGATGTACAGCATGGAAACAGACCCTTCGGTCCAACCCATCCATACCGACCAGATGTCCCAACCCAATCTATACCCACCTGCCAGCACCCAGCCCATATCCCTCCAAACCCTTCCTATTCACATACCCATCCAAATGCCTCTTAAATGTTGCAATAGTACCAGCCTCCACCACATCCTCTGGCAGTTCATTCCATACACATATCAACCTTTGTGTGAAAAAGTTGCCCCTTAGGTCTCTTTTATATCTTTCCCCTCTCACCCTAAACCTATGTCCTCTAGTTCTGGACTCCCTGACCACAGGGAAAATACTTTGTCTATTTATCCTATCCATGCCCCTCATAATTTTATAAACCTCTATAAGGTCACCCCTCAGCCTCCGACGCTCCAGGGAAAACAGCCCCAGCCTGTTCAGCCTCTTCCTATAGCTCAAATCCTCCTAACCTGGCAACATCCTTGTAAATCTTTTTTGAAGCATTTCAAGTTTCACAACATCTTTCCGATAGGAAGGAGACCAGAATTGCACACAATATTCCAACAGTGGCCTAACCAGCATCCTGTACAGCCACAACATGACCTCCCAACTCCTGTACTCAATACTCTGACCAATAAAGGAAAGCATACCAACGCCTTCTTCACTATCCTATCTACCTGCAACTTCACTTTCAAGGAGCTATGAACCTGCACTGCAAGGTCTCTTTGTTCAGCAACACTCCCTAGGACCTTACCATTAAGTGTATAAGTCCTGCTAAGATTTGCTTTCCCAAAATGCAGCACCTCGCATTTATCTGAATTAAACTCCATCTGCCACTTCTCAGCCTATTGGCCCATCTGATTAAGATCCTGTTGTAATCTCTTCGCTGTCCACTACACCTCCAATTTTGGTGTCATCTGCAAACTTTCTAACTGTACCTTTTATGCTCACATCCAAATAATTTATGTAAATGACAAAAGCAAAGGAAGTTCTCTAACCTTTACTATACATGACCTGGAAAGGTTTAGTGTTAACACTGGGAACTAAATTAGGGAAATGCTCACAGCCTTCACCTTCATCAAAATAAAATTCAAACCAGTGATTTGAATCTTCATCTCAGTAATAGAACTGAGCTTCAGGTTAGATCCTATCAAATTATAGAATTTTCTATCTTAGAGGTTTAAACTAATTTTCTGCTCTATTGGTGGTAATAGATGTAAGGGTAAAGTTTCCTCAGCTCTCTTGCAAAAGACCATTGTTCACGTTGGCTGTTGGCAAGCCAATGAACATCAGCTTCCACCAATCTTGCTCCTGCATGACATCTGCATACACTTTGAAGGAGATTGTGCAGGAGAATAATCTAGAGAAAGAGCCAAGATCACCTTCCCCCTTAAACCCCCTCAACGTGGAACCTCTTCTTTTCCTCGACTTTCTCAAAGCAATTGTATTACAGTTTTTGTTCAACTGGAGTCAATTAATGCAAGGCTAAATGATTGATGGCCATCCTTTTCGGGTGGCATGATGGCTCAGTGGTTAGCACTGCTACCTTACAGGGACCCGGGTTCAATTACTGCCTCGGGTAACAGTCTATGTGGCATTTTTACATTCTCCCCGTGTCTGCGTGGGTTTCCTCCGGGTGCTCCGGTTTCCTCCCACAGTCCAAGGATGTGCAGATCAGGTGAATTGGCTATGCTAAATTGCCCGTAGTGTTAGCTGCATTAGTCAGAAGTGTACATATAGGGTAGGGGAATCGGTTTGGGTGGGTTACTGTTCAGAGGGTTGGTGTGGACTTGTTGGGCTGAAGGGCCTGTTTCCATAGTGTAGGGAATCTAATCTTCAAAACTCACTACCAAACTATTCGACACATCTATTCATTGAACTAGGGGACCAATTTGCTCAATTGGCTAGATTGCTCGCCTCATAATGATGCCAACAATACATTTTTATTTAGTGGTGTTGAAACCTATCTCCTTATTCTGCCTCTGAGAGTGGAAGGCAATGTCAAATTACAAAATCCACCAGGTGAATAGCTCAGGATGAAGTGTCAGCAGATAATGAGTAAAGGAGCTGCTCTTGGGCAGAGAACACACACATTTCACCATTCAACAAGAAGAAGGTTATTGCTGAACTATCAGCTCAGATTATTATGATCGTTAAAAGTTTAATTTAATTTTTCAATTGTTATACAGGAGACCTTAAATTATAATGTAGCTTGACAGATACACTGCTGTGTGTAGTAACGGCTGTCTGTTACTTTACCATGCAATCATTGTCAGATAGGGTGAAGTTCAGAAAACCAACAAAGGCATGTTGAGGACTTTACAAGTTTTCCAGTCAATACCATGTTATCATTACCTCATAAATGTCTGAGGAAAACCAGTAATACTTTTGTATCACACTATTATGCTTCAATGTTTGTTCCTGAAGGGCTTTAATCCTGTACTGGCAGATGATCAGCTGTGTCAGCACAAATGTGACTTTTGTTGTGAAATCCAATCAGCCACTCACCAGAACAGACTGCAGAGCTTTAAAACATGTGATTTATATCGATTGGTTATTTTTAGCACACAGCATGCAGCTATCCATCAGATGAACATCTGCTGGTCAGTGAGAAATAAGCAAGGAATATTCCCTACTTCTATCCATTCATTTTCCAAGTTCTTTCAGGATTGATGGAAAATGAATGGTTACAAATGGATTACTAAGACATGATGTAGCGCTGGAGTTAAACACATGCATAGCACAGAAGTTCCAACACATCTGTCCTTCCTTCCACTGGCATCAAACCTATGAATGTTTTTACTCAAAACCTTTTATGACAGAAATGAGCTTTTCTACAGTGGACGACTGTTGCTTGATACTTCAAAACGTAGAGAAACTGTTGAGAGTTTTCCCCTGATCCAGACAATATAATGAATGACACCACCACCAGCCATTGCAATCTTGATTAAAGAATTCAACTCTTCAAGTTACAAGTTGTGAGGGTTAATGCACTTTGCCTTAAGCCCTTAGTTGTTCTGCTGGAAATCTCATGGCTGAACATATTTCATTCACGCATCCCAATGAGACAATTCTGCCCAGTTAGTTTGGTCTTGCCCATAACAGAAGACTGCCTTCCTGTGACCACAGTACCTCTTTCTGCTCACGCATGGGCTCATCCAGCACGATTCACGTTGCTGGCAAAATGGCACATGATGGGAATGGGCACACTCCATGATGCCTTCTGATACCAGTTTGTTACCTATTCCACCTCCTTGCCCACACCAAGAGCCCTGGAGAATTCTAGCTGGGAAGTGATGGTTATGGTTCAACTGTTTTCTTCTGAAGGTAATGAATTTTGGGCCATTCTGGATGTCCAAAGTGTAATTTGATGTATTACTGCCAGCAGTGACATCCCTGCAGTAAACCCAAATGATGAACTTTAGTTACAGTATCCCATGAATCTTGAAATTAAAATGCAGACTTGTAATGAAGACTAGCTATAAGCATCTGAATCAATTGTGATCAAAATGTGTGGCAGAACAGATACAAGAGGCTGAATGACATACTTTTCCCAGGACACCATGCAGCTCTTTATGACTGAATTGCATTGCCTTTTCTAAGAAGCATACATTAGTTATCATTTTTTTTTGGTTGAACAATCATTTTTACACACTTTGTGGTACCAAATCTAAACACCACAAAAAATGAGGGCATGTTCATAGAATCAGAAAATGTATGATAGAAAGAGGCCATTTGGCCTTTTGCGTTGCACTGACCCTCTGAAGAGCATCCCACTCAGACACACCACATCCCAGTAACCCCTGCATTTCCCGTGGCTAATCCACCCACTCTGCACATTACAGAGCAATTTAATCTGGCCAATCCACGAACCTGCACATCTCTGGACTGTGGGAGGAAACCCATGCAGACACAGGAAGAGTGTGCAGATTCCACACAGACACTCACGCAAGGCTGGAATTGAATCTGGATCCCAGGCGCTATAACCACTGAGCCACCATGCCACCTGTCTGCGTTGATCTTGCACTCATAAGGACAAATGCAAGAATGTCAAACTTGAAAGGATTAGAACAATTTTCACAACAGGGGAAAGGGTACTCCTTCATTGGTTGGCAATTTGACTCCAGCTGGCCAAAATGTTGCCACAGAGGAATCACCAGAGATTTCTAGACTCCCCAATCTCCTTGGCCATTCGAGAAAGTCACAAGACTTGAACATATTTCTCTTGTTTGTTGTGGACAGCACGGTGGCTCAGTGGTTAGCACTGTTGCCTCACAGCGCCAGAGACCTGGGTACAATTCCCTCCTCAGGCAACTGTGTGTGTGGAGTTTGCACATTCTCCCCGTGTCTGCGTGGGTGTGCTCCGGTTTCCTCCCACAGTCCAAAAAATGTGCAGGTTAGGTGAATTGGCCATGCTAAATTGCCCGTAGTGTTAGGTGAAGGGGTAAATGTAGGGGAATGGGTGGGTTGTGCTTAGGCAGATCGGTGTGGACTTGTTGGGCCGAAGGGCCTGTTTCCACGCTGTAAGTAATCTAATTTAAGAATGAGTTCCTGGGTCTGAATGAATGTCACAACCATCAAGTAGAAATCAGCAATGTTATGAGCTCAACTGATTATCTTAAATTATTTCAAAATTTTAAAGTATTCATTGCTAATGAAAATACCAAAATGTGTTTTCATTTGAAGTATCAAAGGGGGATGACTGCCTAGTAGTATTATCACCAGATTATTATCCAGAGACCAGGATTTTTCTGGGGACCTGAGTTTGGATCCTCCCACAACAGATGGTGGAGATTGTAATTCAGTTTAAAAGAAAATCTGGAACTAAGAGTCTAATGAGCATGAGTCCATTGTTGATTGTTGGAAAAACCCATTCACTACTGTCTTTTAGGGAAGAAAAATACTATCCTTACCTGGTCTGGCCTACATGTGACTCCAGACCAACAACGATATGGTTGACTCTCAACTGCTCTCTGGGCAATTAGGTATGGGAATAAATGCTGATCTAGCCAGTGATGCCCTCATCCCATGAATGAATGCAGTCTATTTCATTTCTACATCCAGTTTTGGTGTGAGAAACAGACACCTTGATGTCTATACATTCAAAGAACCTGCCTGTGAAATAGAAATTTGAAAGTGATGAAAGCAATATCCTTGAAAATTATTCTCATTGAAATATAAACCTTTAACCTTCTCAAACCTTTGTTACGTTTCTGTCATCTAAAAGTTTAATTTAAATTCTGCAAAACTATACAGACTGAATACAAGCCATGCGTCTTAATAAAACACTGCAATGATTTAGATGGACTGAATGTTTTGAGCTACATTTAAAATGTAATAAAATTCATCCTTATTCATTGAACATAAAACCAAGTAAAAAAATTGGTGTCAACATTTTTTTGTTACTTCAGTGGAGTCTAATTGAGACAAAAGTCTTACCAAGCTGACTTTTTGTCTTTCTTTAAAAAAAATGGAACTTGCAGTTCCAAGACTGCAGTTACTATCTGGACAATTATCTCTCCACCCCGGAAGCTCCCTAACTTCATTCTTGAAGAAAGGCTTTTGCCCAAAATATCAATTTTCCTGCTCCTCGGATGATGCCTGACCTGCTGTGCTTTTCCAGCACCACTCTAATCAGGACTCTGATCTTCAGCATCTGAAGTCCTCACTTTTGCCTAATGATTTGTTTTAGGCCAGGGTCAGCTTTTTATGTTAATTAAAACTTCAATGTTAAAAATAAAACTTATCTTGAGAGATATCTTCAATATTTTTATGATTTTAATGAAATAGCATTATGTCTGTAATCTGAGACATGTTGCTGTTATGTTTCATATTTGCTTTTTTCCATATATAGTACATTTTGAGTAACTTAGTACATATCATGTAGATTTTTCTTTTCTTTTGAATTAAAGGAGAAAAGGCTTGCTAATAAACCATACAAAATGCTTGTAATGACAATCATGACCTCAGTGTGAATGCATAATATATAATATTTCTGGAAAAAAACTTTTATTCACTGTGTTGAATTGATGATCTTCAATTTTACAACATCCCTGATGTGGAATTGATAAAAAAAAAGATGTTGAGCTTATGTTGCTGTTTAATTTTTCCGTGCTAATGGCCTCCTTGGAGTATTACCTCCCACATCCGAGGAAGCAGGTAGGTGACCTGCTAGCAAGCTGCGAGATGTTGTGCAAGAGCATCCCGTGGTGAGCTCTCTCTTTAGGCAACCATCTGGTCTCCCCTTGACATCTTCCTGTTGTGGCACATCTGAGATTCAAAGCCCAGTGGTGAGGAGGAGTCGATCCTTTCTAATCCTTGATGTGTTTCATCCAGAGCACTGCACTGATGCACAAAGCTGAGAATGATCACTGTTGGAAATCAGCCTGAGGAGTTCAGTGTAAGTCTATCTGACATCTGTGTTATGATCTTTCTTCGCTTTGTCTCTCCTGTCAATATTATTTTAGTATTGATCAAAGCAATTGTTTATAGTCTGTACATTTCTCTTAAATCTGTCACAATTGCTGATGCACAGTTTGCTCTACTTTCCATGCTCGGAGTATTGTAAGGTGTGTTGGACTTTGCAGATGACACTAAGATTAGTGGAGTAGCAGATAGTGAAGGGGACTGTCAGAGAATACAGCAGAATATAGATAGACTGAAGAGCTGGGTGGAGAAAAGGCAGATGGAATTCAATTCGGGCAAATGTGAGGTGATGCATTTTGGAAGATCCAATTCAAGAGGGAACTATACAGTAAATGGAAAAGCCCTGGGGAAAATTGATGTACAGACAGATCTAGGTGTTCAGGTCCATTATATCCTGAAGTTGGCAACGTAGGTCGCTAGAGTGCTCAAGAAGACATATAGCATGCTTTCCTGCATTGGACAGGGTATTGAGTACAAAGGCTGCCAGGTTATGTTACAGTTGTATAAAACTTTGGCTCAGCCACATTTGGACTACAGTTCTGGTCACCACATTACCAAAAGGATGTGGTTACTTTGGAGAGGGTGCAGAGGAGGTTCACCAGGATGTTGCCTTTAATGGAGGGTGCTAGCTATGAAGAGAGGTTGAGTAGATTATGATTATTTTCATTAAGGGGGGACCTGATTAAGGTCTACAAAATCATGAGAGGTATGGACAGAATGGATAGCAAGAAGCTTTTTCCCAGAGTGGGGGACTCAATTACTCGGGGTCATGTGTTCAGTGACAGGGGAAATATTTAAGGGAGATATGCGTGGGATGTTCTTTACGCAGAGGGCAGTGGGTGCCTGGAACGCGTTGCCAGGGGAGGTGATGGGGTGGATAAGATAGCATCATTTACGATGTATCTAGACAGTTACATAGATGGGCAGGGAGCAAAAGGATACAGAGCCTTAGAAAATAGGCGACAGATTTAGATAGAGGATCTGGATTGGCGCAGGCTAGAAGGGCTGCTGGGCCTGTTCCTGTGCTGTAATTTTCTTTGTTCTTTGTTCTTTTCTCTTAAGGCAATTTGAGCATTGTCTGTAATAATCTGATGAACCTGTGAGGGCAGCAGTACGTAAATTAGACTCCAGGGTCTGCTGGGAGTGCATTAACATCTGGAGAGTTTGAATGTGAGTGTCAGAAAATGAGCCCAGGGCCAAGTCATGGTCTACTGCTGTTTCATGATGTGAGTCTATTAGATTAATTCTGTACTTTTCTAAAAAGGTCATTCCTCTCAGCTATCTGCAAAAGTAATGCAGAGAAAGAAAAACAATATCCCAAGCCTTGCTGCTGCAAATACTTATGAACCTGTTTAACGTTGTGGAGTGACTTGTCATTCTCAAATTCCAGAAGAGAGGCTTGATTTTAAAGCCGTGATTAGTCACACAATGACTGCATTAAAATGGGGTTCTTAACATTGAATTTTCTAAATGTTTAACAGTCTGCTCATCTCACAGTGACAGTTCAGAAGACCAGTTGCTGATGCAGCCTCATGGCACTTTTGCTGGACTGTTAATCCAGAGATCCAGTTAATGCTCTGGAAATCTGGGTTCAAATTTTGCCACGGCCGATGGTGGAATTTCAATTCAATCATTTTAAAAATCCAGAATTGAGAGTCTAATGATGACCATGAATCCACTGTCAATTATCAGCAAAACCCCATTTTGTTCACCAATGTCCTTCAGGGAAGGAAGCTCCCATCCTCGCCTGGTCTGGCCGACATGTGACTCCTGACCCACAGCAATGTGGCTGATTCTTAACTGTCCTCTTGGCAATTAGGGATGGGCAATAAATGCTGCCCTAGCCAGTGATGCCCTCATCCTGTGAATGAATTACAAAAATGCCTTGTCCAGTTGTAATTGATTGATGGTTTATTCTAACGATTCCAGTACTTTGGTTGCAATGCCATTGTGGCAGACATGTAGCTTGTACACCACTGGAGCCAGTAAACTGCTCAACATGGGAGATAACCATTTTTAACTGAGGGCAGTTCTGAGGAAGGGTCACTCAACCCGAAACATTCGCTCCAGTTTCCCTCTCCAGATGCTGCCGGAATGGCTGAGCTTTTGAGCAATTTCTGTTTTTGTTTAACTGAGGGCAGTTTATCTTAAAAAAAGGAATACATTTACATGATAACTTTCACCAGCTTAGGAATTCACACAAAAATATGAACATTATTAAGCTGACTTTCTATTGATTCAGAGGTATATATTAAGATCACCCTGACCTTCTTCAAGATAGTGCCATGGATTTTTCACACCTACCTGGGAGGATAGATGGGGTCTCAGGATAATCTTTCAACCAAAAGACTGCGCTTCCGACAATGCAGCGCTCCTTCTGCAAGTGTTTATAATCTCGAACAGAGTGAGCTTTTTAATAGCCACTTCAAATTGAGGCAGATCATAGATAATCCCTCTCCTCAGGTCAATTTGGGAATTCTGGCAATATTTTGCTTAATGCTTGTGCTTCAGATGCAGAGATGACTGTTGAATAAACAAGAAAAATGGAATGAAACACATTTTCATCATTAAATATAGCAACAGAATCAAAATAGCTGGATCAGGGCCAAACACTTACATCTTCCAAGGAGGTCAACTACCACGAGGCGACGCAATGGCTCAGTGGTTAGCACTGCTGCCTCACAGTACCAGGGACCTTGGTTTGATTCCAGCCTCGGGTGACTGTATGGAGTTTGCACATTCTCCCGTGTCTGCATGGGTGTCCTCTCACATCCAAGGCTATGCAGGTTAGGCGGATTGGCCATGCTAAATTACCCATAGTGTCCAGGGATATGTAGACTAGCTGGATTGGCCATGGGAAATACAGGGTTATATGGATAGAGTAGGGCAGTGAGTCTGGGTGGGATGCTCTTCGGAGGGTTGATGTGAACCCGATGGGCCGAATGGCCTGCTTCCACACTGTAGGGAATCCGTGATTCTATCACATTCCACAGTTTATGAGACATGACAAAAAGTCAGGTTTAAACTTCAAAATATTTACACAGGGTATTAATGGTTGCTGTGACTATGATTAATGTTGAGGAGTGCCTGCATTGCTGAACAGTAAGACTGATAACCCTGTCTGATGTCAGCTTGTAATGTGTGACTCAGAACTCAGAAATGGACTCCGCAAATGTCCAGATTCATCCACACAAGCAAAATCCTGGAGTTAAAGTTCAGTTCCTTAACTCCAGGTCAGATTGAAGGAGTACACTTTGAAATGTTTCTGCGATAGTGACAGTGCTCCAGGAACAACTGAACAGCTAAAAACACTCAAAAAGCAAAAGGTGTAGAGAAGATGTTGCATGTAGCCTAAAGGGTTCATATGATCCAATAAATGCAATGACTTACAGCATCATTGGAAAGTAATATAAGAGCACATGTTTATAGGACATTGTTCATTCCAGCAACCTCATGGTGGGGATGACATTTTTACCATTATAAAGTGAGACTTCACTATACTTAAATAATAAAGTTGAGTTTGACTCATTTGCAACATTTACCTACCTTTCTCCTGGATACAACCCCAGTATCCTGAGAAAGTCACTTTGACCTTTGATAACGGTGTGCATTGGGTGATATTGACCGAACCATTCTTTTGGTGAACCCCTCAATTGTTTCTTTGAAATTATAGAATATAACACAGGGAGAGGTGGTTAATGAGGGCCTGAGTGCACATCAGATATTTCACACTAATCGCATAGATCAAAATTACCAAACTGGTGTCTTGTTTGTGCAGTTATTATTATTGATCCAAACTGATCACATCTCACCGGCAGTGTCACGTCCCTCTACCACTTGAAAAATGAGTTCCACTAATTTGGTTAAAAAAAGGTGACCTATCCAGGGAAAATCAATTTCAATAATTTCAAATCATAACCATCTTATTGTGAACAATGTTTCAGCTAATGCCAAACTGTCTTCTGTCACCATGAAACCCTTTGAATGAATCAGTGCCAGTGAAGGAAAGGTACCCGGTAAAATTCTGGACATGGTCAAGTAACTGAATATGCTCCATCACAGAATCATTCCCATTCTCGGGGCTCATAGATAAATTGATTAAGCCAAAGCATGGATTGGAGCTAATAAAGCAAATATTATTTGTGTTATTTATTGTCACATCGGTCAGAAAGAGTGTTTGTCACCACAATCCGTGGTCATTTTGAGTTATGAAAAGAATAAAAAGAACTTACATAAATAGAGTTCATCATCTGTACAAAGGGTCTTCTAACACAGGCCCAGAGCCTCTGCAAGGTGTCCCAGGCTTCAAAGAATCCCCACAGTTCAGGCCTACTGCAGCCAGGAGCTGATGACCCACTGAGTCCCCAAGTCTTTGCACTGGGCCTACCGTGGCCAGAGGTGCTCGCTCTGGGCAACGCTACCACTGCAGCCGCCGCTCCACTGAGTCCACACTCCACAATGTCTGAAGAATATGGCAGGTCTGGCAACATCTGCAGAGAGAGAGAGAGAGAGAGAGAGATAAAGCCTTTCCAACACCATTTGATTCTTAAGTGGGAGGATAGGTGTAGATGAAACCCAAGGAGAGAGAGAAACACAGATGGGCTAACAAAGGGCTGGGGAATGATATACCAAGGAAGGAAAGAAACAAAGAATGAAGTAGGTGAAAAGGATATGGCTGTGCTGAAAACAGCCCCAGTGATGAACTGTTGTGAGGGTTGGTAAGGGACATTTTGGGAGATATTCAATCCTGAAAATTATTGCACTGCATGCTCTCAAATCCAACACCGACTTGGTAATCAAGCCTGCCATCAAGGGTGTGCTGTTGTTCTCTGGCGTACTGACCTCTACATTGCAGAGGCTGAGCGCCAGATCTCAGATATCTCCTCCTATTTCCCCATGAACCATGACCCCACTATCAAACATGAGGCCATTGCATCCATGACAGTCCCTAATCTCATTGTATCTCGGGATCTGCTTCTGACCTGATAGTCTCCCCACCCTACATAGCTAGCTTCTACTTTCTTCCCAAAATTCAGAAACAGGATTACCCAGGCAAATCCATTGTTGCTGCCCATTCCTGCACCATGGAATGCACCTCTTCCTACCTCGATTCAATTTTTCTCCCCTTGTCCCAGTCCCTTCCCACCTACATCCATGATTCTTCCAATGTATTACATCAGTTTCAGAATTTCCAGTTTTCAGGCTCCAGCTGCCTCCTCTTTACCATGGACATGTAATCCCTTTACACGTCCATACCCCATGATGATGGTCTCAGGGCTCTCTGTTTCTCCCTGGAAAGAAAGCCTGAGTCGTCCCCATGCACCATCACCCTCCTACACCTGGCCGAGCTCATCGTCATTTTGAACAAGTTCTCCTTTGAATCCTCCCACTTTCTTCAGGTCAGAGGTGCAGCCATAGGTACCCACACAGCAAACAGTCATACCTGTCTCTTTGTGCATCATGTGGAACATTCCTTCTTCAAGTCTTACTCCGACATCCATTCACAACTCTTAATCTAATACATCGATGGCATCATCGGTGCTGCTTTCCTCTTTTGTCTTGAGTTTCAAAATTTTGGTGACTTTGCTTCCAGTTTCCAGTTTCACCTGGTCTATCTCTGACACCTCCCTTCCTTTCCTCAACATCTGTTTCCATTTCTGGGGATAGGCTGGTCACCAATGCCTCCACAAACTGGGAGACAAGTTCCACTAATTTGAAAAAAAAAACAATGACCGAACCAGACTAAAACCAATTTTAATAATTTCAAATCAAAGCCATCTTATTTTGGACAATATTTCAGCTGATCCCATGCTGTCTTCTCACGGTTACCCATTGACTGTACACACTCTGTTTCCTGTAACAACTCTATTCCTTCCCCCAGTTTCTCTACCTCCATGGCATCTGTTCCAACGATGTCAAATTTGACAAGGAGCTCCACAGTGTTCCTTTTTTTTTGCACCCGAAGATTCCCCAGCACTATGGTTGACAGGGCCCTTAGATGTGTTTAAGCCATACCCAGCACTTCGACTCTCACCCTTTCCTTTCCTTCCCACAACACTAACAGGGTCCACCTGGTCATCACTTAACATCCCACCAGCATTCACATCCAAATGCAAAAAAGGCACCATTTTTGTCACCTTCAATGGGATGCCACCACCTTATACATACTCCCTTACCCTCCCTTGTTGGCTTTTTGCAGAGACTCTGGTCCATTCCCAATATATCCCCACAACCCCTCCATGGCACCTTCCCCTGCCATTGCAGAAGGTGCAACACCTGCCCATTTATTTTCTCCCTCTTCACTATCTGAGGCCTCAGACATACCTTCCAGGTGAAGCACTGATTTACCTGCAATTCACACCATCTGGTCGACAGTATTTGCTGCTCACAATGTGGTCTCCTCCACACTGGAGGAACAAAGCACATACTGGGTGACCACGTTTACAGAATACTTACTTCCTGCCTACAAAAATGACCCTGAGCTTCCAGTCACCTGTCACTTCAACACACCAGCCTGTTTCGTGGCCAACATCTCTGTCTCAGGCTTGCTGCAGTGCTCTAGTGAGACTCAGTACAAACTGGAAGGACAGCACCTCATTTTCCACTTGGGAACCCTTCAGCATTCCGCACTCAATATCGAGCATCTCCTTCTACATCCTCTGCTTACCCCCAGAACCCAGGCCTTGTCATCACATGGGCTGCTTTCATCAACCCATTTTGACCAACTTATTGTCCATTACCAGCTGCTCCTTCATCAGGTGGTTGACAATGTTTACTAATCCCCATTCAAGTCACGAAAAAGGGTGATGTCTGATGGATGATATAAATAAACAAGCCTGCAAATAAGAATTTTTAAATATGGCATTTAAATCAATGCTTATTTCAAAATGCAAGAAGTGCCAATGAAAAGTGTTGGTGCTGTCTGAATTCTGAGTTCTGTCTTTCATCATATTGTTTGGAGCCTGATAAATCTCCTAACACCTTGCACATGTAACATCATACATTTACGCACCTCTCCAACCTATCTGTGACACCTGTGGTATTATTGATTAACTTATAGAAAAACTCTGCAGATTTTCCCTTCGTTCTGGGCATGATGGGCACATGGTTGTTTTCAATGGATTAAGTATCAGTTCTTTTCTTCCTCTTGTGCAATCAGCCACTGTAAAATGGACCTACAGTTCAGACATGAAACAAGGTACCAGCCCTCCATTTCTTTGCTGTTCCCCTTCATCCTTAGCTCTCTGCCTGAAATCAGGTCCAGCCCACCACGGGGAGGTGAACAGCTCCTGAATCTATCCTCTGGGGAACATGGATTGAACCCTCGACATCACTCTGCTCCAAACTAGCTGCTCAGCAAGTTGACCCAGCAGTTGCTGTATGTTGGAGCCTGAAGCTCTGGTAGAGACTCCAATTTTCTCACCATTGTGTATCTGATCAAAAATCTCTCCTGCTCTTACTGCCCGCTACTGCTATGTGCTGGAAGGAATTACAGATGGTTCTCAACCGGTTTGGCTCCATTATGGATCTCCTTTGGCCATTAAATCCTCTACCCCACAGTTTCTGGTTCAGAAGATAAAAAGCTTCCCACTGTACCACACAATCACAAGTAAGAATTGACAAATTGACTTAAATTGGACAGAAGTATCTTAAGATTTTGGCAAAACAATGATCAGCTGGATTGCATCAAAATTCAGTACACGTTGACTCTTTTGTACAGTATCAAAGGAATCGGAGGTGCTATTCTTTCCATTAAATATCATAACTCGGCTCCTACTGCCTGTTTCAGTGATTTAAAATCCTGTTTGCTGAGGTTTCTCCGTCAACAGATACCACTGAAAACAGATTACCTGATTTTTCACCTTGCTGTCCCTCCTGGTTTTGTAACAACTATCCTTCACATCAATTCATTGCAGCCAAGAGTTTGAGCGCCTGTGAACTTTGATAAGGTTTTCCCAGCCTGTCAGCTTTCTAACTTGATTGTATTCGCTTCATGAAATCTCTGTTCGATTTTTGTACCTTTCTCTGCAAAACGTGGCATGATTCTTGCAACTCGCCAAGCATTCATCTCTGAGTAGTTATCTGATACGACTTGCAAACTCATCTTCCACTTCAGTTCTCAGTCAATTGGCTCTGACCTCTGAGGATGATGGCAGAATTGTCTTCAGAATCCGACAGATGCTCCGGACGAATGCAGAGACCCATGCTGTCAACATTGAACGAACTTTGTTGAACGTCTGGGTAGCAGCTCAGTTAAACCTTAAGCAAAGCTCCTGCAATTACACTAATCTAGTTAAGTAATTTAACACAGCACAGGGGTTAAAATGAGATGTAACTCACAAATAGAAACCAAAAGAACAGCAGATGCTTGAAACCGGAAACAAAACAGAAATTTCTGGAAAACCTCAGCAAATCTGGCAGCTTCTATGGAAAGAAATCTGAGTTAATGTTTTGGGTCCAGTGACGCTTCCTCAGAGCTGATGGTAGCTGGGTAAAAGATGGCATTTGTACAGAAGATAGGTTGGGGGGGTGGGTAGAAGTAAGTCAGGAGCAAATGATAGGTGGAGATTGAGCCCAAAGAGAGAGCAGTTGGACAGAGAAAGCAGTGGATAACAATCAGCCTTCCAGGTGAAGCGGCAATTTACCTGCACTTCACTTAATGTGGTCTCCTGTATTCGCTGTTCACAATGTGATCTCCACTGCACTGAAGAAATGAGCATAGACTGGGTGACTGCTTCACAGAACGCCTATTCTCTATCTGCACAAAAAGACCTTGAGCTTCCGCCACATCACCCTGTTCCCTGGCCAATGTCTCTGTCTCAGGCTTGCTGCAGTGCTCCAGCGAAGCTGAAAGAACAGCACCTCACCTTCTGCTTGGGGACTGTGCAGCCTTCTGGACTCAAATCGAATTCAACAACTTCAGGGCTTTAGGCTGCTTCTCCCATGTCCTTACCTGCTCATCCTCACACACCAGACTGGTCATCACATGGTCTGCTATTACATACAACCTATTGTTAGTCACTAATAGTCCCCATTGGTAGCTATTCATTCTCCCAGGTTGATTGTTATCCACTCCTTTCTCTGTTCAATCATTCTTCTTTCTCTTTGGGTATTATCTCTACCTATCATTTACGCTTTATCATCTCCCCCACCCTAGTTTTTGCAAAAAACAACCTTTTACAAGTTACCATCTATTCTGAGGAACGCTCATTGACCTGAAATGTTAACTCTGATTTCTCTCCACAGATGCTGCGAGACATGCTGAGCTTTTCCAGCAACTTCTGTTTTTGTAACTCATAAATACTGAACAGGACAATAAAAAATAATTTTGGTGTATATGGATGGAGTACAAAGTTATATTTCTGCCTTTCAGTGTGTTTTGATGGGGGTATATTTGGGTCCTCTACTAAGTGTATCCATTTGATATTTACAGTTCTTCAAATGGCAAATACTGTTCCTGAAATAACTCCACAGAGGCCGATTTCCCATCTCCCTTCACATGGAAAATCTTGGCACTCATTTAGCTCTGTAAAAGGCAAAAGTGAGGACTGCAGATGCTGGAGATCAGTCTAGATCAGAGTGGTGCTGGAAAAGCACAGCAGGTCAGGCAGCATCTGAGGAGCAGGAAAATTGACATTTTGGGCAAACGTCCTTCATCTGGAATGAAGCATGAAGGGCTTTTGCCCGAAACGTCAATTTTCCTGCTCCTCGGATGCCGCCTGACCGGCTGTGCTTTTCCAGCACCACTCTAATCTAGACTCAGCTCTGTAAGAGCCAGCTCTCAGAGAGAACAGCACCTCTAACCCTCCTGTTTATATCTGTCAGCCAGGGTTCCCTAATTGGACCAGATTAACAGTCCAAATCCAGGACCTATCTATCAGGTCCCTATTCTATCAGGTCCACCTAGCTGACACTGTTACCATCAGTACAGTTCCCAGCTTAGAGAGCAGGCGAATGATTCCCAACAGCTTTCCAACATTACTAACACTGCAGCAAACCTGAATTCTTCCTTTCCCAACAAACCAATAGATGTATGTTTTATTAAAATCTACTTGACACTGCCCAAACATACTTCCCGTCAAGATTGTCTCCAGAAAGGTGTTAGTGAAATATCTTGTTCAGTGCTTCCAAATGAGTACAAGGTATTGATCCAATAATGAAGAAAGGATGGTGGTATCGACCTAAGCCACAGTGGGTGATGAAGGTGTTTGCATTATTTATTGCTCCTGTCCTTTTGATTGAATTTGTGGGACTGAGATTTGCAGTTATAGCCATTCCATATTAGCTGTGGCTCAGTTAGTAATACTCTGTTAGTAATACTCTGTTAGTAATGCTCTTGACTTAGACTCAGAAAATTGTGGATTTAAGTCCCGTTCCTGGACTTGATCACAACATTCAAGGGTGACACCTGACTGAGGGAGTGTTGTACTGTCAGTCAATCCAAATAAGGTGTTAAACAAAAACTCTACCTTCCCTTGCTTTATCAGCTGGATGTAAAGCCCACAATGCCACTGTTTTAAGGAGTTAGTCCTGGTGCCCAGGGCAATATTTATCTTCCAGTCAACATCACATGGTTGCTGTAATGTTTCCTGTCTGTTAGAGTGCAAATTGGCTACCCTGTTCCCTACATCACAACAATGACCACAAATCAGAAGTTTGTCATTATAATATGCTTTGGAACACCAGTGGCCACGAAAGATGCTTTATAAATGCAAATCTTATTCAAGTCTCTGTTGGGACTTTACAGTTGACTATCTGATTGGCCAGCTCTGCTGGTTAGCAGGACCTCCTTCAGCAAAAAGGGGCTAGGAGGGTTTTTCTTAAAGTTTAGATCCATTATTTAAATAGATCTTCACAGGAAGTTCTTAATGGGACGTGATGGTGTCGTGATACTATTGCTGGATTGTTAATCCAGAGACCTAGGTGATGTTCTGGGGACCCAGGTTTGAATCCTGCAATGGCAGATAATGAAATTTGAATTCAACTTAAAAAAAAGTATGTAATTAGGAGTCTGATGACAATGAATCAATTGTCTGGAAAAACCTATCTGGTTCACTAATGTCCTTTTAGGAAGGAAATCTGCCATTCTTACCTGGTCTGGTCTACATGTGAGTGCAGACCCATAGCAGTGTGGTTGTCTCTAGACTGCCCCTTGGTCAATGGGAATGGGCATTAAGTGCTGGTCCATAGCCTCATCCCCTAAAAGAATAAAAGACATCCTTCAGTGTGGAAGCAGGCCATTTAGCTCATTGAGTCCACACTGACCTTCTGAAGAGCATCCCACCCAGACCCAACCTCCACCTTATAACCCTGCATTTACTATGAGGAGAAAGTGAGGGCTGCAGATGCTGGAGATCAGAGCTGAAAATGTGTTGCTGGAAAAGCGCAGCAGGTCAGGCAGCATCCAAGGAATAGGAAAATCGACGTTTCGGGCATAAGCCTGAAGAAGGGCTTATGCCCGAAATGTTGATTCTCCTGTTCCTTGGATTCTGCCTGACCTGCTGCGCTTTTCCAGCAACACATTTTCAGCTCTGCATTTACTATGGTCAATCCACCTAAACCTGCACATCTTTGGACTAGAAAGTAGAGCACCCAAAGGAAACCCAAGCAAACATAGGGAGAATATACAAACTCCACTTAGACAGTCGCCCAAGGTTGGGATCAAACCCAGGTCCCTGGCATTGTAAGGCAGCAGTGCTAACCATTGAGCCAGCATGCCAGTTTTAATTTACTCTCCCCATCTGATTCCTGTCCATTGACCAATTCACTGTCAATGTTAATGTATCACCTTAACGATATAAATCTTGATTATTTTTTATTTACTTTTATATAGCATCTGTTGTGGCAGAAAATAAAAGAACACTGTTCCTGTTCTCACATTTTCCTCATACTCTTTGGTTGCTGGAGCCCCAAACTATATTTAACTTCTTCTCAAAAACATTCTATATTTTTGCAAAAGAATCCCACAAGCCGGCCATCGTCTGGGTGAAGAAATCAATCCTCAGCTCTAAAACAGCTGTTTCATATTCTTACACTGTGACACCTGGTTCCAGACTCTCAATCATCAGGAATGTATCATGTTAGAATTTTATAGATTTCTTTGAGATTCTTCCTTGTTCTTCCAAGTTTATGAAAGGAAGAGAGTAGCTAAAGTAAAAGTTTGTCCCTTAGAAGCAGGGACAGCAGAAATTATCAAGGGGAATGATGAACTGGCAGAGACATTTAACAAATATTTTGTGTTTGTCTTCATAGTAGAAGACACAGTTACATCTCAGAAATAGAGGGTAAACTTGGGGCTAATAAAAGTGAGAAAGTGAAGGTAATTAAAACCAGCAGAGGAAGAAATACCAGAGAAAGTCGGGGAATGAAGGTCTGACTGATCCCCAGGTTATGATGGCTCACATCTAAACTTCTCAAAGAGTTAGCTGTCAAGATAATGGATGGGATGGCTACAATCTTCCAAAGCTTTGTGAAATTTTGGAATGGTCCCCACATATGAGAATTTGGCAAATGTAACATTGATATTTTGAAAAGGAACACGGGTTAAATACATGGATCTACACACCAGTTAGACTGTCATTAAACATCAGAAAAGTGCTCAAATCTATTTTTCAGGATGTTTTAACAACAAACTTTGGAGACTTTGATTGGAACAGGTCAAAGTGGTCTTATGAAAGAGAAATCATGTTTGACAAATCCAAGATTTTTTTTTAAGCATGTAACTCGGATAAAGTGGAAGTCTAGATTAAGTGGAACTAGGAAATTGTATACTTGGATTCACAAAAGACATCAACATGTGCCACAGAAGAGTGAATAAAATATTAAGGTGATACATTAGCATTGTGAGTGAATTGGTTAATGGACAGGAAGCAGATGGGGAGAATAAGTGCAGCATTTTCAAGTTTAAAGGCTGTGACTAATGGAATCCCAGAAGAATCAGTGGTACTGCCTAAAATACTTAGAATTTACACAAATGGTTTGATGAAAAGCTATAATGGATCTATGATTGACGATGATACAAAGTAGGTGGCAATCTAAGCTGTGAGGGTGGGTGGAATCTGAAAGAGGCTGTAAAGAGGTATCGACAGCTTGAGTGAGTGGGCAACAAAGTTGCAGATGGAGTTTAATGTGGGGCAGTGCAAGGCTATTGACCGTGGCTGTAAGAATAGAAAGACCCCATGATTTTTGAAAGGCGTAAAATTTGTGATGTTGGTGTCTAGAGATTCTTGGGTACCCTTGTACAAGGAACTCAAAAAAAAAAATTGTCTACAGTTACAGCTGGGAATTAGAAAAACAAATAGCATGTTGTCCTTTATTGTAAGAGGATTGGTGTATAAGTTTTATTACAAATGTGTGGGCCTTTGGTGGGACCACTTCTGGAAGTTTGTGTGCAGTTCTGGTCTCCGTACCCTTGGAAGGATATACATGCAATGGAAGGAGCAAAGCGAAGTTTGGTCCCTGGGATATTATGTGATAAGAGGCTGGATAAATCTGATAAATATTCTCTGGAATTTAGAAGAATGGGAGATGATCCCACTGAAAAGCTCAAGAAATGAGAGGTATTACCCCTGAGTGGGGACCTAGAACAAACTCAGGATAAGTAAGTCATCTTTTAAGACTAAGATGATGAGGAATTGCTTCACTCAAATGGTTGTGAATTTTGGGAAATCTGTACCATAGAGGATAATGGATATTTCATTGTTGATACATTGAAGGCTGAGATGGATAGGCTAATCAAGGGATCTGCAGGTAGGAAAGTGGAATTGAAGTTAAAGATTTCCATTATGGAATGCAAGTCAGAATGTAAGAGGAGACTTGATGAACCATAAAGTCAACTCCTGCTTTCTTTTCTTAAGTTCTTGCATCCCAACCGATAGTGGCAACATACGCCACTGAATCAAAATCCAACCCAATGATATTTGGGATATGTGGCATGCTTGGGAAGGCCAAGTGAATTTCAATGTCTTTCGCAAAGCCAAGTGGTTTTATCATCTGTTTTCTGAACATGTTGTAGAACAGTTGATAAGGTTGGATTACTATCACTGTACTGTGCAACTGCCAGGCCTGTAGAAAATGAAAGAGATGGACCTCAGTCTATTCTATCAGTTGGTTTAAGTGGATTTAACATGAGGACTCCGAAATTAACTCCTGTGTTACATTTTTTAAGAATGGATTTAATATTTTGCATTAACTTTGTTGTTGCCTTTACTTTAGCATTCCTCAATGCTGTAGCTGAGCCATTCAACTATTTGCTCAGCATATAAAGACCATTTAAAACAGCACATTTCATAAAATTAGCTTTTTACCAAATATTCTCACTGCTTCCAGCTGCTGGCAATTAAATAAAAAAGTCTCTCTGCATTGCAAGAAAGCAACAAGACTGCTGGAGAAAAGAAAGTCAGAGCTTCACATTTATTGCATTTTTGAAAAAGTGAACTGTAACACATCAAATAAATGTTACCTGGGTGTGAGTGATAAAGTGGGGGACTAGTCAATTGAGGGACTCAGATAGTATTGCGATCCATAAAAGCAAAATTCGCCAAACATTTTTGATCTAAGATTGTATTAGAGCTTTCCACAGTCTGTCACAAGCTTGGGACGAAGAGCCACAGCACTGGGCAGAACAAGGTTGAAAAGATAAGCCAAAATATGTCATGACGTCCTGGCTCTGCTGAGTTTGGCTTGTACATTTGTTAAAGGGAGGACAAAAATGGCTTCAGTTATGTGGTCCACATCATCGCAAACCCAGAAAAACATGGACCTGGAATAAGAGATGATGTTATGAATCTTAATTTCAATTAGAAGGAGGTTGAGCAGAAAAACAGAGTGTATATGATGGTATATTTACAACAGTATACTGAGTCAAAGACAGGATCTTTTAGAACAGATTATTAAATGTTGGTCAAAGAGGCACATTGTAAGGAGGAGTGAAAAGGAGAGCGAGGTGGATAAATTGCGAGACGGAAATGCAGAGCTAATGCAGCTAAAAGAAGACCAGCCAATGATGTCAGCCAGAATGTACCAGAGAGCACAATTGGAGGATAGAAACACCAAGAATAGACAATTAGAATTACAATGACAGCAGTAACATCAAAAAAAGAAGAAAATTATTCTCGTTTATAATTGTCACTGGGAAAGTATCCTGTTTTAATTCTGTGGCAGTTTATGCAATGCTTAATGTGTATTGGACACCGTACAATTATAGCTTTAGGACACTTATGACAGAGGAAAAGATTTAAAGTTAAGATTGTAGCCAGTTCTCCTCAATATATTGAAACCCTCTTTTATGTCTTTGTTAGCTTTGGACCTGATTATGCCAATGCTCTTCTGGTTGGTCTCATATTCTGTAAATGTTGGCACATTAGAATCTCTGTTACTCAGATCCCAACTCACATCAAGGTTGTGTTCATCCATCACCCACTGGGCTCACTGACGTAAATTGGCTTTTGATCCAACACCACTATTTTAGGATCTCCATGCAATATACAAACCGCTCCAAGGTTATGACACACTCTCTATCACTGCAACATTCTATAGCCCCACAACCCTCATGGGATCTCTGCATTCCTTCAGTTTTGGCCTTTTGTGCGTCCCTGATTATAATCAGTTTACCATAGACAGACTAGCCTTTGGTTGCCGAGTCCCTAGAATTCCCTCCCTGTGTCTGTTTGCCTGTTCAATTCTCTTTCCTCCTTAAAGGTGCTCGTGAAAAATTATTTAATTGGCCAAGCTTTTCAGTGCTTGTCTTAAAATCTCCTTTTGTGATAAATTGTGTTTGAGAACAGTGTTGCGGGATGCTTTACTGTGTTCAGGGTACTATATCAATACAAGTTGCTATTGTTGATAATGTCAGTTCAACATTAAGCCTGGAAGGAGGAGGAGGAGGAGTGAATGAAGACAGTGACTGCTCGTTGAAAGTAGCTAATAGTATTGCAAATACATTCTAAGACAGCAGCAATTCGATTTCTCCAAACAACATGGAGTTCGCATTGCCATTTTCTAACCATGACTCACATAAAGATCACACTGATTAAAATCCTCATATCTGGCCTTATTAAAAGAGATTTGCAATATAGCTAAGAGCTGCCAATATACAAGTGGAAATACTGAGTGGAAATACTGGAGCAGATAATGCAAATATTTGAGTTTGATAAATCAGACATATACAAAGCTTTTTATTAAAGGCAGTTTGCAGTACAGTGATATGTACTTTTAAAATACCTGGCTGTTCAGTGCTGGATTGGTAGCAATTACTGCAAAACATCCTGGGAAAATCTGATTGTAGGTTGAAACAAGAATTTCTAACCTTGCACGGCTCATTAGCGACACAACACATATCATATTGGCTTCCTGGCCTTCAAGAAGACACTGTAACTGTGAGAAAGGATTCAGAAATCAGCAAGTTGTGCTTGCAAGTTGAATTGAGATCATTATAATTGCAATACTAGATGAAAAATAAGTTGGAAATGATTTGTTCCTCTTTTCTATGCTGTTAAGGTAAAGTGATAAGGGTGTAGGTTTGCTCGCTGAGCTGTAGGTTTGATATCCAGGCGTTTCATTACTTGGCTAGGTAACATCATCAGTGGCAACCTCCAAGGGAAGCGAAGCTGTTGTCTCCTACCTTCTATTTATATCTTTCTCCTGGATGGGGTTCCTGGGGTTTGTGGTGATGTCATTTCCTGTTCGTTTTCTGAGGGGTTGATAGATGGCATCTAGATCTATGCGTTTGTTTATAGCATTGTGGTTGGAGTGCCAGGCCTCTAGGAATTCTCTGGCAGGTCTTTGCTTAGCCTGTCCCAGGATAGTTATGTTATCCCAGTCAAAATGGTGGGACAGGCTAAGCAAAGACATGCCAGAGAATTCCTAGAGGCCTGCCACTTCAACCACAACGCCATAAACAAACGCATAGATCTAGATGCCATCTATCAACCCCTCAGAAAACGAACAGGAAATGACATCACCACAAACCCCAGGAACCCCATCCAGGAGAAAGATATAAATAGAAAGTAGGAGACAACAGCTTCGCTCCACTTGGAGGTCGCCACTGATGATGTTACCTAGCCAGGTAATGGAACGTCTGGATATCAAACCTACAGCTCAGTGAGCAAACCTACATCCTAAACCTCAACCTGAGCTACAAACCTTCACAAACCTTACGTAAAGTGATAAGATTAATAGAAGATTAGTACCAGTCAGAACATGGCCTTGGATTGCATAGATCAGCATTCTACTCTCTACAGTTTGCACGTGAATTTTTAGATTTGGCCCAGATAATGTCCTTATTAAAGGTGAGTAGATCCATCAAGTTGTGGTTGCCTTGTACCTTTCTCCCACTGATCTCCCATTGCACAGCAGTTCTGATTCATTGCTATGACAACAATATTTCAGGTTGCATGTTTGGAATGGAGGGTGGGAAAAGATTACTGACAACAAAGTCAGATGTGTATGTTTCCCAAATGCACTAGCATCCAAAGCTGCAGTACCTACTTCAATGTTTTCTCCAGGTTTCCCAAGCTCTAGCCAGTCTCGCTGACCTGTGGTGGGAGTTGGTGGGGACAATCCAACACAGTAGAGCATAGCAGAGGAGCAGGTCAGGCTCATGCTGCATGAGAGAAGCCAACAAGGGATAAAGTGTGGAGTTTAAAGATTTTCTTTTGTTCACTCGTGTGGCATGGGCATCACTGGTTGGGCCAGCATTTATTGCCTGTCCCTAGTTGCCATTTCGAAGATGGCAATGAGTTGCCTTCTTGAACTGCAGCAGACCATGGGTTGAGGGTTGACCCACAATGTCATCGGGGAGGTTGTTGCAGGATTTTGACCCAGCCACATGAAAGGAACAAGTCAGGATGGCGAATAGCTTGAAGGGGAACTTACAGGTGATGGTGTTCTCCATGTATCTGCTGCTCTTGTCCTTTCAGATGGATGTGTTTTTTTTTGTTTACAATGTGCTGTCTAAAGATCTCAGGTTTCTGCAGAGCATCTTGTACACACTGATGCTACTGAGTGCCAGTGGTGGGGGGTTGGATGCTTGTGAATGTGGTGTCAAACAGGCAGGCTGCTTTGTTCTGGATGGTGTCAAGCTTCTTGAGTGATATTGAAATTGCATTCATCCAGTCAAGTGGGGAGTATTCAATCCCCCCCACTCCTGATTTGTGCTTTGTAGATGATGGACAGGCTTTAGGGAGTCAGAAGGTGAGTTACTCACCTCAGTGTTCCTGGCCTCTGACCTGCTCTTGTAGCCACTGTGTTTATATGGTGAATCCAAATGGGTTTCTGGTCGATGGTAATCGGGATGTTGGTTGTGGAGGAACCAGTGATGGTAATACCATTGAATGTCAGGGAGCAGAGGTTAGAATGTCTCTTATTGGAGATGGTCACTGCCCGGCATTAGTGTGGCATGGATGTTACTTGATTTTTGTCAGCCCAAGACTGGATATTGTCCAGATTTTGTTGCATTTCAACATGGACTGTTTCAGTAACTGAGGAGTCATGAATGGTGCTGAACATTGTACAATCATCGGTGAACACTCCCTTATGAAGGTCAGAGAGAAGGTCATTGATGAAGCAGTTGAAATTGGTTGGGCCTAGGGCACTGCCCTGAGGAAGATACAGAGATGTTCTCGAGCTGAAATGACTGACTTCCAACAACCACAACCACCTTCCTATGTGCCAGGTATGACTCTGACCTGCAGGGGGCTTGCATCTGAAGCCCATTGATTCCAGTTTTGCTCGGCTCCTGGATGCCACACTTGGTTGAATGCAACCTTGAAGTCAAGAGTTATCACTTTCACCTTACCTCTGGAATTCAGCTCTTTTATCCCTGTTTGAGATAAGGCTGTAATGAGGTGAGGAGCTGTGGCCCTGGCAGTGCCCAAACTGGGCGTCACTGAGCAGGTTATTGCTGAGCAGGGATCCGTACTGGGACCTCTGCTGTTTGCGATATATATAAATGACTTGGATGAAACAGTAGGTGGATGGGTTAGTAAGTTTGCAGATGATATAAAGATTGGTAGAGTTGTGGATAGTGTAGAAGGTTATCAAAGGATACAGCAGGATATACAGTTGTAGATATGGATGGAAAAATGGCAGATGGAAAAATGGCAGATGGAGTTTAATCCATGTAAGTGTGAGGTGCAGCACTTTGGGAGATCAAATGTTATGAAAAAGTATACAATTAATGGTAACACCCTGAACAGCATTGATGTATAGAGGGATCTTAGGGTTCAAGTCCATAGCTTCCTGAAAGTGGCCACACAAGTAGATAGGATGGTTAAGAAGGTGTACGTCATGCTTGCCTTTATTGGTCAGGGAATTGTCTACAAGAGTCAGGATGTCATATTGCAGATTTATAAGACTTTGGTTAGACCACACTTCAGTCTGGTCAGCACATTATAGCAAGGATGTGGAGGCTTTGGAGAGGATGTAGAAGAGGATTACCGAGATGCTGCCTGGACTAGAGGGTAGGAGCGATAAGGAGAGGCTAGCAAAACATGGGTTGTTTTCTCTGGAGCGGTGGTGTCTGAGGGGAGACTTGATAGAAGGGTATAAAATTATGAGATGAATAGATTGGGTTGATGGTCAGAGTTGCAATGTCTAATACTAGGGGACATGCATTTAAGGTGAGAGGGGGAAAGTTCAAAGGAGATGTGAGAGGCAGGTGTTTTTGCACAGAGGGTGGTAGGACTCTGGAACATGCTGCCAGGAGTGGTGGAGGTAGACAAGCAGGAGGCTCGAAGAACACCACAAGCCTGGCAGCATCAGAAAATAGAGAAGTCAACATTTTGGATGTAATCCTTCTTCAGGACTGGGGGTTGGTGTAGGGGGAGCTGCAGATAAAGGGGGTGGGATGCAGGGTGGTGAGGTAGGGATGAGTGAACACAGGTAGAGGGTACGACCTGGTTGGTCGATGGGAGGACTGAACTCGGTTGGTGGCAGAGAGGAGTGGCAATGAGGGGCTGGGGCTGGAAAGGGAGCTGGGAGCTTATGAGGCAGCCGGAAAGGGAGCTTATGAGGCAGATATGACAGGGTTATTTAAGGGACTTTTAGACAAACACATGAATATGCAAGGAATGGAGGGATATGGGCCAAGTGCAGGCAAAAAGTGTCATGTTTGGCACAGCATCATAGTATCTGATAGTGCTGTTGCTGACACTGATAATCGAGAGAAGGGTAATGGATTTGTAATTGGGAAGGTTGGTTTTGTCCTGTTTTGTGTATGGGACATACCTAGGCAATTTTTCACATAGTCAGGTTGATGCCAGTGTTGTGTTCATACTGGAAGAGCTTGGCTAGTGGAGTTGCAAGTTCTGGAGCACACATCTTTAATGCTATTGCCAGAATGTTGTCAGGGGTGATAGATTTTACAGTATCCAGTGTCTTCAATGATTTCTTGATATAATTGAATTGTATTAGCTGAAGACTAGTATCTGTCATGTTGGTGATCACTGGGGAAGTCAAGATGGATCCACTTAGCATTTCCGGCTAAACATTGTTGCAAATGCTTCAGCCTTATTTTTTGCACACGTGCAGGGCTCTTCCATCTTTGAGAATTAAGGCATTTGTAGAGCCCACTCCTCCAGCGAGTTGTTCAATTTTCCACCACCTTTCACAACTGGATCTGGCAGGATTGCAGACCTTAGATCTGATCCATTGGTTGTGGGATTGTGTAACTCTGTCTATCACTTGCTGCTTATACTGTTAGGCATGAAAGTAGTCCTGTTTGGTGGGTTCACTAGGCTAACATTTCATTTTTAGTTATTCCTAGTGTTCCTGGTGTTCCATCTTGCACTCTCCATTGAACCAGGGTTGATCTCTGGCTTGATGGTAAGGCTCGGGTGGGCGATATGCAGCCATGAAGTGACAAGTTGTGCTGGAATACAATTCTGCTGCTGTTGATGGCACACCATGCATCATTGAACTCGGATTTCACCAGTTTCCTCATTTCCCCTCCCCCCACCTTGTCTCAGTCTAATCCATCGAATTCAGCACCGCCTTCCTAACCTGCAATCTTCTTCCCGACCTCTCCGCCCCCACCCCAGTCTGACCTATCACCCTCGAGGAGAAAGTGAGGTCTGCAGACGCTGGAGATCAAAGCTGAAACTTTATTGCTGGAACAGCACAGCAGGTCAGGCAGCATCTAGGGAACAGAAGATTCGACGTTTCGGGCACATGCCCTTCTTCAGGAATGACCTATCACCCTCACCTTGACCTCTTTCCACCTATCACATTTCCGACGCCCCTCCCCCAAGTCCCTCCTCCCCACCTTTTATCTTAGCCTGCTGGACAAACTTTCCTCATTCCTGAAGAAGGGCTTATGCCCGAAACGTCAATTCTCCTGTTCCCTGGATGCTGCCTGACCTGCTGCGCTTTTCCAGCAACACATTTTCAGCTCATCATTGAATCCCAGTCAAGTTGCTGGAATTGTTCGAAGTCTATCCCATTTAGAATGGTGATATTGCCACACAATATAATGGAGGGTATTCATACTGTGAAGGTGGTTCATCGTCTCAACAAGGACTATGTGATGGTCACTCTTGCTAATACTGTCATGCCACCCTCAGTGTTTGCTCCAAGTGTTGTTCAACATGGAGAAGTACTGATTCATCAATCGAGGAAGGACAGAACGTGGTAATCAACAAGAGGTTTCCTTGCCCATGTTTAACCTGAAGCCATGAGACTTCATGGGGTGTAGTTGAGGATTCCCACGGCACCTTCCTGCTGACTGTAGACCACTGTACCACCACCTCTGCCAGTTCTGCCCTGCCACTGGGTCAGGAAATATCCAGGGATGATCATGTTTAATGGGGGTGTCTGAGCAATTGTCTGTATGGTATAATTCCAAGAGTATGACTAGTCTATGAAACAGCTCTCCCTATTTTGGCACTTGCTCCCAAATGTTCATATGGAGAACTTTCCAGATTTAACAGGGCTGTTTCTGCTGATGTCTTTTCTGGTCCACCAGGTTTCATTTCACATGAGTGAGCTTGTTGGTTTTTACCGACATCAGGAATGGTTTCAAGCTCATAGATTCGTAATTCCAGATTCATTTTTTACTGGATCCAATTCCACCTTCTGCTGTGGTAGGAGTCGAACCAGGTCCCCAGAACATTCGCTGAGTTTGAGGATTAATAGTCAAGTGGTAATACCATTAAACCATCATCTCCCCTGAGTTAAAGGTGTTCCAGTGTAGATACTAATACAAAACAAAAACAAAATTGTGTTTTTTTCAAGATGGAGGTAGATATAGCTCCTGTGGCTAAAAAGATATTGGGGGGAGAACAGGATGAGGGCAATGAGCTCGATGATCAGGCGTGATAATAATGAATGGCAGAACAGGAGTCGAATGATCTACTTCTACCCGTACCTTCAATGTTTCTATTTTTCTATGTTTCTATGAATAGAGGTAGTTGTAGGGAGTACAATGTTGTTGAAGAGTGCACCTTTATGTTTGGAGTGGAGTTGGGGAACATCTGTGCAGGAGTGGACCTACAAGCATGGGAGTACAGCAAAAGGTTAAATTTGTGTTCAAACACGGTAATGGCAAGAGAATATTGTCACATCCAGGTGAGGAGAGGTCACTGCACCAATATTTTCAACACCTTCCTGGTCAGTTGCAACAAATATGCTTTATGAATAAGCTTTTAACACAGAACTATCGCACATTGGTTCATTAGTGAACCAAGTTAAAATGAAGGGGCATTCAATTCTTAGGTTTTCTTGAGTGAAAGAGTGTAGAATGCCATTACCGCAAAAACAATAAAATGCAACAACAAATACACACACACACAAAAATACATGTCGTGAGCTTATAGAGAAAGTAGTGGGAGAGGTATCTGTTGTTGCGTCGCCATAGTCTTACCAACCACAGGGGCTGTTGTCTTATTAGAGAGAGGCGACTGGTGGTGATTTAACCTGAGGACCACCAGACTGCGAATTTGAGTCCAATTGTTCAACTCTTGTCTTGTTTCCACTATAATGTTGAACCACAATATTTCCAAGAGTTTTCAGTTACTGTTGTTCCACTTTGCTTTTCATTGGCACTGATTTACTGAGATTGAGAGCTAGAGACATGGAGAGAGGAGCTTTCTGTATCCGCGCTGACATTAATCCATGTTCCCTTTTCCTGATTTGTTGCTCAATGCTACCTACTAAAATATAGTTTGCTTCTATTTCAAGTCAACACCACTGATTTTTCCAAACTGAACACTCTGCAGGTAACGTTTCAATTTCAAGATGTGAAATTATCATGCTCAAGTGAGTAAAACAAGAGATGCAAATTCTTTGATACATAACTAAGTTTCATTGCTTCTTATAATTCTAATGTAGTCACTCTTTTGTACATTTCATGTGAATGCATGATAAGACCATGCAACTGACAGGATTTTGGTCAACAGGGTCCTTTCATAAAATAAGAAATTGAATCTGTGAAAGTTTCAGCTGTGAAAGTCAAATGATGAAAGTTGAATATCGACAGTCTATTTTCAGTAGCAATTGTAACAACATGGACAATTCACTGCAAATTTGCAGGTCATTTTGGAGGATCTGGAAGTAATAGTGTAACACCTACAAGAAATATAGATGATTACCTAATGAACGTAGCTCTGTTTGGCTTCTCTTACCTGCTAGACTTCTGAAGACCAGGAACATCTAAGCAACATGACTTCAAAAATCTTGTTAGAATTGAGGGGCACAGCCTTATGTTTTCAGAGGACAGCATACTCCCTGAGAGTGGTTTTTCCAGAACCCTGTTGCACTGTGACCAGAACTGGAAGTGGGCACTTGCAAACTTGGGCTTGACATCAGAACACAGAACATAGAACAATGCAGCACAGAACAGGCCCTTCGGCCCTCAATGTTGCCCCTTACCTGTGAACTAATCTAAGCCCATCCCCCTACACTATCCCTTTATCATCCATGTGCTTATCCAAGGACTGTTTAAATACCCCTAATGTGGCTGAGCTAACTACATTGGCAGGCAGGGCATTCCATGCCCTTACCACCCTCTGAGTAAAGAAACTGCCTCTGTCATCTGTCTTAAATCTACCACCCCCTCAATGTGCAGCGATGCCCTCTCGTATAATCCGACGTCATCATTCTAGAAAAAAGACTCTCACTGTCCACCCTATCTAATCCTCTGATCATCTTGTATGTCTCTCTTAAATCCCCTCTTACTCTTCGTCTCTTCAACAAGAACAGACCCAAGTCCCTCTGTCTTTCCTCATAAGACCTTCCCTCTAGTCCAGGCAACATCCTAGTAAATCTCCTCTACGTCTTTTCCAATGCTTCCACATCCTTCCTGTTATGGGGTGACCAGAAATGTACACAATGTTCCAAGTGAGGCTGCACCAGCGTTTTATACAGTTGCAGCATGACATCACAGCTCTGGAACTCAATCCCAGACCCAAAACCATACCATTCAACCAGTTTTCAGGGAAATGAAGACAAACTGCAAATCCCAGTTTCAATCATTACAAAACAGTAACAATGACATTTGTACTTATAAGTCAGTCCAATTACATAAACAGTGCATACAATACAGTCCCCCAGCAACCCAGCCCGCCCATCCCCATCCCCATCCCACCTTCCAGCCACTCTAAGGCAGCCTGCCCAAATCGCATGTTTATTGATTAGCCAAGGCTTCCTGATTGGTCCAGGTTCACAACCCCAGTCGAGGTGAATGCAGAAAGCTGTAGAATGCATGCAGTTCAGTGTAGACGTCTCAGTATCACTGGTAATAGAAATTCCTCCATTTCATTCCTGATCAATTACACCACAATTGCATCATTGAACCTATAACAATTGATTTGAAAGAGTTAGAGAAGAGTTATCTTCAGTCCATTGTTCAGGGCAGTGGTGATGCTTATAAACAGGATTAATTTGTGAGCAATTCTCAAAATTGTTTCCTGCCTGTCAACATTGCTATTTAAGATCACAACTGATGGGAATACCAGTGGACTGAGAAGGTTTATCAGTAGAGAAAAGTGAGAATAATTAATCAAAGAAAAATGATTAAGCGGGTTGGACAATACACTCCCAAGTTAGTGTACTGGACATTATTTATCCCTCAAAGCTGTGCAGGTCAGGTGAATTGGCCATGCTAAATTGCCCATAGTGTTCGGTGCATTAGTCAGAGGGAAATGGGTCTGGGTGGGTTTCTCTTTAGAGGGTTGGTGTGGACTGGTTGGGCCGAAGGGCCTGTTTCCACACTGTGAGGAATCTAATCTAATCTAATCTAATCAATCAAAGTTAAAACTTATTTTCTCATCATTATGACATTGTTGTTTGTAAGAGCTTGCTGTGAACAAACTGGTTGCCGTGTTTCCGGTACTATGACGATAACGACATTTTCAAAACATTTCATCACCTCTTAGACATTTTGCAATGTCCTGAGATCATGGAAGATAAGACGTAAATTCAAATTCTTTGCTTTAGTACTTTCTCGAGGTCACATATTCCGTTTCCATTTAGAATGGCAGATGCATTTTTGCAGAAGTTTGCCCCCCAAGTTGTTTTCCGTTACTCTTTGTGCTCTGGTTAATACATTTGCTGTGAATTCCTGCATGTCAATAATGCCTTAAAAATAGGGTGGGAAGTGAGGAGACAGGCAATCATGTGGATGGTGAATTTGTCTGCAAACAGCAAGGCACAAATTAAAATGTCAATGGACAGGATTTTGCTGTGGAAATAACAGTGAGGCAAATAGTGCTCATCATTATTTATGCACGAATTGGACAGCAACTTCCAGCAAGCATAATCAATTAAATGCAGGAATCTGGAACTCACGGCCCAAGATTCCCTGCCGTTTCAAATGCTTCGTGAAAAGACATCTGGCCATTGCTCTACCTCATGAATGTCTGAATGTCACCGTAGTCCCTGTGATAACACCCTATAAGGCCCATGTGGGATCATTAATTAATCTCTCTGTGGAGCTCATTGAGTATAAGTTCCCTTGGTAACAGGCAATGGCCTGTTGAGCAGGAACTCATCACCTGATCTCTTCATTAATCAGACCCAAGTGTTTGTGCTCATGTGTCCTTGGACAGGGAGCACACAGTGCCCATCAATGCTCTTGATGTCTTTGGAGAGAAGTGGGCACCATGAGTGATGCAATGTAGGCTGCACTGGAGGTGGGGGGGGGTAGGGGGTACAGGGAGAACATAATCCCTTCCTGATGAAGGGCTTATGCCCAAAATGTCAATTTTCCTGCTGCCTGTCAGGATGCTGCCTGACCTGCTGTGCTTTTCCAGCACCACACACTTGACTCTGATCTCCAACATCTGCCGTCCTCACTTTCTACACACCGCACGGGAGTAGGACCAACTGGAGGCCTTAGTGAATGGTAATGCTGTTGGATATCCCACCAACAGCTGGAAAGAGGGCCTGAAGAGGTACATTAAGATTTTTAATTTGATGAAGATCTCCTTGTGAATCAGCCGGGAATAAGAATCCTTCTCCGAGATCCATTGGCAAAAATTGTGGCTGCACCTTCTCCACCATCTGTTGATTGGGAATACTTATGGAGCCTCTGCCTAAACTTAGGAGTCACGGACTGTTCTGCCAGATCACCAACGGCAACCTCCTGCCCCTGATTTCTTGCTGCTGCTCGTTGACTAGTTATTGATTCCTGCAGGGTTCCATATTAAAACAAATCTCCCCACCAACAACCTTGCCCCCACCCTTTTCCCCCAAAAGTTAAATTCACTCCAGACTACTTAATACCTGCTCGTAATGTTCAGAGAAACAGTATAAACATGACGGACCAAACGATCTCCTTCTACACCATAACAATTGTGAAATTCCGTCAGTTGGCCACTCATTGTAGCTCCATCAAGTGCCACACCAACTGTCTGTTAAATTCGATACTACTCCCCATTCAAATTGAGTTCAGTATCAAAATTGCCTTCACTATTCAGTAGAGATGCAAACATTAACATTTTTTTACATTTGGTTTGTGTAATTGTCACCTATGTAATATAATACAATTTCTGTTGGAAAGCCTTCACTTTGACCACAAAATACCGAAACTTTATCTAAATTTAAGTTTCTAACAGTTGCTTCTGCATTGATTTGAGGCTCAGTCTGCCTCTCTCTCTCTCTCTCTCTCTCTTTCTGCTGAGGTAGACTGACTGGATTCTGCAACATGCTGGTGTGGGCATGCACTTTAGTTCCAATGAAAATGTATTTGTGTGGGGAAACATTTTACTGCTCCATTGCATTCGTTATGTGGTCAATTCTTGGTCATTTTCTTCAATAGACTGGATACCTCTGTACAAGTTTACTTTCCTCCCTTCACTTACTTGTTAATTAAATGTTATCTGGTGTCATTTTAAATCATTAACACATTTAAATGAATCAATAACCATGTTGCAAGAATTATGAAAATCAACCAATGTACTAAAGATCATTATGCACCTACATATCACTGATTGCTGTTTTATCTCTCCATTCACACAGAATATTTGTGCACTGACTGGAACTCTTAATTATACTCCTTTTCTTGTAAAGCTTTCATTTGAGTTCAGCCACAGGAAACCATGAGAAATGTAGCTTATCAGAAGCCTTTCCACGTCCATATGTGCCAAATTAATTCCAGCCTCCAGCTGCAGTCTGAAGTTGATAAATTCATCAGCTTTACACACAGTAATTTAAATGTTAGTGCAGAAATCTTTACCAGACAGAAATATGAAAAGTTTTGGTCAATTGTAGTTTGTGAATTATAGCAGAATTAAAACATGCAGTTTCCTACAACTGTATGCATTGACAGGTGTGTTGGTAATCAGACCGTATCACTTTGGCTTCAGGAGGAGGAAGAACAAACAGTAAGGAGTTATGACTTTATGAACACAGGCTGAGGTTGTGTAGTGTTGTGTATGAATGCTGAGGCACAGAATAGCTGACACCTTCACTAGTGCAACATACACTAACCTCCAACAGAGCTGGTTTGAGGGAATAAAGTATGTTTACAAACTCAAACTTTAATGAAAAGTTTGCATTTCATAACCCTACCAGTAAAGAGATGGAACTGTCTCCTTTCATGTCTCCTCTTCACAACAAACTGAAATGAGGTGAGAAGACTTTTGTTTTACACAGAGTATTGTGTAGCTTCAGAATTTTGTAACGCAGAGGGCTGTGGAGGCTCGGTCTTTGAGAATGTTTAAGGTAGAGATCGATAGACTTCTGATGACAAGTGGTGTGCCGGGTTTTGGGGATGGGATGGGCAAAAGGCATTGAGGTGTCTGATGAGCCATAGTTGTGCTGAACAGCCGGGCAGCTTTAATGGGAGAGAATTTGATTCCTCCTGTTCCTAAGGACAGGATGATCTAACGTTACTTGCAGTACATCTACTTTGTCTGAAAATTACCTCCTCGAGGTATCATTGGTGGAATGGCTCTGTAAGAAGGAAACCAAGCATCACTCTGAAATTAGAACTTTTGGGCAAAAGCTTCTGCAAGTATGTCAGCCACTCGATTGTGTGAACAATAAATATTTTAAGCCACAAATCCTGCCCTTCCAATGTTAATTTGTATTGGGATCTACATCCCATCCTTTCCCAGCCATGTTGACTATATTGGCCCTGATACTTGATCGTCATTAACAGATAGCCAACTGTGCCCGTGACAGCAGGAGAACAGATCACTTGCAGGGATAATGCAGGGACCAGGGGATTTGTTGGCTGTGCTATGAGTAAGAGATTCACAGTTTGTAGCATTGCAAATGTGCCTGACACAAAAACAATGACAATTAGTGGTGTGTTCTTTGTTTCCCCCATGAACAGTATGATTTGCTTTATTTTGAAAGGAAGAAATGTTACATTATCCAATGGTGTCTTGTGACACAATGGGTAGTGAGTCAGAAACTGGATTCAACTCCAGATTCCAGACATTATATTGAGGTTACATAGGACATTGGTGAGGCCTGTCCTGCAGTCCTGTGTCCAGTTCTGGCTGCTCTGTTTTAGGAAGGATATTATTAAGCTAGAGAGGGTTCAGAAAAGATTTACCAGGATGTTGCTAGGAATGGAAGGTTTGAGCTAAAAGGAGAGGCTGGACAGGCTGGGACTTCTTTCCCTGGAAAGTAGGAGGTTGAGGGGTGACCTTACAGAGGTTTAATAAATTATGAGGGGCATTTCCCTTGGGTTTGGAATTTCAAGACGAGGGGCCATATTTTAATGGTAAGAGGAGAAATATTTACAAAACAAAACATGAGGGGAAACATTTTTACACAAATAGTGTGTGGTGAAAACAGAAAATGCTGGGGATCACAGTGAGTCATGCAGCATCCACAGTGAAAGAGAGCAAGCTAATATTCCAAGTCTAGATGACTCTTCATCACACGTGAATGAACTTCCAGAGGAAGTGGTGGATGCAGATACAGTTATAATGTTCAAAAGACATTTACATATGCTTGTGATTAAGACATGATTGGAAGGATATGTGCCAAGCACAGGCAGGTGGGACCAGTTTAGCTTGGGATTAAGGTTGGCAGAGATTGGTTGGACCAAAAGGTCCATTTCCTGCTGTAGGCTCTTAGGCCCTGTAAGACTTGATGGCTGAGAAGGATACTTTCAGAATGCATTCAAACAGATTGAAGACCAATGTGCAAATCCTTCAATCATACGGCAGGCAGTAGGAGTGGGAGAGATACTGTGTGATGGAAAGAATTTGAAGCATCATCACAGCTCCAGACCACAACATGCAAGTAAAAGTGAGTGTTGCCACAGCAACCCAGACTCCTGGGGCAGCCAGGGTGCTGGGTTTAGATCAATATGGATCATTGTGGTGAATTTGGGCACTGGTACATTGGGTAGAACCTGTCTTTGGGCAGAGAGGGAAGGGAAAGATTGGATCTCGGTCACAGTATTCATAGACTGAGCTTGAAACCAAGCAGTGGAGATGAAGCTTGGATATGATTCTCAGCTTCATCCTCATTTCTAACCTTTGACACCTATTTAAGAGTGAAGTTTTAGCCTATTGGTAATGGTGGTGCTTCTGAATTTAGGAAACAGATTTAATGAATGAAGGTGAGAAGATGCTCTTGAGTCACAGAGTCACAGAGATGTCAGCATGGAAACAGACACTTCGGTCCAACCCATCCATGCCGACCAGATATCCCAACCCAATCTAGTCCCACCTGCCAGCACGTGGCCCATAAGCCTCCAAACCCTTCCTATTCATATACACATCCAAATGCCTTTTAAATGTTGCAATTGTACCAACCTCCATCACTTCCTCTGGCAACTCATTCCATACACGTTCCATCCTCTGTGTGAAAAAGTTGCCACTTAGGTCACTTTTATATCTTTCCCCTCGCCCTAAACCTATGCCCTCTAGTTCTGGACTCCCCGACCCCAGCACACAACATCTTTCCGATAGGAAGGAGACCAGAATTGCATGCAATATTCCAACTGTGGCCTAACCATCATCCTGTACAGCCGAAACATGACCTCCCAACTCCTGTACTCAATACTCTGACCAATAAAAGAAAGTATACCAAACGCCTTCTTCACTATCCTATCTACCTGCAACTCCACTTTCAAGGAGCTATGAACCTGCACTCCAAGGTCTCTTTGTTCAGCAACACTCTCGAGGACCTTACCATTAAGTGTATAAGTCCTGCTAAGATTTGCTTTCCCAAAATGCAGCACCTCGCATTTATCTGAATTAAACTCCATCTGCCACTTCTCAGCCCTTTGGCCCATCTTATCAAGATCCTGTTGTAATCTGAGTTTACCTTCTTCGCTGTCCACTCCATCTCCAATTTTGGCGTCATCTGCAAACTTACTAACTCTACCTCTTATGCTCACATGCAAATCGTTTATATAAATGACAAAACGTAGAGGACCTAGCACCGATCCTTGTGCCACTCCACTGGTCACAGGCCTCCAGTCTGAAAAACAACTCTCCACCACCACCCTGTGTTTTCCACCTTTGAGCCAGCTCAGTATCCAAATGGCTAGTTCTCCCTGTATTCCATGAGATCTAACCTTGCTAACCAGTCTCCCATAGGGAACCTTGTTGAATGCCTTCCTGGAGCCCATATAGATCACATCTACTGCTCTGCCCTCATCAATCGAGTTTGTTACTTTTTCAAAAAACTAAATCAAGTTTGTGAGACATGATTTCCCATGCACAAAGCCATGTTGACTATCCCGAATCATTCCTTGTCTTTCCAAGTACATGTACATCCTGTCCCTCAGGATTCCCTCCAACAACTTGCCCACCACCGATGTTAGACTCACCGGTCTATAGTTCCCTGGCTTGTTCTTACCACCCTTCTTAAACAGTGGCAACACGTTTACCAACCTCCAGTCTTTCGGCACCTCACCTGTGACTATCGATGATACAAATATCTCAGCAAGAGGCCCAGCAATCACATCTCCCTAGCTTTCCACACAGTTCGAGGATACACCTGATCAGGTCCTGGGGATTTATCCACTTTTATGCGTTTCAAGACATCCAGCACTTCCTCCTCTGTAATATGGACATTTTTCAAAATGTCACCATCTATTTCCCTACATTTTATATCTTCCATATCCTTTTCCACAGTAAATCCTGATGCAAAATACTCATTTAGTATCTCCCCCATTTTCTTCGGCTCCACACAAAGGCCACCTTGCTGATCTTTGAAGGGCCCTATTCTCTCCCTAGTTACCCTTTTGTCCTTAATGTATTTGTAATATGCTCCAGTGATCATACTCACAGTGTTCTGGGGCATAGCCCACATGCTGCTCCAGAGATCACTGCTCACAGTGTTCTGGGGCTGCTCCAGAGATCACTGCTCACAGTGTTCTGGGGCATAGCCCACGCGCTGCTGCAGAGATCACTGCTTACAGCCCCAGCCTGTTCAGCCTCTCCCTCTAGCTCAGATACTCCAACCCTGGCAACATCCTTGTAAATCTTTTCTGAACCCTTTCAAGTTTTACAACATCTTTCCAATAGGAAGGAGACCAGAATTGCGTGCAATATTCCAACAGTGGCCTGACCAATGTCCTGTACAGCCGCAACATGACCTCCCAACTCCTATACTCAATACTCTGACCAATAAAGGAAAGCATACCAAATGCCTTCTTCACTATCCTATCTACCTACGACTGCACTCCAAGGTCTCTTTGTTCAGCATCAGTCCCTGGGACCTTACCATTAAGTGCTAAGATTTGTTTTAGCAAAATTCAGCACCTCACATTTATCTGAATTAAACTCCATCTGCCACTTCTCAGCCCATTGGCCCATCTGGTCCAGATCCTGTTGTAATCTGAGGTAACCCTCAGGCAGCTCTGGTGCACAGATGAGAACTCTGGCTGTGAGTTGTCTGGGTTGATGTACAGTGGGAGATAATGGTGTGGAGTGGTTCCTTGTGTATGAGACTCTCTCACCCGGTAGCAGCCTAACCAGGTAAAACGTGCATAATTTTGCAGGTAAGAATGAGAATGAAGACAGAAACCACCTCAGGTACACCTCCAAAGTAAGAAACTCAACATGTATAAAACCTGGTCCAGAGGAGAACAAATATCCATCTATGTCCATTTGAAGCTTTTGTGTCTGATGCACTTGGTCATAGACATCAACAAAACTAGTTTAAAATTGAATTAGTAACATAGAATGAATTTTGTCAGCACTCTGGAATTTGGGAGACTGAGGGCCTTGTAAAATGATGTTTAGAATGAGCAACATATGGAGGAGGGTCAAGTGTAAAGTGACCTACCACCATAAAAAGTTCTCAATGGTGAAAAGACAGTTACATACCAATGCGAGGCGATTAATGATCACTTGCTGGCCCTGTTTCTGAAGGGCTTTTGCCCGAAACATCAATTCTCCTGCTCCTTGGATGCTGCCTGACCTGCTGTTCTTTTCTAGCACCGCTCTAATCTAGACTCTGATTTCCAGCATCTGCAGTCCTCACTTTTGCCCTGTTGATATTTAGTCAGCTTTGGGGTGGGCTTTACCAGACAGTGAGTTCGCCGATGTAGAGCCTTCCTCGGGTGGCTGGTCCATGGCTCCGAGAGGGACACCTAGCCACAGCTGCTGATTGTAAGTGCCTCAGCATCAAAACCCTGGCTTTCTCTCCCTGCAACTCCAACTGCTTTCTCACAGCAGAATCATTGGGCCAGAAATATTATCTGTTTCTCTGTCCATTGAAAGACCTTCCTGTTTTTCCAACACTTTCTGTTTTATTTCAGATGTGCAGCATCTGCAGTATTCTACTTTTGTTCAGCAACAACCTCTTCCTCCTGACAATAACCCTTGTTGGACTGGCTACTGTGAGAGGCAGAAAGTGAGGACTGCAGATGATGGAGAGTCAGAGTCAAAAAGTGTGGTGCTGGAAAAGCACAGCAGGTCAGGCAGCATCTGAGGAGCAGGAGAGCCGACGTTTCAGACATTTCTGATGGAGGATTTATGCCCAAAACATCTACTCTCTTGCTCCTGGGATGTTGCCTGACCTGCTACGCTTTTCCAGCACTATACTTTTTAACTCTGAGAGGTAGCCTGCTGGCCTTGAGATGATAAAAGTGGCAACCTCTCAACTGCCCTTTATAGGGACAATTGCACCCAGGTCCTACAATCTGTTCATGTCAGCTCAGGACCTACTTTCAGACCAGGCACTGGGACTTACTCATATTTGGAAAGATTCTGACCATGGAGAGAAAGGTGAACTCACCCATTTCGGCTCTTTCTCTGGCAATGGCTCAAATTTAGGAACCACAACTTTGTGTTCAATCCTTCCATGGCCTTGCCCCTCCTCTTCTCTATTACACCCTTCAATGGTAAATGCTCAGAGAACTCTATGTTTCTCCATTTCTGGACTATTGCACACTTCTTTCACCTCACCGTTGGTCACCATGACTTCAGCTGTCCAGGCTCTCATTGCCTCACTCTCCATTTTTTAAATACATTTTTGGTCTGCTGTCCAATATCCCTTTTTATTTATTTTAATTTTTGTAGTGAAACTTAAAAGGGTTCAGAAAAGATTTGCAAGGATGTTGCCCAGGTTGGAGGGTTTGAGCTATAACGAGAGGTTGAACAAGCTGGGGCTGTTTTCCCTGGAGTGCCGAAGGCTGAGGGGTGACCTTATAGAGGTTTATAAAATCATGAGGGGCATGGATAGGATAAAAAGACAAGGTCTTTTCGTTGGGGTGGGGGAGTCCAGAACTGGAGGGCATAGGTTTAGGGTGAGAGGGGAAAAATTTAAAAGAGACCTAAGGGGCAACCTTTTCACACAGAGGGTGCTGCGTGTATGGAATGAGCTGTCAGAGGAAGTGGTGGAGGCTGGTACACTTACAACATTTGGATGGGAAGGGTTTAGAGGGATATAAGGCAAGTGCTGGCCAATAGGACTGGATTTATCTAGGATATCTGGTCGGCATGGATGAGTTGGACTGAAGGGTCTGTTTCCATGCTGTACATCTCTATGACTCTATGATTCTATGGGATATGATGAATGCTGGCAAAACAGCATTTGTAACCCATCCCTCATTGGCCTTAACCTGAACAGCACTCCAGGCTGTTTCAGAGGGCTGTTAACAGTCATCTGCATTACTGTGGGTCTGAGATTACATGTAGATCCTACCAGTTAAGGATGACAGGTTTCCTCCCCTAAGGGACATTAATGATCAGTTAGGGTTTTACACTGATGATTTATAACATGAGACTGTTTTTCAAAAACATTCAAAATATAATTGAATTCAAATTTTATTGTCGACCATAATGGATTTTTAACCCATGATCCCAGATCATTAACCTGATTACCAGTCCAAGAAGATATCATCACAACCCCACTGCTTCCCACACTGCCTGACTCGATGTCAAATTTTGTTGGATCCAATGGTCCGTCTTACACTACCTGTGAACACATGGAGCCATTGATATTAAATACAACTGGGCAGAATAGGAGCTCATTACTCAACTAACCCTTGTGTGCCACTGGAAACCAGCTTGTGTTCAAAACAGAGCAACCTTACTCTGGACATTGCCACAGTCCGCACCTTTCTGAGAAACTGTTCACATCTGATACTCTCCCCATCCAAATGCTGGTAGGTAACATTATCTGACTCTGTCTATCTGGAGTGCATCCTCTCAGTCGAAGAAATGTTTACAACAGAAATGTGATAGATCCGACCAAATGCCCAAAGCACCTTAAGTAAATTATTCAGTGTTTGTTTGTGCTTGAGAAAATTACACAGCAGCATCACCATATATCATTCTCATTAACTGGAGAAGGACCCTTGAAAATAGGCACAAGCGATTCATTTTCATGCAGGAACACAAATGGTTTTCTGCTAAACAGACTTCTCATGATATTGGCATGGGCTGCTTATTAATGAGACAATGCAAATGCAACCCTTTAAATGGCACCCCCTCCCAAAGTTATTTTCTAGTTCCATCTCAGTTCTCTGTTCTTTTGCTGCACTTTCCAGTCCAGATGTTTGTTACACTTTGCAACTTAAACCCTTGATAAATTAGCACATTGGCTCCATGAGCAGTGAATTTCAGCAGGGTGTAAAAATCTGTTCATGTATTCAGTACCTAATACATTTTCATTATTCTACGATTTCCTTATTCCCACAATAACACGATGAAGGCTGAATTTCAATTTACAAACTAGATTTAGGTTCGGATCAGGAGAGATGTGAAATCATAACATTCTCAAACTGAACTCCAACTCGTCTCCAGACCTTTGTCTTTCAGGATTATCAGAAACAGGACAAGTAGTGGATAACCAGCCTGTTCCCAGGAGGTGGATTGGTGATTATAATATTATCCTGAGGCTGGCAGCTTTGTAGGTTTATCCAAGTGTCACTAGGTTGGTGAGTTGAAGGGAGCTGAGGTCAGGATTGGGTGGATGGTAAGTGGCCTATCAGCACTACTTGTAGACCGGGAGGTCAGAGTGCATTCAACAGCTGTCTAGGATTTGTCCCTTGCTATGGATCATACCTTACCACGCCCTCAACAGATTACCCCACATTAGAGTTCCCCTCCTACACAATGACCCTAACCAAGGACAACTATCTGAAGTCTACCCTCTCCACACCCACCATCACCATTGCAGCGAAGGCAGTTGACTGGGAGTGGAGGCCAGATGTAACATATTCACTATCACTGGAAGCTGAGCCGATCAATTAGACTGTGTTTCAGACGGAAATATAGAGAAATATATAAAACCACATGGTGTGGGGATAAAACCGAACAGCATGTGGGAAAAACACAACATGGCTGGCTTCTTACCAATCCCCATTAAAAGCTTTGACAAAGGGTCAGTTAGACTCGAAACATCAGCTTTTTATCTCTCCTTACACATGCTGCCAGACCTGCTGAGATTTTCCAGCATTTTCTCTTGTGGTCCCATTAAAATCAAGCCTTCAATACTGGTTATGATTCTTTCAAGGTAATTTGGATTGTGGGATTAATGAGACCCCCTGTCACTTCTCCAAACTCCCACTATCACTGAATTCTCTATTATCAATAACCCAGTGGCTACCATTGACCAGAAACTCAATGGACTCGCCACATAAACACAGTGGCTACAAGAGCAGGACAGAGGGGAAGAATACTGTGGCGAGTAACTTACCTCCTGACTCCCCAAAGTCTGTCCATCATCTACAAGGCACAGGTCAGAGTGTGATGGAATATTCCCCATGTGCCTGACGGGTTCAGCCCCAACAACACTGAAAGAGGCTTGACACCACCCAGGAAGAGCAGCCCTCTTGATTGGCACCGCATCCACAAGCATCTACTCCCTCCACCGCCAATTCTCAGTCGCAGCAGTGTATACTAGCTGCAAGATGCACTACAAACATTCATCAAAACTCTTTAAACAGCACCTTCCAAACCCATAACCACTTCCATCTAGAATGACAAGGGCAGCAGATAGACTGGAACATCACCACTTGAGAGTTTACATAAAGTTTCTCACCATCTTGACTGAGAAATATATTGCCCATTCCTCCAGTGTTGCTGTGTCAAAGTCCTGGAATTCCCTCCTAAAGGACTGTGGTGCTTCAAGAAGGCAACTCGTGACCAACCTCTCAAAGGCACCAATGGATGGGGCATTAGAGGTTGGCCGACCAGTGGCCCTCACATCACATAAGTAAATAAATATTTAAAAATCCCAAACCATTTGGCATTCTAATTACCTAGCACCTTGGCACTATACCCATCTGGTGCCCTAGTTACTTGATCCCTTATCCCTACACTTGAAAACCCATTCCCTGGCATCCAATCCCTACCCCACAGGCACCCTACTGACCTGGCACATTATTCCTGCTACCCGTCTGATAGTGCCCTCATAGCACCCTCACCTCACACATACCTTGCATACTTACCCTTCAACAACAGCTGCCAAAGTGTAGGGATCTTCACTTTTCAGAATGTGGCAGCAGACTGTTGTGAAAATGACATGTAGCTTGCCTTCCTCAAGATCGTTCCACACTATGAAAGAACTGTCAAAATGGAAGTTCAGCTCTGCGTTTCTGAGGGTGACTTGAGGGGAATCTCGCCTCAGAAATGTGGAGATCCCTTGTTTTGTCAAAAAGGAGGGGCTGAAGTGGCAAACTGCATTAGATTGTCACTGCTGGGAAAATCCGGCTGACAGTACCAACCTCGCTGCTCCCAAAGATTGTATAGTCTCCTGCAGCTAGAGTGTACACTATATAATCCCACTGATGTTCAAGGTGCAGAGAATAATGTCCTGGGACTTACAGCCATACAGCAGTCTTGCTTCTACTTTCTGCTTTATAATATGAAAGCAACAATATGTCATTCCTTGCGGTAGCTACAAGACACAATGCAGGCAGCAAATTCAACTCTTTATGGGGATTATTGAACGGAGAGATTGCCTGAGAGGAAAGAATACTTTTATCATCCATGGAATTGGATCTAGGTTTCAGCTTTGGATTGGTACCAAGATTTCTTCTATTGCTAAACTGAAATATAATCAGAATTTTGTAAACATACATGAATCAAACAATTTGGATGCAAATCAACGCCATTTAACTCAACCTCCCTGAAGATTCAATTCAGAAATTTGGCATGCAAAGCAAAAATTTGGATCTGAGCTGTCAAACTTCAGATCGTTATGTATTAACTTACTACCTGCTCATATGTTATTCCCATCAATAATTTGCATGTCATAAAGGTAATGTGTTTTGCAATTCTACCTCTAATATGGACCTGATCCACCCTGTAAGGTGGACTTGATTCTTAATCCAAATCTTAGTATTGACTTCACTCCTGAGCCTGATCCTAGTGTGAATCTGATTGTTTATCTTTATTGGATTCTAAATATTTAATTAAGTGCATAGAGAACTGAATCAATCCATTCCTTAATTTACAAACAAAATCCACCAGGACTTTCCAATTTATTACTGTAGGAAAAATAAATGCTAATTTGAAATATTTCATAAACCATCAAATTAGAATTGTTTAGTATTTACAGAAAATCAACTAAAATTGAATGACGGCCTCAGGTGACTGTGTGGAATTTGCACATCCTCCCTGAGTCTGTGTGGGGTATCCTCCAGAGAGGTACAGGTTAGGTGGATTGGCCATGCTAAGCTATTCATAGTGTGCAGGGCTGTGGAGACTAGGGGGATTAGTCACAGGAAATGCAGAGTTACAGGAATGAGGTAGGGGGTTGGTGTGGGTGGGATGCTTTCCAGAGGGCTGGTAGACTAGATGGGCCAAATGGTCTGTTTCCACACTGTAGGCATTCTATGATTCTATTCTATGATTCTATATTTCACTCTCATATTTCACAACTGCTCTTTCTGGATAGATGAGATTTCCTCAAGCTTCTGTTGAGAAGAGTTACTCCTATTGACCCTCAAAGTCTCTGGACTCCCCTTTCTTGCAGAAGGAACATCACAAGTGTTTGGTAACTTGACAATGTGCTCCACTTCAACTAAGGAAGTCACTGGGTAATAATTCATTGATTATATGTCCACGTCTCTGTTGCATTTATTCACTGCTCACACATACCCTTAATTGTCCTTTAATTATGATTAAGAAATAAGTTGTCTTTTGTTGACCTGAAGCATAGCAATGCAGACTCATGAAATCTCTGAAATAAAACCAGAAAATGTTGGAATTACTCAGAAAGTCAGGCTGTAACTGTGGAGAGAACAGATTTTGCAAAATGGACCCTTTCAGTTTCAGGTTAGAATACAACTAAATCACACAATAAATAATCATGTTGTTTTCCGAATGGAGGGTTTTGACCACAGGGATCAGTGCTGGAACCTCTGTTGTCCATGATCTGCATAAATGATTTGGGGAAAAAGGTAGCTGGTCCAATTAGTAAGTTTGCAGATGATACAAAGATTGGTGGAGCTGTGGATAGTGAGGAGGATTGTCAAAGAATACAACAGGATATAGATCAGTTGGAGGCAAGGGCAGAAAAAAGGCAGATGGTGTTTAATCTGGACAAACGTGAGATGATGCATTTTGGAAGGTCAAGTACAGGTGGAAATTATACAGTGCCTGGCAGAACCCAGGAATGTTGATATGCAGAGGCTTCTGGGTGTGCAGGTCAACAGATCACTGAAGATGGCAGTGCAGGTAGATAAGGTCGGAAAAAAAATATTTTGGAATGCTTGCCTTAATTGGAAGGGGCATTAAGTATAAAGATAGACAAGTTGTGCTGTTGCTTTGTAGAGCTTTAGTTAGGCCACACTTGGAATATTGCATAAATTTCTGGTCACCACACTACCAGTAGGATGTGGGTGCTTTGGAGAGGGTACAGAAAAGGTTTGCCAGGATGTTGCCTGATATGGGGGATTTTAGCTATGAACAAAGGTAGAAAAGGCTGGGTTTGTTTTCACTGGAACGTAGGAGGTTGAGGGGTGACCTGATAGAAGTCTATAAGATTGTGAATGGCATGGATAGAGTGGAAGGTATGAGGCTTTTCCCAGGGTGGAAGGATCAATTATTGCGGGACACAGGTTCAAGGTGCGGAGGTTGGGGGGTGGGAGGATGTTTAAAAGAGATGTGCAAGGCAAGTTTTTCACACAAAGGGTGGCGAGTGCCTGGAACACGCTACCAGAGGAGGTGGTGGAAGCAGACACAATAGCGGCATTCAGGAAACATCTGGATAAATACATGTGTAGGAAGGGAACAGAAGGGTTTGGATCCTGTAAGTGAAGACAGTTTTAGTATGGAAGGGCAAAATGTTCACAGCACAGGCTTGGAGGGCTGAAGGTCCTATTCTGGGCTGTATTGTTCTTTGTTCTTTGTCCTATAACTCTATTTAAGAAAAAAATTAGGGCGGTTTCATCTGTCATGAGACTGCAATACAGAGCAACATCATATGACATTGTATCACTTCCTGTGATGATGTGTATCATGTCTCATTAGCATATTACATAGTCAGAATTATACCACATCTATTCCCAGATCTCTGATTCCACCCAGTATATCATAATGTCATTTGGAACTCTCTGTTTCATTTCAAATAGTGCTGTGATGAACAGATTGGTTTAACATTCCTCTTAGGTCTACACTGAAGTGTTGGTCCATGTGCTTGGATCCAGATACTGAACTTTGGGCAAACACAGTTCAAGTAACTGTGGCACTAGTTAAAATAGTTAGACTGGGACGCAGAATGGCACCAACGGTGTACTGACTGTGATAGGTCACAGATCCTGCCTTACTGAGGAGCTCTATGTAACCAATTGTCTCTAATAAAGAGGGTTCTGTATGGTCCCCCTGTGGAGTGGACTGTAGCAAACTATCCGAACTATTTGAATAACTGGACATCCAGTTATGTTTCTTCAGAAATAAGGATAAGAGCACTTCAGTTTATTTGATTCTAACAATTACACCAGGCCCAGATTTTGACCAACGCAACTCTGACCTCAGCTTAAGCTGGCTGGGGTCTCATTTTTTCCTTCCAGAGGCAAACACTGCAAGTGTATCCAGTGAGTGCTTCTCCTAGATGCACTCAGAAGTGGTTTTGACTCAATTGAAATGGCCTCCTGTTCCTCCCCTCTGGGGCTTTGCAGCATATCCTGCCTTCTAGAGCATTCAAAGATGTTGGAATCCTAATGACGTCATAGGAGCCTGTTTTGCATACATGAGCTAGGCTCTCATCAAAGTATGGGGCTGCCTCAGCTTTGTAAGTGCATCTCTTGGCTGTTATTATGGCCAGGAGAGATTGGAGCATGCTGTGGGTGGGAATCAAGCAAGGACAGACTATTTTAGTTGCATGTCCGGAACTTTCCTATCAGATGAGGTGCAATAAAATTCTATGTGGTCACATGATCTAAGAATGGAAAACTTGGAAAAGCTCCAGGCAGGCAGTTTTACTAAAAGCGCATGGTGCAAATATGCAGAAGGTCTTTATTCACTTTGGTTATTTTTAGTTTTTTCAAATGATACAATTGCTCACAATACAAAGCTTTTCACTATGCCTCAGCACACGTGACAATAATTTCAATTCAAATTCAAATAAAATTCAAATTTCTGTCTTACAGTCAAAATACTCTGAGTTCATTCAGCAATTCAATCATTTCATTCGCGTGGACTCTTTATATGACTCTGAAGGAGTGCTGCATTGTAGACTGTGCTTTTTTGGAAGAGAAATTGAACTGAAATTCTGCCTGCCTTTTTCAGTTGTTTTTATTTATTCGTGGAATGAGAGTGTGAGTGCCAAAGCCAGAATTGATCACCTATCACCAAGAGTCCTTGAGAGTGTGAGTTGGCTTTTGTGGAACAACAAAGTCCATATGTTGAAGATTGCACCCACAGTGCTGCTAGGATCCTAGACTTTGACCCAGCAAAAGTGAAGAAAGTGTGATATAGCTTCAACTCAGGATGGCAAAAATCTGAAACCAAAGCAGAAATTGCTGGAGAAACTCAGAGGTCTGACAGCATCTACAGAGAAAGAATGTAATTAATGTTTCGCATCCAGTGACCAGTGTCTGATATTCTGAAGAAGGGTCACAAATATCAATTGTAATCTGGATTGTTCTATTTGAAAGAAAGTGGATTTATTATCACTTTTCCAAAGAACACAGGATACATGCTTTAAAGCAAAAAGTATTGCAGGTATAAATAGGGAAAGATTTGGGAGTGTGTTAATTAGACAAGCTTTTTGAAGAATTGACCACAATTGGCCAAAGACCTTCTGTAGTAGGGGAGCTCTGGGACTTTACTGGGGCCTTTTCCCTTTACTTCCTCACATGATTTATCTGCGTTTCTTTCTCATTACGTCTGGAGATCCTTCTAGCCTCTTCTCCTTCAGGTGCCATATTTTACAACTTTGCCAACTGTGTATCTCAAGCTTTCATGTAAATAAAGCTCAAAATCTTGCAGATGCTGAAGATTCAAATTAAAAGTAGAAAGCGTTGGAGAAGATGACAGCTTTGACAGGATCTGTGCTTTTCCTTCAGATCATCTTGATGCTGTCTGTGGTGTCGTTTACAACTCTCCGACCTGTAATGTTGGTTGACCTGTCGGTGTATTCCCTGACAATGGTCAAACATCCGATGAGCTTGACTGTGGGTGGGGGGTACCCCTGACTGACTGTAGTCTGGCTTCACCCCTCTGAAGACTGCACCCTTCAGAAGTGTCTACTTGCATGAAGCACATGCTGTGAGTTTGCCACATAACCATCTGGCAACACATTGCCAGTCTGACATTGACGTGGCATGGTGTCGTTCAGTGAGCTGTCCACTCCCTTGACTGTTCAGTGCCACTCACCATGACAAGCTGCCTTGCTCTTTCTGGGCACAAATGGAAGCCACAGAGCTGACAGTCTGTAAGGAGCCTGTGCATTAAGAAGCAAGACTGCCCACAAAGAGACTGGCAGGGCATAAGTCAATGTTTAAATCAGTGTGTGTGAGCTAAGAAAACAATGCCATCAATACAGAAGTTGGCAACCTCCAAGTAAGCAAGAAACAAGTGAGTTCTAAAGACACAAGCTAAGAGTCACTGTGCACTTATACGAGTTGTATGTGTGTCCCGACATGTGAAGTGACCTGACAAAAGCACAGAGGTTGTAGATTTCGCTGAGCTCCAGAATGTTAAAAGGCTGAAGTGATGTCAGACTAGCTCAGAGAGATGGCATGATGATTTAATGAAGGCAATGTTTGCCGATGCCCAATGGCATGAACAAAGGATTGAGGAGATTGTGGAGATTGCAGGGCATTGTTCTGAAGAAGTTTATCTTTTTGGGATGAGGAGATGTAAATCAGTGAGCTGCAGCCACCAGGTACCTGCACCGATTTACTCTTTGCAATTGATGCTGTCTAGCTTCTTGGGGAAAGAAGGAGGAATACGGAAGGAGCATGTAAATGAAGTGAATTTGACCTTTAATGGCATGGATATGCACCAAATAAGGTAGACACTGTTCACACTTTGAGGGGAATATTTAAAAGTCTTGACATTGAGAATGTTCTAACTGAGCAGCTTTTGAGTGTTCACCTGTCTTTGACGTTCTATTCTTCATACGCGTGATGAGGCAGCAGCTGAAACTTGCAGCATTTCCTTTTTGAGTTTCCACTTCTCCAACTCAACATTATGGTGTGTCCCAATGAATCTGACACAATGCCCAGGAACATAGATGTCTACTCCCATTCAGAACAATGAAGGCTCCATACCAGCTGGGACAGCTGAGGTGGAGGATGTCTTCAATGTTGAGTATATTCTACTGACAAAACGCCTGCGTTGATTCTAGACACATGCATTTGGAGTCGGTAAGCTTGGATGGCTAGTTTGCAATGCAGAGTGACACCAATAGTTGGGGTTCAATTCCTGCACTGGCTAGGGTCATCGTGAAGATCCCTGCTTCTGAACCTCTCCCTCACCTGAGGCATAGTGACCTTTGAGTTAAACCTCCACCAGTCATCAGTCTCTAATGAGAGAGTGGGGCTATGTTGACTTCAGCATAGTGACTTCCTGCAAGTCTTAATTCGTCACTGAAAATCTTCAGAGGAAATATGCAAATGGTAAGGGAAAGTGCAGACTTCAGGAAATATATTCTTAAAGCCAGTTCTTTGTTCCATAACACAAAAGAAGAATTTAATGCAGAAAATCTTTTTTTTAGATTGTTCACTTTGATCTGATGGCACCATCATTCTGAAAGCCTCACCCAGGGCCTGCCTGTTCACTGAATATGTCAGGAGAGAATCACAGACAGTCTATAAACCATACAAAAATGTGGCTGCACACTTTTACTCTCTTATATGGCACACAGTTCTATGTCAGTGTACGTTTGCTGTTTCACTCTGGCTTCTTTCCCAATGCAAGTCAGATACCAGACGGCATCAAATTTCCACCCTATTGACTTCACAATAGATTTTTTCTCTTGTTATGATTTGAAACAACTAAGGGCTTGATTCAGACAAGTAAACACCTGCCCAGTCTGAACCTCATTATTGTACAGAAAACGTCAATCATTCTCTGACAGGTCTCTCTGCCAAATTTACAGGATTGCACTCTGAGGATAATGGATCCTCAGCAAATGCAAAAGCAAGTCAGAAACAAGATGAAGATAACAGAGTCAATCCTCCACGCTGTGCTCACAATGAGCAAGGTTTTGTAGCAGCAGCAACACCCCCTAATTGCGCTGCTTCTTCCTTCACATGAGGCAGGCCATGGGTCAATGCAGGACATTGCTGGACAAAAGGAAATACACTTCGTTTCGGCCCAAGAAAAACAACTTACTGTTGAATTCAGCTGCATGACCAGTCTCATTCATGGGATGCCTTAATCTGGAAGTCTCACAACTTCCCAAACCTTGGTCTCACCATTTCACTGGAGGAAGAGGGTGGACTGGGAAAAAGGCCTGAGTCACACATTGCACACCTATTGTCCACACCAGTAGCTTTTTTTTTTACTCACTCATGGGATTTGGGCATCTCTTGCTCAGCCAACTTTTGCCCATCCTTAATTGCCCATAAGGCTATTAAGAGTCAACCACATTGGCATGGGTTGGAATTACACTTAGACCAGACCAGGTTAGGATAGCAGATTTCCTTCCTTAATGAGCATAAGGGAACCAGATGGGTTTTCCGAACATTCAAGAATTGATTCATGGTCATCATGAGATTCTCCATTCCAGATTTGTACATATCAAGTTTGTAATTCTCGAGTACATATTAGACTTTAGTCAGCTCTGACATTTTGGGGTTTTTAAAACACCACTAAATTTGCTTGGAGAAAGCCTAAGCTTATGAGGTTCTTTTGGATATGGTCCCAGAGCACCATTAAGAGAGGTCCAGCAGCATTTGGACTTGTTAAATCTGGATATGCATATGTGTAAAAGTGCATAAATTAGCATTGTCAGAAGGAGTTGTCAAGCTGCAAAACTGTTGAAATATTCTGCTCATTAATGTGAGAAATGAAACTGTCTACAGTTATAGAGTGTCACATAGCATAGAAACAGGCCCTTCAGACCACTATGTCCATGCTGACCAACTAACACACAACTATACTAAACCTGCACTTAGTCCATAACCTACTATGCCCTGACTTTTTTAATACTTGTCGAGATGTGTCTTATATGTTATGACAGAACCTGCCTCGACCACTCAGTCAGCCAGTGATTTTGATATTTCTGCTCCCCTCCGCATGAGAACATTTTTTTATCAGATGCCCTCTAAACTACTAACTCCTCACCTTAAGCTTACCTGCTCTGGTCTTAGACACATCTGCCATAGAGAAAAGATTCTGATGACCTACTCCACCTATGTCTTCCATATTCTGGATACCTCAATCAGATCCCCTTCAGCCTCTGCTGCTTCAGGGAGAACAAACCCACCCTATCCGCTCTGTCCTCATAACTGAGACTTGTCAGGTACATCCTGGTGAATCTCCTCTGCCATCTCTCCAAAGTAATCATGTCCTCTGATAGTGTGGTAACCAGAACTGCACATCTATGGCCTAACCAATGTTCTGTAAAGCTATAGCAAGGCTTCTTTACTCTTGTATTCTACATTCCAGCCAATGAAGGCGAGCATCCCATATGCCTTCTTCACCACCCTGTCTGCCTGTGCTGATTCCTTCAGAGACCTATGGACTTGTACACCAAGGTCCCTTTGTTCCTCAGCGCTCCTCAGGGACCTGCCATTCATTGTGTACATTCTTCTCTTATTAAACATCCAAAATGTATTCTGTCACACTTATTGGGATTAAATTCCATTTGCCATTTCCTTGGCCCAATTTACCAGCTGATGAATATGAGGCCATCCTCTTCACTATCAATAACACCACCAATTTTCATGTCATCTGCAAACTTACCAGTTATATCTTCTACATTCTCATGCAAGTTAAATGTACATAACAAACAGTAAACATTCCCTGCACCAATCGCTATAGTCACAGGTTTCCAAACACAAAAACATCCCTTCACCATCTCTCTCTGCCAGTTTTGGAACAACTTTTCCAACTTGCCCTGGATCCCATGGGCTCTTACCTTCTGGTCCAGCCCTCCATGTAGGGCCTTGTGAAAGGCCTTACTGAAGACCATGTAAACTACATCAATTGCACTACCCTCATCAATATAATGAGCCACATTTCAGCAATTCAAATAAATTAGTCAGACAGGATGTCCCTCTGACAAATCCATGTTGACTATCCTTGATTAATCCCTGTCTTTCCAAGTGTTGATTAATCCTGTCCCTAGGATTATGTTCCAATAATTTCCCTACCATTGACATCAGTCTAACTGGTCTGTAATTACCTGGCCTATCCCTGCTGTCCCTCTTCAACAAAGGAACCACATTAGCTATTCTCCAGTCACCTGGCATTTTGCTTGTGGCCAGTGAAGTATTAAAGATAATATTCACCAGTAATCTCCTCCCATGTCTCCCATTGCAGCCTGGGATACATCTCATCAGGTCCAGAGGATTAATACAGCTTTATGTCTGCTAAAACATCTAATACCTCCTCCTTATTATTTATAATGTGTTCTAGAACCACAGCTGAAATCTCCAGTGACAATACTTTCTCCTTTGTGAATACAGATGAGAAATATTCATCTAAGACCTCACCCACGTCCTCCAGCTCCACCACAGGCTGTCCTTTGATCTCTAACATGTACTACTCTTATCCCAGTGATCATCCTGTTCTTAACATATAAAACGTCTTGAGGTTTTCCTTGATCCCATCTGCCAATGGGCCCTCTTTGCCCTCCTAACTATCTTTTAAGCACTACTCCATACTCTCTATGCTCCTGAAGGTTTTCCCTGTTTTGAATGCTCTGTACCTAATATATGCTTCCTTCTTTTTCTATATCAAACTCTCAATATCCCTTGGCATCCAGGGTTTTGCTGCCTTTGCCTTCACACTTTGAGGAAAACATTGGTCCTGAATTCACATCATACTAGTTCTAAAAGACTTTCATTTTCCAAATATAATCTTGCTCACAAGTAGTTGCAGTGTTAAGAAAGTGCTTGCTATTTCATTCTGTTTGCTGGCAAAAGCCAACAAATAATCAAACTATTGCTGCAAAACTAATTTCCCAACCTATCAGTATTGTGCCTGTCAGTTCATAACTTGACTGACATTCCAAGTGCTTCCAAAGCCTTGGAAGTGGGTCGATGAATTCAGATTTTATATCCCTAGTGAATGTCCAAACATCTGGGGTACTTTATCTCAGGTCACTTTGGGTGGAGCTGGGATAACATGCTGATACTGTGCCCCCGGCCCAGGAGCAAGCATTCAGCCGATATGTTAATAACAAGAATTGGGAAATCAGAACAAGAACAAGAATTATTCAGTAGATATTGTAAAATTGTCGGTTTGAAACAAAGGTTGCTCAGTGAGTGCGAGAGAAAGGAATTTCATTCAAATTCAACCGTTGGTTTGGAAGTCAGGTTTAAACTCCAAGGGAAACTTGTCAAAAATGTCTGTTGTAATAAGATGAATCCCCTTGCTATTGATGGTGTGAATAGAAAGATTGCAAATTATCTGCATGTCCACAATGAAAATTGAGTTTATGATTTACATTTATTTAATTCCTTTTCTGACCTCAACATGTCCAAAAGTGCAATAACCAGTTAAACATTTTTGAACTGAAGTCATTTGTCACGAAATCAGAAATAGCTGGAAAAGCTCAGCAAATCTGACAGCATCTGTAAAGAGAAATCAGAGCTAATGTTTCAGGTCCAGTGACCCTTCCTCAGAATAGATTCCCACTTATGAAGGAAACAGAAGGATTTTGTTCACGCAGAATGTTGTGAGTCTGTGGAACTCTCTTTCTCAGAGAACAATGGGGGTGAGGCCATTAAATATTTTTAAGGCAGCGGTGGATAGAGTCCTAATGAATGTGGGACTCGAAGACGATTAAGGACAGACAGGAAAGTGGAGTTGAGGCCACAATCAGATTAGCCATGGTCTTAGCAATGTCGGAGCAGGATTGAAAGGCTGAATGGCCTACTCTGGATCCTAATTTGTATGTTTGTGTGTCATTACTTGTCTGTTGTAAAATACCATTCCTATGATCAGTCCAGACAGCTACTGCTAGTAGCGCAAGAGCAAGTCGACTTCACTCAAGTAAGTGTAGCACCTGCTTTCATTCAAATGGTGCATGGGTTGTGGGTGAGAATAGAAAAGGAGTAGCAAAAGCTGTGTCAGCGCAAAGCCTTTTATTGAGCTCAACTCTGATTCAGCCCACTTTAAAATAGTGATTATGCAGTGAAGGAAATCATCCCAATGAGTCTCTCCAGCTACAGAAAAAGGAAACCTCAACCCTTGTTTTCTCTACCTTTTGCTTTTTCCTTAAAAAAAGATGAGCAACACAACTTCACTTTGATCTTTAATGGCACCCTTTTCTGTGACAAATTGAAACATCATGGCCATGGTGTAGAGGACATGTAGCCAACACTTTAGAAATGATGTTCTTGATACAAGAAATGGATGCGAGTGGTTTCCCAATGAGCCCAACTTCACTCAGGTTTAGAAAATGCCAACAGATAACAAAGATGTTGCTATATTAAAGTGAACAGCGATCTACTATCAGTTCTCGTTATTATATGGTAATTTGAGTCAGTTGGAAGCCTGTGTGTCCTGAATTAATAACCATCTCAGAGTGAGTGAGTGACGATGTGCCCAACTGTCAGTTGCTGAGAAAGTTAAGTGAAAGTCTCATGGATACTTACAGCCCTATTTTCAGTGGAGATGAGCTTACAATAGAAAATGAGCTCATTCATCCTAAACAGAGCTGCTAAGTGCCACAATAATTTAGAAACTATCAGGACTTCAAATGCAGGATGTAGAGACCTAGCTGCATTGGGATGTAACTCTCTTGAGGATGCAGTTGAGGTGTTTTACTTGGACATTTATACAGCTTGATTGAATAATACTAGACCTGGAGCTGCTTGATGGTGTCACTTAAAGGTAAAATATGGGCTAGCTGAGACAAAGAAAGGTTTGAACTCACTCAGGATTACTTGAGCCATAATTACGATGCAGTTTTTATTATAGGGTGAGAATGGCAATTTTGAACATGCAATGTGTTTAAGTATGTAGCTATGGTAACAACTGGCATTGATTAAATCTTGTGACAAGTTTTTTAATTATTTGAAACTGTCATCAAAACATGTTGTTGGTCATAAAAACATATTGGTTTTAACTTCCTTTAAACTGTTAAAAAATCAACATACAGTGTATTCTGCCCTGATGTTGAAGTGAGTGAAGTTGTTTATGATTTGGAAATGCCGGTGTTGGACTGGGGTGGACAAAGTTAAAAATCACACACTGGGTTATAGTCCTACAGGTTTATTTGGAAGCACTCGCTTTCAGAGCACTCCTGCACCAGCTGATGAAGGAGAAGCGCTCTGAAAGCTAGTGCTTCCAATTAAACCTGTTGGACTATAACCTGGTGTTGTGTGATTTTTTTAAACTTTGGAGTACTTTATGTAACTGTGAAACAAAGGAATGTTTTCCCACTGTGTTTCCTGGTCGATTGTGAGTGAGAATGTGGATTCTCATTGCTTTGTTTCTGCTGATTTTTCATGGCGGGGGGGGGGGTTTGACTGTGAACTTATAGAGACACAGAGTTATACAGTCATACAGCATGGAAAGAGCTCCTTCATTCCAACCCATCCACACCAACCATATTCCCAGAGTAAACGAATTCCACTTGCCTGTGTTAGGCCCATACCCCTCCAAACCTTTTCTAATCATGTACTTATGCAAATGTCTTTTGGATGTTGCAACTATATCTGCATTCACCACGTCATGTGGCAGTTCATTCCACACATGAACCACTCTGTATAAAAATGTTGTCCCTCGTGTCCTTTTTAAAGCTTTCTCCTCTCACCTTAAAAATACCCCCTCTAGTTTTGAACTCTCCCAAAGTTCATTTAGTATCTCTGCCATCTACTGAGGTTTAACTCATGGAAGACCCTGTTAATGTTTATGGGGCTCTATTCTCACTCCAGTTGCTATTTTGCTCTTAATGTACTTGTAGAATCTTTTTGGATTATCCTTAACTTTATCAGCTAAAGCTATCTCATATTCCCTCTCTTTCCTCCTGATTTCCTTCTTAAGAATGCCATACACCCTTTATATTTTTTAAGTAATTAATTTGATCCCAGTTGTCAATATCTAATATATGATTCTCTCTTATTCTTGGTTAGAACCTCAATATCTTTATTCATCATTGTTCCCTAATCTTATCGCTACCTTTTATTCTAACAACAACTTAATGTCTCTGAACTCTCATTAACTCAGTTTTGAAAGCCTCCCACTTTCAGTTGTTTCTTTACCTGTGAATAGTCGATTCCTATGAACTTTGAAAGCTCCTGCTCATACCATTAAGCATTTCCTTACTCCAATTAAGAACTTTAACTTTTATAGACGGCACATACTTTCCCAAAATGATTTAAAACAAATAGAAGGAATTATGATCAACTAGCCTGATGAACGCTGAGGCTAAACTCTTCAATATTTTTTCTTCCTTGAGAGCCTCTTGGCAAACCTTCCATTTTCATTCCCAAAACAATGACAACAGTTATATCTGGACAGTGCTTTATATCCCTCAGACAACTGGTGCCTTCCTTCCACAGCTGGGCCATAAATTGCCCACAGAACTGTTTGTCTTTTATCCTCGTCTGGTTGAAATGTAGTTCTGCTATTAATGTGCCATTCTGTGCTCACGTTAAAATGTTCATAACTTTCTCTTTCTATTTAACATTATCTTCAAAAATCAAAAAGAATATATTAACCGTTAAATGCTTTGTGTGACCTGTCACTAATGATGTCCAAATACCCTTCCATTGAATATTCATAAATTATGCCCAATTAGCTATTTCCTTCATTGAGTTGCACATTAAACTTCTGTTGTATTACCAGATCTTACTGTTTTGTCCAGATTTCTTTTCTTTTATGTGCTACATTACCTTGCAAGACAGAGAGAAGAATGATAATAATCGTATGGGCAGGTGATGAACCTGCCTTAGCTGGTGGCTGAGCAAGCCAGAGACATTCTTGTCCTTGGGAAAATGGAGGCTTGGACACTGTGTGGTGCTGTGGAGAATATATCCATTTTTTTCTCCTCCCACAAATCGAAAGTCTAAAATAGAACTTCTTATTGGTTACACAAGGTCATGTAACTTTTAGGGAAGTCAGGTTAGATAGGTTTGTAAGACAAGCTGGTGACAGCTGCCTTTGGATTCAGAAGATGTATAGCACCAGTCTTTGGATTTTTGAGTTGTGTTTTGTCACTGACCTGGGAAGGGGCAGTAGATGTCAAACCTCCAGAAAGCCTACAAGCAAAGACAGATCTCTCTCTCTTTCACTGTCTGGGGTCAAAAAACAAACAACCTTCAAAGATTCTGGAAAAAAAACTTATAATTCAGTTAAAGACCTAGGTCCAATTGACTGGCTGAATTGAGCATCTATTTGACTACTGTCAACAGCAATATGATATCGTTGCCAAAAAAAACTGTAATAAAAATCATCTTTGTGGTCTGCACTCTTGATTATTTTGGATTTCTTTATTAAAATTGCACAGTGATAGTTCATAATCTATTCAGCTACTTTCAAAGGACACATTTGTTCATAATAAGTAAATATCTTTCAGTGCTACTCGTTGAAATCTGGTGTGAGTTTATTCTGGGAGAAAGTGAGGTCTGCAGATGCTGGAGATCAAAGTTGAAACTTTATTGCTGGAACAGTACAGCAGGTCAGGCAGCATCCAGGGAACTGGAGATTCGACGTTTCGGGCACAGGCCCTTCTTCAGGAATGAGCAGAGAGTGTTCAGCAGGAGAAGATAAAAGGTAGGGAGGAGGGACTTGGAGGAGGGGAGTTGGAAATGTGATAGGTGGAAAGAGGTCAAGGTGAAGATGATAGGTCGGAGTAGGGTGGAGGCGGAGAGGGCAAGAAGAAGACTGCAGGTTGGGTTGGTTCGTCCGGGTGGCCCAGAGGTGCTCTCTGTGTCGCTCCGCAAGTAGGCGGCCTGTCTCCCCAATATAGAGGAGGCCACACCGGCTGCAGCGGATGCAGTAGATGATGTGGGTGGAGGTGCAGGTGAATCTGTGGCGGATATGGGAGTTTCCTTTTGGGCCTTGGAGAGGAGTGAGGGGGGAGGTGTGGGCGCAAGTGTTGCACCTCCTGCGGTTGCAAGGGAAGGTGCCGGGAGTGGTGGTTGGGTCGGTGGGGGGTGTGGATCTGACAAGGGAGTCGCGGAGGGAGTGGTCTCTACGGAAAGCTGATAGGGGAGGGGAGGGAAATATATCCTTGGTGCTGGGTCTGTTTGGAGGTGGCGGAAGTGACGGCGGATGATGCGCTGTACATGGGGGTTGGTGGGGTGGTAGGTGGGGGCCAGTGGGGTTCTGTCCTGGTGGCGGTTGGTGGGGCGGGGCTCAAGGGCGGAGGAGCGGGAAGTGGAGGAGATGCGGTGGAGGGCACCGTCGACCACGTCGGGGGGGAAATTGCGGTCCTTGAAGAAGAAGGCCATCTGTGTTGTGGTGGCGGTTGGAGTGGCGGGTTTATTCTGTCCTAGCTTGCAGCCAAGCAATTTAACCATCTTGCTGATTCAGTTGGTCATGTCTAAATCTGTGACGGCTGGTGGAGTAGTTACCGGTATTGTCCTCCCATCAAGATCATGATAGTATGAGAATTATTGGCAAAGCCAGCATTCATTTCTTATTCTTATTTGTGTTTGAACTAAGGGACTGGCTAATCTCTGCGATTCAGACTCTTCCTTCTCATGGAGTCGGCTGGAGATCTGTAGGTAGCATTGTCAGCACGATGTTAGAGGTTCCTCGTTCAAGTCCCACTGCGGACTTGAGCACAATATCTAAACTGACAGGTCGGTTCATTACTGTGTGTCTGCTACATTTCTGAAAGTGGTATTACTTTGAGGCCCTCTCTCCAGTTGATATAAATATCCTATGACATTATTTTGGAATTCCCTGGTGTTCTAGCCAACATTTATCCCTTAATCAATATTACTAAAGCAGATTATCTGTTGAGTCATTGTCATATTAGTCTGGAATAGATGCAGTCTTCTGAGGTGGGAGAATAAGGACGTGGGGAATGTGTGTGAAGGAACTCAGCTGCATTAAGTGCTATGAGCCAGACAGGGGCTGAATAATGCCAGGTTCCAGTTTGAGAGCTTGTGTCTATAAATTGACTCCAGTGTTTCCTGCATTACAGTGCTGATAGCACTTCAGAAGAACTTAAATTGCTGTAAAGTGTTTTGAGACATTGGTGTACTACTCAGTGACAGACAGAAGGGAAGGTATGAGGCTGGTGGCTTAGGGGTGCAATCAGATGAGATATACTGAGGACAATAACACATTGTTAGATGTTGAGTTGAGGTCCATCACAGAGTTGATATTTGATGTGATTTATTATTGCCACATGTCCCGAGTGAAAGGTATTGTTTTGCGTGCTATCTAGGCAAATTATACCTTACATGAGTACATTGAGGTAAAAAACAGGATGCAGAATATCATGTTACAACTACAGAGAAGGTGTAGAGAAAGATGAGAGGTCTGTTCAAAAGTCTGATAACAGCAGGAAAGAAGCTGCTCTTGCATCTGTTGATACAAGTTTTCAAACTCTGCCCGAAGGAAGAGGGTGGAAGAGAGTGTAACTGGGGTGGGAGGGGTTTTGGTTATGTTGGACATCTGGTGTTCACCCACTCTCAAAGAGAAAATGAAATGTTTTCAAACTTCAGTGACCTCCCCTTATTCAATAGTGGACAGTTCTCTAAGGGGATTACATTAATATCTTGAAGGAGCACAGAATAAACATTCCTGAGGCTGCGTTATATACAGAACAGCCTAGCATAAAGTTCAGGTTCTAGACCACAACTACTTCACCAACTCACTCTGTTTGTGAACTTCAGTCCTTTAATCAGTATGAAGAGAGACTTCCCTCTACAGGAGGGCATTCCATCTCATGGAACGACCAGTCTGAACACCTACAATGCCCGGCATGAGCGATGGCCACTGTTGGTGCTGCAGACATGACTGGAGGGGGCATAGTGGAGGGAGCAGGAGGTTAGATTAAATATGGGGAGGTAAGTGTGTGTGTGGGAAGATCTCCAATTAATACAGGGAAGTTTGGAATACGACCAGCACAGTGCCAGGCTATTCAGTGGATTCCCCTGCTGTACATTAAATCAGAGTGGCAGCAGAATGAGACATTTAATTTTATATCAATTGCCTACTTAAGGCTTCAAATTACTCATAACTGTGTGCCCACACAACTTCTCCTCTGCTGCCCATAATACCATGTGATATGTGATATGAACCGGACATGTGATATGTGTGCTAACATTTTCACTGTGCCTTAGCCTGTGGGACCGTGGCTCTGCTTTCCTGCTTGTAAGTAGCCTATAAAAAGCCACCTTCACAGCCACTGGCAATGTCATCTTCACCCTGCTCTGAGATTGCAGTTGTGGCTGCAGCAGGGTGAGATGCCCTTACTGGAGTGCAGACATTGGGTTGCAGGAAAGATGCCATTGAATGAGGAAGAATGCAGAAAGGATTTACAAGGATGTGACAGAGACTGGAGGGTTTGAGTTATAAGGAGAGGCTGAATAGGCTGGGACTTTATTCCCTGGAGAATTGGAGGCTGAGAGGTGGCCTAATAGACAGGCATGGATAAGGTGAATAGCAAAGGTCTTTTCTCCAGGGTAGGGGAATCTAAAACTAGAGGGCATAGGTTTAAGGTGAGAGGGCAAAGATTTAAAAGGGACCTGAAGGGCAACTTTTCATACTGAGGGTGGTATGTGTATGGAGTGAGCTGCCAGAGGAAGTGGTGGAGGCTGGTACAATTGCAACATTTAAAAGACATTTGGACAAATAAATAAATAGAAAAGGATGAGTGGGATATGGACCAAACACAAGCAACTAGGACTAGTTCAATTTAGAAAACCAGGTCAACACAGCCAAGTTGGCCTGAAGGCTCTGGTTCTGTGCTGCTTGACTCTTTGACATTCATTATTCCCCAAGCTACCGAAATCACTCTGAGTGGGTATGATCCCAATGAGAGCTGTTCTCCTATTCCTCTTCCTCCTTCTTCAAGCAGCCTGCCCTGTCCTGCATGACCTTCGTAGATTATCCAAACTCTGGAATTCCAAGGGGAATGGCTCAATGAAACTGGTTTGTGTGAGAGATTGTGAAGTTCAGGGAAAGTTCTTCAGAACCTGCTCCACATTTCCCTGCAGACCTGAAGTTAAAAGTAGCACTCTTGAATGGACCAAATACTTGTATAGTATAACAACAAGAACAGACAATATAGAGCAGCCATCAACTCACCTACAACTTGTTGATGATTCCTTTAAATAGCATTGGTGATAGGACCTTCCTACTGTTGAACATGTTCAGCCATGCATGATTAAGAGATAGCTTTACTCGGAAATCTGAATTCCAAAGTAGTAGTGTTAGCATCAAGTCAGTGTTACCAAATGATTGATATATCCCTCATTGGTGAGGAGGTTAATGCAGTTTGCATAGCAAGTGTATATGTGAGATAGTGCAATGCGTCAGATCTCTAAGCACTCAAAGAATGTGGTCATTATATTTACATTTTACAAGGGGAGGGAATTCATGCAAATTTAAAGTAAAACCCTGGAGTGATACATTGAAACGATCAAGTTAATCTCTAGGTTTAATCAGTTTTAATTACACAAACAGCTCAGTACAACCACACACGTAAACTGGGGTGTGTTCAGCAGACCTCCTGCTTTGAATAATTGCTGGGACAGAATAATAAAGTTAGAAAAGAATTTGGATGGATTTTGCTGTTGACAAACATTTAGAGACATCAACCCAACCACCAATTATTCTAGTGAACTCTGGTTTGTGATCTAGTGAGGTGAAACATCCCGTGAATTTTACATTCACTCCATACAAGGTGCCTGCACTCTGACGGCTAGTATTGTGAGTTCATATGAATTCATATGGTGCATCTGAGAAACATTAAATCACTCAGAAATTAAAATGACCAATGTACATAATATTTATCCCCCATACCAGTAGCAGTCCTGATGCCATTCTGTCTCTGATCTCTTTATTCCTCTGACTTCAATCACCAATGAAAACCATATTTAAAGGTTCAAATGGCGCACATTTAAATGATTAACTCTACTGTATATTCCACAGCCTTCCGTATAAAATATGAAACTTTCCTGGTCTCCTTCTTAAATCATTTACATTTCATCTGATATGAATCTTAATGAAAGGCACAGCAGGCTTGAAGGGCCGAATGGCCTACTTTGCTCATATTTTCAATGTTCCTTTGTTCTTGTCTTACCAATTTAAGACAAGTATAGTTCTAGCTATTCCGTCACAAACTTTCAAAAATCTAAACAGTTCTTCTTATCAAATGATTCGATAATCTCAAATGTTCCTACAGTAGGCTCAATGTTTGAAGTGCTTTTATGTTCATACCAGCAAGCATCCTGTTTAATTTCACCACTGCTTCAAAAGTCTTCTCATAATATGAAGCTCCAATGTACACAGGACTCCAACTTCAGTCTTACTGAGATTTTACATAGGTTCCCCATACCATCTTGTCATTAAATTCCATACAGTTTTCCATAAAATCCAATATTCTATCAGCTTTCTATCAAGATGGATTCAGTTAAGGTCCTGTTTTAATGTCTTGTGAATTCAAGTTCTCCAAAGTCCTCTTAATCTTCCACATTAATCAGCTTTCTCTAAGAACAGTTCTTATGTATTCTGCCCAAAACTGATCTGTCTTGCATTTACTTATATTTAAAATCCATCTGCTTTTCTTTTTTGTCCATTCCACTATTTTTTCAAAATTCATTTGCAAATTCTTTTGGTACTTGGAAGTATTTGCTATTCTTCCCTTGTTTTATCATGTCTGAAAATTTAGTTACCACTGCCTCTAACCTTAGTTCCACTTTATTCATTCACACAGTGAGTGAACAGAACTCTATTGATCCTCCACCCACTTCCAACCACTCTGAGGAACAGCATTTAAATATTACTGTGTTCTCCATGAGACAGGACTCTGTGATCCATGATCTATTCCCTGGGTTGCACATCGAGATAAACATCGACTGGAGGACCATTAATTCAGTGAAAGGTGCTCTTTGGTCGACCAGAAATTTATTGGTCTTCCAGAGTAAGGTGTTGACCCTGACCGAATGTTGCAGACTGGTGCATTCCAAAGTCCAGGACTATATGCTGAGGGAAACACTAAAGGGACTCCACCCCGATCCCCCATCCCTGGTGCTTCAAATGCATGTAAATATAATTTTGTACAGGCAAGAAATGTCTTTGGTTTATTTGTCGGGTAAACTCAAACTCCAATGTTTGTTTGTTCCTTCATATGCTACTACACAGATTTGAATTGCTTTAGGGACTGCGGTATGATTATAAAGATATTTTATGCCAAGAGTATATGTATGAAATTAAAAACAGTTTTCTCCCCTCTAACCAGTTTTAATCCATTTCCTTGCTTCCAATGGAATAAAGGATTACCCATATCATTAATCATTACCCATTTACCTCGACAGTAAGTGCATAAGGAATGATCTCATAGATTACATGGAGCTGGGAACTACAGTTGCACAAGCCAGAGGTGTCCCCTCTTCTCACCCCTTGTATATCATTGTCTGCATTTGCTGACACCATGAAGCATGTACATTAGCAGCGATACCTCTTGTAAATATAGGAACAAATATTGACAAAAAACAATGATACCAATTTATTGAAACAGTATGTTATGTGACAGAAATAAACTCAAGCTGTGTTTTAATGTTGAAAACATTATGTGCATGCGTGTGTGCACGCACAATTGGCAATCATCATTGTTGTGTTGGTGTCAGTGAACACATTGTATGAAATTCTGTTCAGAATTCTGAGTCTGAGGACATAGGCCAGTTCTTTTTTTGTAGCTCCTCCTCCTGGGGCGTTTTAGCACTGGGCCAGATTCCTCCAACACTGTCTCTGACACAGGCAGTATGTAACACACAGTAGCTTGCCTCTTGTGCCCTGAGTGTTTCGGAAGAAATTCATTCCCTTCTCCAGGTGGCGAAGGCATCGAGGCGGTGACATCTGCCGTGTCCATCTCAGATTCCGAGGTATCTTCAGTGCTTGATGGAGACGGAGAACCCGTGGGTTCTGGAACAGTCGGAAAGACTGTCGAGGAGCTGGACGTGCTTTGCAGCCGCACCGTTTGTGAGTTTGCAGCTTTCATATCGTCCACGTGCTTGCTCAGGCCTGTTGCACTGACCCGAACATTATATATCACTGGACTTGGCCTTGCATTAACCATGCCTTAAACCCACTCAGGGCCATTCCTGTGGTTCCTAATTTTAATCTTGAAGTAAACTGGCTCTCTCGCTTAGTGGAGTCTTGTGTCCAGCATTGGCATTCCTGATGTTATTTCACCCTCTCCCCCAGGTCAAGAAGATCAGATTTAATCTGGCGTCGAGGCTACTTCCTCATTAGCAAGTCTGCTGGAGGTATCCCTGTAGTTGCACGAAGGGTGGTCCTATAATCAAATAGGAACAGTTTTATATCTAGTGAAGCTCTACACTGTTTCTTTAAGTCTAACTTCAAAGTTTGGACTGCTCTTTCCGCCAGACCATTGGATGATGGATGGTATGCAGCTGTCCTATCACTTGACTTTAAGAAATACTCCATCTTCTTGCTGGTAAATGATGGCCGGTTATCTGTGACCAACACCTGCAGGAGTCCGTGTATTGCAAAACGTGCAGTTTTTGTATCGTCAACCCCATGTTTGACGAGTGAACTCTACGCATGTCGAGATGTTTTGAGTGAGCATCCACAGTGACTAGAAGCATTGAACCCATGAAAAGGCCTGCATAGTTGACGTGTAGTGTCAAGATTAAAGTGGTGCTGGAAAAGCACAGCAGGTTAGGCAGCATCCAAGGAGCAGGAGAAATGTTGGAGCCCTTCATCAGGAATGAGGCTGGGAGCCTCAGGGGCTAGAGAGATAAATGGGAGGGCGGTGGGACTGGGGAAAAGGTAGCTGAGAGTGCAATAGGTGGATGGAGGTGGGGGTAAAGGTGATAGGTCAGAGAGGAGGGTGGAGCGGATAGGTGGGAAGGAAGATTGACAGGTGGGACAGGTCATGAGGACGGTGGAAGGTTAGAACTAGGGTAAGGTCAGGGGAGGGGAAATGAGGAGACTGATGAAGTCCACATTGATGCCATGGGGCTGAAGGGTCCTGAGGCGAAAGATGAGGCGTTCTTCCTCCAGGTGGCGGGTGGTGAGGAAATGGTGATGGAGGAGGCCCAGAACCTGCATGTCCTCGGAAGAGTGGGAGTGGGAGTTGAAATGTTCAGCCACGGCGTGGTGGGTGTCCCGGAGATGTTCTCTGAAGCGCTCTGTGAGAAGGCATCTGGTCTCCCCAATGTAGAGGAGACTGCATCGGGAGCAACGGATACAATAAATGACATGTGTAGAAGTGCAGCACCATTCTAATCTTGACTCTAATCTCCAGCATCTGCCTACTTCCACCTAGTTGATTTGTAACTGAGTCCAGGATTTACCCAGCATTCCCACGAATGTGGGGAAGCTGTTGTCCTTGTTGGCACTCTAGGTACTGCCCACTGATGTGGTTATGTCTGCTTCCAATCCTGGCCACCCGATAGAACTCCTTGCAAACATCTTCATTTTGGTAACCCCTAGATGACTCTGGTTTAGTTTCTGGCAGTAATCTTTGCCTGCACAATTACTCTTGCTCCCCATAATAATATGTTGTCCTCTGCAGTGATCAGGTCTCGCTGTTTCCAAAAAAGTGGTTATTACTACACCTCTCTCCATGTTAATTTCTCAAAAATTCTTTGGAAGTCCATGTACACCACATCCATTACATTTCCAACATTGCTCATACCTGCAACATTTTCTAACTCTTGATTAGGAAGTATTTTCGGGACATCCTAATGTCAGAAAAAGGTGCTGCATCAATTCAAGTTCATTCTTTGTTCAAAGAATGACATCGGGTTTATCAAGGGTCATCTTATTTTCCAGAACCTTCTAATATCTCCTACCCATTCAAATGTTTACTCCTATCATCTTTAAAATTACAACTTCCCCTACAGCAACACGTCGTTAATTACTCAATTAGCAATCTATTCTTTGGAAATAAACATTGTCCCTTTCACTGAGCATGTTTTGTCAAATGCCATTTACCCGCTATCAGTGATAACAGGGTGGAACTAATCCAGCATTTTAAAAGAATGTTCCTTCCAGGGAATGACTACTCCCCAGTTGTTTCCATCTTTACTCAGAACTGCAGCTTTATGTAAATTCCACTCGGTGGTAAATGCTGTAATCCACTCCTGTTTTGAATGAATTTAGAAGGGTTTAAATTTAAATGCGGTAATTGAATATTAGTGAGGTGTTATTTACTCACTTTGGCTTGTTTGTGCAGTCAGTTGATTTCGACGAGTCACGAATTAGCAAGCTGGCACAGCTGTTTCTGCCTGAAAAAAATGGAGAACTGAAACTGCTTCTAAGAACAGATTGAATGTGTAAATAACGAATACCTGTCACTGCTTGACCTAATTGAATCATGCGTAAGTCTTCTTGGGCTCTCGCAGTGCAGTGACAGTGTGCATACCTCTGAGCCAAGAGGCTTGGAAATCAAGTGCCACCTGTGCCAGAGGTGTGGAACAACATCTTGTCAAGGTTTATTCGAAAACAAATCTACAACTTCTCTTCTTGGGATAAACAGGGCAGATGTGGGATCTTTCCCTCAGGGAATTAAACAGGGAAGATGGGTTATATTCTGTCTTTTCTCAGGGGCTGGCAGGGTAGATAGTGGCTTGGACAGGTATTTGGGGCAGTGGGCATCAGGGAGATAACCAACCTCAGAAATTTTGTTCCAGGCAAGTAGGTAAATAGGTGACCTTACCAATTAAGTCCTTGAGAAGTCAATTGATGACCATGGTAGTGACCAGATTTATTCTGGTCATGTTGGAGAGAACAATAGAACTGATTGTTTAGGATTAATTAATCCCCAATTAATACAACACCCCATTTGTTGGGTTGGAGGTGTGCTTCACACAGCCCACTGGTGGTGCTCAGGGATACAGACAGGGACAGGAGGGTGCCTGATAAGAGCCTCTCCTTTGCCTTTGCTTCCACCTTCCTCAAACACATTCTCCCCTCAACTCCTACCTTGAAAACCCCTCCTGAACTATTACTTACCTCACCATCTGCACTTGAAATTGGCATTGCTGTAACACCCAGCAGCCTTTGGCACTGATGTGGCCTCGCTGTTCACAGCTTCAGCGAAGGCAAGTTATCCTTCCCAGAATGCATTGTGTGGGAATGACCAGCCAGTTGACTTTTGGGCTGCCTGATGGATATATGGTCCATTGAGATATCTCCCTGGTAGCCCTATGGGGTATTCCACAAGTTAATGATACCTGCCCCAAAACTCTGAAGTCAATTTGGAAAATCCAAGATACCATCTTAAAATAAAAGATTGACTATTCATGACTGAGATGAACTCAGATGTTGATGATGAAAGGAGTCAATATTGAAATTGGTGCGTATGGTGTCAATCAAGTGGGCTATTTTGTCTTGGATGTATCAAAAATGCTGTTGGAGTTCATTCACAAGGTAAGTAGAGCTTATTACATCACAATTTGGACATATGCCTTGTGCATGGTGGACAGGCTTTGGGGATTCCAGCAGTGAGTTACTCACTGCAGTATTCCTTACCTCTGATCTGTTCTTGTAGCCATAATATTCAGTTCAGTTTCTGGTCAAGGGTAACCCTTAAAACGTTCACTGTGGGAGATTCAGTGAAGGTAATGGCATTGGACATTAAGAGCTGATGGTTAGATTCTGTCTAGATGGTCATCGTCCTATAGTTGTGTGGTGCAAATATAGTCTCAGATTGGTTAGAGTGTTATCATGGGAATGTAATGAAAATTGGCAGCCTCCATGATCTCTTTCTGCTTCCAATTGTAAAATGTGCAATAGAAGTACCAAATTTATGTTGTACATTTTTTTAAATATAGTTTTATTTCAGATTTCTAGATTCTTCATTACTTGGCTTTTGAAATTAAAAATTACCTTTGCTACTATTTTGAACAGTCAGAATTTAAGAAAATAATTTCGAGATTAAGCCCTGGTGAATAAAATTTAACCCATGTTAGGCACCAGCTTTTTTGCAAACAGAAATATTTAAAGTTTTTTTGATAACAATGACAAGTCACCTCTTGCCAAATTATTAGCAAAACATAAACACAAATAAATTTGAAGAAACCATTTTTAATTGGGAAGTAAGATACACCAAGTGGGATAAAGGCTGTATTTCTGAATGCATCCTTTTGTGGTGAGGAGACACTATTGAGGTGGAAAGAATTTTGGGTCTCTATGTCCACAGTTCGTTGCATGCTAGGGTACAGGTTCAAAGTTTTTTTTAACAAAAGAGTAATTCAATGTCAGTTTTAACTCAAGAAAGTGAGAACAAAAGAGGAGAGATCATGTGCTTTCAATTTTACAGGACCTTGCTTCGACCCCAACTGTGTCTACTTTTGGTATTTTCTCTATAGTCTTAGAGAAGCATAAAGCATGATGTAGAGATGTCAGTGTTGGACTGGAGTGGACAAAGTCAGAAGTTGCATAACACCAGGTTATAGTTCCAACAGGTTTATTTCAAATCACAAGCTTTCATAACCTGATGGAGGAGCAGCACTCTGAAAGCTTGTGATTTTAAATAAACCTGTTGGACCATAACCTGGAAACATAAAGTAGATTCATTTGTGATACTGGGGATATGGATCATTTTCCAATGCTTTTTCCTGGTGCTGCAATTACTTATATCTTTCATTATGAAATTAGAGGTATTATATCCAGGTTTGTGGACAGCATTTAGCTTAGAAGCAGAATTACTTGTGCAGTTTGCAACAACAGGTTACAAAGAGATCAGGAAGGATTCAGAGAGAATGGTAAAAACTATGGCAAATGGAGTTCAAACAGGGAAGTATATCGCCTCCAATTTTGAATCAAGAATGCCCATCAGTATATTATTAATGGTGACTCAATTTTTGGTGTTGTTGATTATTGTTCTTGAATTAAGTTGGTTGCAAGGCTATTTCAAAGAGCAGAGAAGAGTCAATCACATTGTTATTGGTTGGAATCATATGTCGGCCAGACCAAGTCAAGATGGCAGAGTTCCTTCTTTAAAGGACATTCTTTAAAGAACCAGGTGGGTGTTTATGGCAATAGTTACATGGTTGCCATTAGATATTTGTCCAGAGAGGTTACCAGTCCCCAACCAGCTCCTCCCCTACAGAAGGGAATTCAATGTCAAACCATAAATCACTGAATGCACAGGGACAAGAAGCAATGAGAAATGAAAGACTAATGATGACTGCTTCATTTATCTAGAATCAGATGAGACTGCGATTGTTTAGTTTTGGCACTGCACTTCAGGAATGATAAGAGGACCTCAGCACAGAATGATAAGGGGTGGAAAGGGTTAAAATGTCAGGATAGAGATTTATGAATTTGAGTTGTCTTCCTTTAAAGCTGTGATGGTGGATCAGTGATCCAATCAAACTGTTTAAATGATAAAGACTTTGAAGAGCACAGAGACTTATCTGGTGGATGAGTCCAGAACAATGGGACACATTGAAATTAGAGTTAGTCATTTAGATGGGAAATCAAGTAGCACTTTTGCAAGTAAAAGATAATGAAATTCTGGAACTCCTGCCTCCAAAATCCTGTGAATTCTGAGTCAATGAAAGAGATTTAGATTGAGATTGGCAGGTTCGTTTTTGGCCAAGTTATCTGGGAGAATGGAGTGAGGGTGAGTATGAGGTGAGGGACATATGAACCTTAATCTAATTGAATGGTGGTGGTAGAAGCTTGAGGGTTTCACTCTTATTCCAATGTTTAAACAAACATCGCTAATATTAGCTTTAGCTTCCTCCTTTCTCCATTTGCTTGCTTTCAATTCTTGCACTGAATCCCATGAGTGGTCTATAATGTGATATGTAGTGTGCCAAAACATCACCTCAGGCCTTTTCATTACCTGCTTCTAATCAGCAAACATCTGCTTCTCATTATTGGTGTATTATAAATGTTGGCTTGCTCCAGCTCACCTGTAACCTCAATCTGCTCATCCTGAGCATAAGCAAAAATACCTTTACTTCCATAGTCTATTATGTGTGTACTGCGCAGAATAAATTTCACAGAATTTTCATAGAACATCTGCCACAGTAATCTTGCATTCATAACCCACCTTAGACAGAATCTGTTGGTGAAATTACAAGCTCAAAATCAGTGCATTATTTATGCCTGGAAGGTCATGCATTGTAGATTTAAATCAACTTTTCCGTTAATTCACAGTGTTGTGCTTCAGAACTTGTTCCTTTCCGAGCCAAGCTGTTCCAGTACAGTTACAATACTGGAATCTACCCAGCAATGTGGAAAATTGCTGGCCAGGATTTATTGCCCAGTTAAAAGCTACTCACAATCTGGAGTCAAATGTAGGCCCGACTAGGTAAGGATGCTGGTTTCCTTCCCTAATTTGTCCCCCAGTAATTGTCAATGGTTTCATGGACATAATTATATCTTGAATTCAAATTCTACCACTAGCCATAGCAGGAATTGAACCCAGGAGCTCAGAGCATTACCTGAGTTGCTGGATTACTAGTCAACTAATACCACTAGGCTACCCTCTTCCCAGAATTTGAATAGGATATGTACTTTTTATCCTTATTCTTTCATCATTTGTGAGTATTGCGGGCAGGTTCAGCATTTATCATCCATCCCTAATTGCCCTTGAACTGATTGGCCATTTTCAGAGAGTAGTCAAGAGCCAACGATATTGATGTAGGTCTGGAGTCACATGTAGGTCATATTTCAGTGCATTGGTGAACCAGATGGATTTTTCCGACAATAGATAATGGTTTCATTGAAATTAGCTTTCAATTCAAAGTTTATTAATTGAATTCAAATTTCACAATCTTCTATTTGAATCCATGCTTCTGGAGTATTAGTCTTGGCTCTTAAATGATTAGATCAGAGACATAAACGTTACATCATCATCTCCCCCTTGCTAGACACTTCCGTCAACATCAGCGGCTAACATGTATTCTACCAAACTAACCATGTAAGCACCAACAAACCATCAGTTCATTAGACTAATTAAATGCGGGGAATACCAAATCAAAGTCAGATCTCATCTCTGTGAACATACGAAGATATGATCTAGCAGCAGATTTGTCCTCTTGACTTTGCTGTGCTGTTCAGTAAGATGACTGCTTATATGTTTGAGTTTCAGATTTATTAGAATCTGTACTGGTTTTTCTTTTTTTAACATTTTTGATTTGGAGCTGCAAACTGCAGGTTGAGAGTTGAAGGTGATCTCTGGACTGTGAGGAGCAGAGTGGTTTATAAAATGAACAAGCAAACTGTTATTTGTTTACAAGGCCAGACCTGTAAGTTAACTACAGGTTGTTTTTGGTTATTGCTGAGCAGGTGCTGCTTGATAGCACTGTTGATGACACCTTCCATCACTTTACTGATGGTTGAGAGTAGACTGATTGGTAATTGGTCAGGTTGGATTTGTCCTGTTTCTTATGTCCAGGATATACTTGGGCAATTTTCCACATTGCTGGGTAGATTCCAGTATTGTAACTGTACTGGAACAGCTTGGCTCGGAAAGGAACAAGTTCTGAAGCACAACTCTTCAGGACTATTGTTGAAATGTTGTCAGAACCCGTAGTCTTTTCAGTATCTAGTGCCTCCATCTGTTTCTTGATGTCATGTGGAGTGAATCAAATTGTCTGGAGACTGGTATCTGTGATGCTGGGGATCACTGGAGGAGGCCAAGATGGATCATTCACTCAACACTTCTGGCTGAAGATTGCTGTGATTGCTTCAGCCTTATCTTTTGCACTGATGTGTTGGGTTCTTCCATCATTGAGGTTGGGGATATTTGCCTTTTCTCGTGAGATAACTGAATGTGGCAGAACTGCAGAGCTTAGATCTGATCCGTTAGTTGTAGGTTCGCTTAGCTCTCTCTACCACTAACTGCTTATGCTGTTTGCCATGCAAGTAGTCCTGTTTGGTAGCTTCAACAGATTGACACCTCATTTTCAGGTATGGCTGGTGCTGCTCCTGGCCTGCCCTCCTGCACTCTCCATTGAACCTGGGTTGATCCCCTGGCATGTTAGGAATGGTTGAGTGGGGGATATGTGGGGCCATGAGGAAAATAATTTTGCTAGAGTATAATTCTGCTGCTGTTGATGGCCCACAGCACTTCGTGGATATCCAGTATTAAGTTGCTAGATCTGTTCAAAATCTCTCCCATTTAGTCATGATTCGGAGATGCCAGTGTTGGACTGGGGTGTACAAAGTTAAAAATCACACAACACCAGGTTATAGTCCAACAGGTTTAATTGGAAGCACTAGCTATCGGAGCGACGCTCCTTCATCAGGTGATTGTCCCCTGATGAAGGAGCGTCGCTCCGAAAGCTAGTGTGCTTTCAATTAAACCTGTTGGACTATAACCTGGTGTTGTGTGATTTTTAACTTTGTCTCCCATTTAGCACAGTGATAATGCCACACAGCATGATGGAGGGTATTCTCAAACTGATGGTGGGACTTTGTCTCCTTAAGGACTGTGTTTTGGTCACTCTATCCGATACTGACATGGACAGATGCATCTACAACCTGTAAATTGATAAGGGTGAAGTCGGATATGTTTTTCCCTCTTGTTGGTTCCCCCACCATTTATTGCAGATCCAGTCTAGCAACTATGTCCTTTACGACCTAACCAACTCGATCAGTAGCACTGCTGCTGAGGCACTCGGTGGTAGACATTGAAATCCCCCCTTCCAGAGCACATTTTTCACCTTTTCCAAGTGTTATCCAATATGGAAGTGCACTGATTCATCAGCCAAGAGAGGATGCATGTGGCAATCAGCAGGTTTCTTTGTCCAAGTTTAACTTGAAAACTTTAGACTTTACAGAATCCAGAGTTAATGTGAGGATTCCCAGAGTAACTCCCTCCCCACTGCCTGCCACTGTGCCACCAGTTCTCCTGAGTCTGTCCTGCCGGTGGGACAGGACATATCCAGGGATGGTGATGGTAGTGTCTGGGACATTGTTTGTAGTGTACAATTCTGTGAGATTCGGTGAGACCAGTTCTACCCAGTTTTGAAACCAGCCCCCAGATTGTAGTAAAGAGTACTATGCAGGCTTGGCAGGGGCTGCTTCTGTCATCTTTTCTAGTGCCTGGGTTGATACTGGGTGGTCCATTGATTTCATTTCTTTCTGGAGACGGCATAGTGATTGGCACAACTGAGTGGTGTGCTTTGCTATTTCAAGGGGCAGTTGAGAGTTAATCATGTTGCTATGGTCTGGAGTCACATGTAGGCCAGACCAGGTGAGGATGACAGGTTTCTTGAGCATCATGAGCCAGAAGGGATTTAAGAGCAAATGGCAATGGTTTCGTGGTCATCAGTAGATTCCTAATTCCAGATACTTTCATTGAATTTAAATTTCACCCCCTGCTGTAATGGGATTTGAACCCAGTTCCCTGGAATATTCACTGAGCTTTTGGATTAATAGTCCAGCAATAATACCCTAGGCCATCGCCAAGTGGACTCTGCCTCCCTTATGGGTAGCTAGTCTGTGACAACTGCAGGAACATCTTGCGTCTCTGCATCACGTACTGAGGAAACTTCCATACCTTTTCATCCCAGACTCCAATCAATGTTCTCTCCACCGGACTGCCGCGAAACAAGGAATTCCCTCTGAATGTCCAGCTGCTGACGCCACTGAAGAGATCAACAACGACTCTCAGCGGAGGGCTAACATGAACCAGATCGGTAGCAGTTCAGCAATGTGGTCCTAGTGCTGTGACAGTTCCAGAGGGACCTTTCTATCATCCCAGCAAGGGTCTTTAGGACTGTTGAGTTCTGCCGTGTCCTTCATAAAATGATGTTAAGGAATGATGGAAGCTGGTCCAAGAGATTGTCCTCCATCCCAGGAGGAGGAGGTACCTGAAGTATCTGCAGCTATTTACCCCGCTGCTGTGTTCAGGGCACACCTCACTTAAAATGCTCAAAGCATTCAACATGTCATCAGTAGCACTGCACAATGCCTTAAACTCTCAACACACCTTCTTCCTGCAGCCAACCATCACTGCCACAGTCTTTTCTCCTCATCAAGGCTGATTTTTCCATTGGCCTGAAGGAAACTGATCACCGTGGATGGGAGATCCAACAATGCATGTGTCAGGAGAATGAGAGCTTTGCACAGGCTCGGTGCAATGGAGACGCTTCCCTCTGCCTCCTTCATGGCACTACTCCTGAGGTTTCAGCGTATGAAGGGAGGTCAAGGTGATGGGGGCAGGAGGCAGCTTGTGCAGTTCTGTATGAAGATGGGAGTGAAGAACCATGAATTGTACACATATTGAGAACTGCCCTCACTACCTTCTTCCCTTTCTGCATCTTCGTTCACATCTTCGTCTGCCGACCTGCAAAGCTACAATACTCTCTGTGTCTATATTCAGTCACCAAGGTCAGCTTTCAATCAATGATGCATTGTTAGCTACTTTGTACTCAGTGGCCTGAGTATCTATGAGGTTGGCCACATCTTTTCATGTGGTAGAGGTTAGCCCCAATGCCTGAGGCAGCACAACACCCAGGTTAGAGATTCTGATCAACGTCAACGCCATGGAAATTTCCAACACAAGTTTCGTGTTGCTGCTTCACAAGTCCACGCATAGTGTGTGATGCACAAAGTTCAGCATCAGTGTCCAATTGGGAAGAACTTGAATTGTTCTGCTCCTTCTAATGGAAACCATCCATGGCTCAGCTGCCTCCTTCATCAGAATCCACATTGTTCATGTGGATAGACATGAAATTGTGCAAAAATAGGTTCAAAGGATTTAAGGTTAGCAGAGTGTAAGTCATGGCACTTGATGTATTGTGATGTTGATGATTGACAATAAATTGCCAATTAATGAGGTCACTAATTCTCTGCATGACTCCCATTGATCCATCACCAAACTCCAGGGCTCTTCCTCCACTGCAGCAAGGGTGCTACGGTTTCTGATCCAGTCCCAGGTCTCTGCTTCTGTCTAGAATTGTGAGCCCTCCTCTACATTGACGAAAGACTGGGGAGTAGGTAATGCAAAGTCAAGATAGGAGCAGCTGTAGACCATCCTTTTTGAACTCTTCTGCCAAGATTGTGGCTTTAACTCTGTGATCCTTTCTGCTCTCTATATCCCTTGGTATCCTGAGAAATCAAAAACCTATTCAACTCAACTCGAACACAAACAGTTCTCTTGAATCAGAGAATTACAAAGGTCCACACCCGTTTGAGTGAAGACAGTTTTCTCATTTCAGTCCTGTATGATCAGCTCCATTCTGTTGCCTTGTTCAGGACAAACATACGAATATGTGAACTTATAACTTCGGAATAGGCGTAGGCCATTCGGCCCATCAAACCTACTTGGCCATTCAATGAGATCACAGCGGATTTCATTGCTACTTCAAATTCATATTCTTACCCCAATAACATTTAGTATTGCTCACAAAGAATTTATTTACCTCTGCCTGAAAAATATTTTGATTCTGTTTCTGCTGCCTTTCTAGGCTTTAAATACTTGGAAAGAAAAAAAACATTCTCATCACCTATGTCCTAAATGTTCAACTCCTTATTTTAAACAGAGACGCATAGTTTTAGCTTCTCCTACATCCTGCATCCTTCAGGATCTTACGTCTTTCAGTTAGGTCATCTCTTACTCTTCAAAACTTTTAAAAGCAGATGCAAACCTTTGTCAACAGTACCTTTCAGAAGAGTTACTTCGAACATTGAGAAAGACAAGGGCAGAAGGTGCATGGAATACCACAATCTGAAAGTCCCGCTCCAACTCACACACCATCCTGACTTGAAAATACATCATTGTTCATTGAGTGTTGTTGTGTCAAAATGCTGGAACTTTCTCCCTATAATAGCACTGTGATCTATCCCATGGACTGCAGCAGTTCTTGCAGGTGGCTCAAGGATTACGGGGAAAGAGCATGAAACTAGACATGAGGAATATCGGATCAGCCATTGCACTGTTGGGTGGTGGAGCAGGCTTGAGGGATCAAATGTCCTACTTCCATTCCTAATTCTTATGCTCTTAATCTAGTCTATGTATCAATCTGTGGAGTAAAGTTTAAAGTTTAAAGTTAAGTTTAAATAGATAGTGTGAAGGGTATTTGGAGATGAGAAATATTTCTGGTCAAGATACCAACTCTCAGTTCTATGCATGATAAAAAAAAACCCTTTCTTAACTATTGTTGAATGATGCTTCCTCCAGTTACTGGACAGGACATTACATAGAAGGTGGAATAAGTTAGATAAACTGAAATATGCCTCAATTAAAAAGTGCTATTCTGGCGATTTTTATTGTTTATAATTTACATGTACCTGTGCTGTTGATGGTGACTGTTTCCTTTGAATAGAGCCAAGAATATTTTCAATGCTGCCTTATTTAGATGCATGCCATGTATCTGATTAAGTAATTCATAGTTGCCGTGGGGTTCTGCCAGACAGGATGAGTTCCTCAGACTCTGGACTCTAGTTAAGTATTCCAATTGTTAAAATAAGCCTTGACAACTCAATAATTCCTTAAATGAAGCAAAAATAAATTTTAATTCCAAGATATTCCTTGTAATAAATATGATCATCTGAAATGCACTCATTGTATTGTAGTAATGTGACACCTTGCAACATACAGAGTCTATAATGGCGATAATTAATTTCTGTAAAACAACACAACTCAAGATGTGCCATACCAAGAGATATTATTGTTACGACACTTTTTTTTTGTAAGTAGTTGAATTAAGCAACTATCCATTTAAACTTTACTTAACTTTAAGCTTGAAACTTTACTCCACAGATTGATACATAGACTAGATTAAGAGCATAAGAATTCGGAATGGAAGTAGGGCATTTGATCCCTCAAGCCTGCTCCACCACCCAACAGTGCAATGGTTGATCCAATAATCCTCACATCCAGTTTCGTGCTCTTTCCCCGTAATCCTTGGTTTCCTTGCTCTACATCTAGAGTATCAGCACTCTATCTATCTCAGTCTTAAATTGAAATCAGATCTAGAAAGTACAACTTTGTTTGAGATTTTTCAGATGAGGTATTTTAAGTAAGTAAATGTATAAAACCTGACCTCAACCCTTCTCAGTAACTCATTCTATGGAGCCAGAGGTTTGGGAAACCCAAAAGCCAGAGGGAGCATATCCAGTGGCCTCCAGCTGAGGCCATCTCCCAAACGCTTTCCCACCCAGCAACCAGTCATGCTTTCAATCTATTGGATTCCAGATAGTAAAGAAAGTGAGACAAAGAACAATGAGGTGCAATCATCAATTTTAGCAGGACATTCATATTCGCAGCATTTTCAGTTCATTGCCCTTCAACTCCAAAATAAGCCTCACTTCTTTTTTTTAACCAACCAGCGCAGAGTTAGTCCCCTGTGTTGAGGAGATTCAAAATCTCCTGGTTACATTTTTTTTTACTGAGGAGACTCTAATTCTCCTGGTTTTTTTTTCTTTTTCTCTATTTTTTAAAACTTTACCCCCACACTATCACCTAACTGCGTTAGTGCTACATTTTTAAGCTTCACTTCTTCACTCCCTTTAACCTCTCTATAACTTTAATGAGGTCAAAAGTCACACAACACCAAATTATAGTCCAACAGGTTTATTTGATGTGGAGGTGCTGGTGTATGACTGGGGTGTACAAAGTTAAGCATCACACAACACCAGGTTATAGTCCAACATGGTTATATAGAAGTGTTAGCTTTCGGATCGCACCTGATGAAGGAGTAGTGCTTCGCAAGCTAGTACTTCGAAATAAATCTGTTGGACTATAACCTGGTGTCGTGTGACTTTTGACCTTGCTCACCCCAGTCCAACACTGGCACCTCCACGTCATAACTTTAATGGCCCAAATCTCTCCTTTGTAGAAAAGCAAGGTGTGTCAGTACTGACAAAATCGCTTCTTCAGTCAACAGTGACCCAATAAAACATCAGCACTGGATGGTCATACACTGCAGTTTTGAAAGCTTCACAGCACACAGAATCACTGTTGTTTCTTCCAGTGTAGCAGTGAGGACTGCACTTTAAATTAATTCATGTGGAACTTCAGGATATCACAGAGAGAAATGAGGAGAAGCTAGACAAACTGAGGCTTATTTTTCTCCTGTTTGAAGTGTGTTTTAGTTGAGTTAGATTTAATATATTGCTGTGGTGTTTGTGCTCACTTTAACCCATGGTCAGTTAACCCATGGATCATTTCAGCTCCATGGACTTGTTGGCAGCTGAAGCGTTAAGAACAATGAGACTGTGCATGTAGGAATCGGCATACAAAGCCTCAGAGGCAGTCTATTCAAAAGTTTAAATTATTGTGACAAAGATTTTCCTCAAATTGTATTTAGATCGCTGTCTCCATACCTTATAATCATCTCTCCAGGGCCGATGCTTTAAGTAATTCATCCAGCTATTCTATTGATTCCCATCGTGATTTAGACAAGAAAATATACTGCACATCCTCTCCATTCAAACAAGTAATATTCATCCCAAAAGCCAGGACCAATCTTTTGAGGATTCATAGATATTGTGTTGAATGTGTAAACCATGTTCCAAGAACATGGGATCTTATCAATAATAATGTCTGGTTTTCAACTTAATCATAATACTTGTTTTAATGATACACCACATGCCTTACAATCGAAACTGTCAAAATTACATTTGTGATCGAATTGGTTTATTCATCGCTGCGAGTACTTTTGAAAAATAACAGCTGCTGCTGCCTCTTCACAGGGAAGAACATCACATGAGGAACTCAGGAAAAGCTGACTCTTCCAGCTGCTGTTGTTGGTTAAGTTTTGCTTTTCCGGGTGGATCTTCAACAGAATCGAAAACTGAGATTTTAAATTCCTGATGCTACTCATGGGCAAGTCGCATTATGGAGCAGGCAACCTGAATGATGTGCTTGCCTGTCCCATATCAGTACAGTTGTTGCAATCACGAAAAGGCCTGCATTTCTCAAAATCAGTCAATATTCAAGGGAATTACAGATACAGTCCCTGCAGAATCTCATTGTAGCACAACCTGAAGCTATTGATTAGGAAAATCAGTATTCCTTTCAGGAATTCCCATATGTCTGAGACCCTCTGAAAGCTTCCACTTAGAGTCATAGAGTCATACATATGTACAGCATGGAAACAGACTCTTCGGTCCAACCGTCCATGCTGATGAGTTATCTCAACCCAATCTAGTCCCACCTGCCAGCACCCGGCCCATATCCCTCCAAACCTTTCCTATTCATATACCCATCCAAATGCCTCTTAAATATTGCAATTATACCAGCCTCCACCAGTTCCTCTGGCAGCTCATTCCATACACGTACCACCCTCTGTGTGAAAAAGTTGCCCATTAGGTCTCTTTTATATTTTTTCCCATCTCACCCTAAACCGATGCGCTCTAGTTCTGGACTCCCCCACCCCAGGGAAAAGACTTTGTCTACTTATCCTATCCATACCCCTCATGATTTTGTAAACATCTATAAGGTCACCCCCGCAGCCTCCAACGCTCCAGGGAAAACAGTCCCAGCCTGTTCAGCATCTCCCTATAGCTCAGATCCTCCAACCCTGGCAACATCCTTGTAAATCTTTTCTGAACCCTTTCAAGTTTCACAACATCTTTCCGATAGGAAGAAGACCAGAATTGCACGTAATATTCCAACAGTGGCCTAACCAATGTCCTGTACAGCCTGCAACATGACCTCCCAACTCCTGTACTCAATACTCTGACCAATAAAGGAAAGCATACCAAATGCCTTCTTCACTATCCTATCTACCTGTGACTCCATTTTCAAGGAGCTATGAACCTGCACTCCAAGGTCTCCTTGTTCAGCAACACTCCCGAGGACCTTACCATTAAGTGTATAAGTCCTGCTAAGATTTGCTTTCCCAAAATGCAGCTCCTGGCATTTATCTAAATTAAACTCCATCTGCCACATCTCAGCCCATTGGCCCATCGGGTCAAGATGCCGTTGTAATCTGAGTTAATCTTCTTAGCTGTCCACTACATCTCCAATTTTGGAGTCATCTGCAAACTTACTAACTGTACCTCTTATGCTCTCATCCAAATCATTTATATAACTGACGAAAAGTAGTGGACCCAGCACCGATCCTTGTAGCACTCCACTGGTCACAGGCTTCCAGTCTGAGAAATAACCCTCCACCGCCACCCTCTGTCTTCTACCTTTGAGCCAGTTCTGTATCCAAATGGCTAGTTCTCCCTGTACTCCGTGAGACCTAACCTTGCTAATCAGTCTCCCATGGGGAACCTTGTCTAATGCCTTACTGAAGTCTATTTCGATCCCATCTACCACTCTGCCCTCATCAATCCTCTTTGTTACTTCTTCAAAAACCTCAATCAAGTTCGTGAGACATAATTTCTCAAGCACAAAGCCTTGTAGATTACCCCTAATCAGTCCTTGCCTTTCCAAATACATGTACATCCTATCCCTCAGGATTCCCTCCAACAACTTGCCAACCACTGACGTCAGGCTCACTGATCTATAGTTCCCTGGCTTATCCTTACCACCCTTCTTAAACAGTGGGACCACATTAGCCAGCTACCAGTCTTCCAGCATCTCACCTGTGACTATCAATGATACAAATATTTCAGCAAGAGGCCCAGCAATCACTTCCCTAGCTTCCCACAGAGTTCCCAGGTACACCTGATCAGGTCCTGGGGATTTAACCACTTTCAAGACATCCACCACTTTTTCCCACCACATTTTTCAAGGTGTCACCATCTATTTCCTGACATTCTGTATCTTGCAAGTCCTTTTCCACAGTAAATACTGATGCAAAATATTGTTTAGTATCTCCCCCATTTTCTGGAGCTCCACACAAAGGCCACCTTGCTGATCTTTGAGGGGCCGTATTCTCTCCCTAGTTATCCTTTTGTTCCTAATGTATTTCTAAAAACCCTTTGGAAACTTCCAATGAGTTTAGTCAATAATTATTCAGGAAAGGTTAGACTATTAAATATAAAGCTTAACTCGTGAGTAACTATTTAAGTGACCCCATATTTAATTTGCCAGCTCAAACTATACTCCCCCCAGACCCTGACCTGACACCAACTGACCCTGACACTGACACTCCAGTCTGGACCCAGTGCCCACTTCAACCATTCCAGACCCATTACGCTGAGCGCAGACACACCATCACCCGCTCTGAAATGACACCTTTACTGTGATCCCGCTCCCCCTTCTCCCGCGCTGAACCCACTCCCCCTTCACCTGCTCTGAACTCTCTCCCCCTTTATCTGCTCTGAACCCAC